>NC_069499.1:427643417-427990917 GCF_027579735.1 Bombina bombina | reverse complement strand
TCCCTTTAGTTATCAAACCCTACAGACCGGCAAAAGTAGAATTTTGTGACGTAACATACGATCCGCCGAGCAAAGTCCGACACAGATCGATGCTTACGTCATTCCAGATGTTCAGAATGCAAATTCGGCACTATCTGACTTCTTTTGATAGTTAACAAATTCCTAACAGGTACACTCGCCACTATTCCGGCCCAGCGTACCTGGTTTTCAATCCGCCACCCTGGAAGCGGCGGATACCATAGGAATCAATGGGAGTCTGAAAGCAGCGAAAGCTCATGTTCGGTGCTGCCCAATATTCCATTGATTCCTATGGTAATGTTTACACCTAACACCCTTACATGTACCCCGAGTCTAAACATCCCTAATCTGCCGCCCCCTACACCACCGCCACCTACATTATACTTATTAACCCCTAATCTGCTGCCCGACACCACCGCCACCTACATTATACTTATTAACCCCTAATCTGCCGCCCCGCCGCCGCCACCACCTACATTATACTTATTAACCACTAATCTGTCCCCCCTACACCGCCACCACCTACATTATAGTTATTAACCCCTAATCTGCCATCCCGACCCTGCCGCCACCTACATTATACTTATTAACCCCTAATCTCCCCCCCTACACCGCCACCACCTGCATTATACTTATTAACCCCTAATCTGCCACCCCCTACACCATCGCCACTATATTAAATTTATTAACCCCTAAACCTAAGTCTAACCCTAACCTTAACACCCCCTAACTTAAATATAATTTAAATAAATCTAAATAAATATTCCTATCATTAAATAAATTATTCCTATTTAAAACTAAATACTTACCTGTAAAATAAACCCTAAGCAGGCTACAATATAACTAATAGTTACATTGTAGCTAGCTTAGGATTTATTTTTTATTTTACAGGCAAGTTAGTATTTATTTTAACTAGGTAGAATAGTTACTAAATAGTTATTAACTATTTACTGACTACCTAGCTAAAATAAATACAACTATACCTGTAAAATAAAACCTAACCTATGTTACATTAACACCTAACACTACACTATAATTCAATTAATTCCCTACATTAAATACAATTAAATACAATTAAATAAAATTATCTAAAGTAGAAAACCCCCCCCACTAAATTATAGAAAATAATAAACAAATTACAACATTTTTAAACTAATTACAATCAGCCAATTACAATCAGCCAATAGGATTGAGCTCGCATTCTATTGGCTGTTCCAATCAGCCAATAGAATGTGAGCTCAATCCTATTGGCTGATAGCATCAGCCAATAGGAATTTGTCTACCTTAATTCCGATTGGCTGATAGAATTCTATCAGCCAATCTGAATCTAAGAGACGCCATCTTGGATAATGTCACTTAAAGGTACCTTCATTCAACAAGAAGACGTCGTTTGAAGAGGATGCTCTACGTCAGATGTCTTGAAGATGGACCCGCTTCACGCCGGATGGAAGAAGATAGAAGATGCCATCTGGATGAAGACTTCTGCCCATCTGGAGGACCACTTCTGCCCGTCTGGAGGACCACTTCTCCAGGATTCGTTGCGGACTTCGGCCAGGTTGGGTGAAGACTTCTCCCGGTAAGGTGATCTTCAAGGGGTTAGTGTTAAGTTTTTTTAAGGGGGTATTGGGTGGGTTTTAGAGTAGGGTTGGTTGTATGGGTGGTGGGTTTTAATGTTGGGGGATTTGTAATTTTTTTTACAGGTAAAAGAGCTGATTTCTTTGGGGTAATGCTCTGCAAAAAGCCCTTTTAAGGGCTATTTGTAATTTAGTGTAGGGTAGGGCTTTTTTATTTGGGGGGGGGGCTTTTTCATTTTGTTAGGGGGATTAGAGTAGGTGTAATTAGTTTAAAAATCTTGTAATTTGTTTATTATTTTCTGTAATTTAGTGTTTTTTTTGTACTTTAAATTATTTTATTTTATTTAATTGTATTTAATGTAGGGAATTAATTTAATTATAGTGTAGTGTTAGGTGTTAGTGTAACCTAGGTTAGGTTTTATTTTACAGGTACTTTTGTATTTATTTTAACTAGGAAGTTATTAAATAGTTAATAACTATTTAATAACTATTCTATCTAGTTAAAATAAATACAAACTTGCCTGTAAAATAAAAATAAACCCTAAGCTAGATACAATGTAACTATTATTTATATTGTTGCTATCTTAGGATTTATTTTTATTTTACAGGCAAGTTAGTATCTATTTTAACTAGGTAGAATAGTTACTAAATAGTTATTAACTATTTACTAACTACCTAGCTAAAATAAATACAAATATACCTGTAAAATAAAACCTAACCTATGGTACACTAACACTACACTATAATTAAATTAATTCCCTACATTAAATACAATTAAATAAAATAATCTAAAGTACAAAAAAAAACCCCACTAAATTACAGAAAATAATAAACAAACAAATTACAAATTTTTTAAACTAATTACACCTAATCTAAAAATCCTATTGGCTGATCCAATCAGCCAATAGGATTGAGCTTGCATTCTATTGGCTGTTCCAATCAGCCAATAGAATATGAGCTCAATCCTATTGGCTGATTGCCTCAGCCAATAGGATTTTTTCTACCTTAATTCCAATTGGCTGATAGAATTCTATCAGCCAATCTGAATCTAAGAGACGCCATCTTGGATGACGTCACTTAAAGGTACCTTCATTTAACAAGAAGACGTCAGTTGAAGAAGATGCTCTGCATCGGATGTCTTGAAGATGGACCCGCTCCACGCCGGATGGATGAAGATAGAAGATGCCGTCTGGATGAAGACTTCTGCCCATCTGGAGGACCACTTCTGCCGGATTCATTGAGGACTTCGGCCAGGTTGGGTGAAGACTTCTC
Source organism: Bombina bombina (assembly GCF_027579735.1). Classification (NCBI taxonomy): domain Eukaryota; kingdom Metazoa; phylum Chordata; class Amphibia; order Anura; family Bombinatoridae; genus Bombina; species Bombina bombina. The sequence continues at coordinate 427,988,053 of NC_069499.1, read as the reverse complement.
CTGGTAAGGTGATCTTCAAGGGGTTAGTGTTCATTTTTTTTTAAGGGGGTATTGGGTGGGTTTTAGAGTAGGGTTGGTTGTGTGGGTGGTGGGTTTTAATGTTGGGGGGGCTATTTGTAATTTAGTGTAAGGTAAGGCGTTTTTTATTTTGGGGGGGGCTTTTTTATTTTGTTAGGTGGATTAGATTAGGTGTAATTAGTTTAAAAATCATGTAATTTGTTTATTATTTTCTGTAATTTAGTGGGGTTTTTTTGTACTTTAGATAATTGTATTTAATTGTATTTAATTGTATTTAATGTAGGGAATTAATTTAATTATAGTGTAGTGTTAGGTGTATTGTAACTTAAGTTAGGTTTTATTTTACAGGTACTTTTGTATTTATTTTAACTAGGAAGTTATTAAATAGTTAATAACTATTTAATAACTATTCTATCTAGTTAAAATAAATACAAACTTGCCTGTAACATAAAAATAAACCCTAAGCTAGATACAATGTAACTATTAGTTTATTTTTTTATTTTATAGGTAAGTATTTAGTTTTAAATAGGAATAATTTATTTAATGATAGGAATATTTATTTATATTTATTTAAATTATATTTAAGTTAGGGGGTGTTAGGGTTAGGGTTAGACTTAGGTTTAGGGGCTAATAAATTTAATATAGTGGCGGCGGTGTAGGGGGTGGCAGATTAGGGGTTAATAAGTATAATGTAGGTGGCGGCGGTGTAGGGGGCATCAGATTAGGGGTTAATAAGTATAATGTAGGTGGTGGTGGGCTCCGGGAGTGGCGGTTTAAGGGTTAAACACTTTATTTAGTTGCGGCAGGGCCCGTGAGCAGTGGTTTAGGGGTAAATACATTTATTAGAGTTGCGTTGGGCTTTGGGCGTGGCGGTATAGGGGGTAAACAGTATAGTATAGTGTGGGTGTTTAGTGACAGGGTACCAATAAAGCTGGGAAAAATCCGAAGAGCAGCGAGATCGATGACTGTTACTTTGGAGAGCGTATTCAGGTCCGCGGCAGAAATGTTAGGCGATCTTAGGCGAGTGTATTGGTGCCGTCGAATGCAAGTAAGTTGACGGCTTGATAAGTAGATGCCAAGGTCTCCAGTGTTAGAAAAAAAGGCAGGGAAAGGACTTTAACATAGAGATACATATATATTTATATATATATATATATATATATATATATATATGTATTTGTAATTGCATACATATATGTATGTATGTATTTATATGTGTATATATGTATTTACAGACATATATACACATATAAACACATCAATACATATGCAAACACATATAGGGGTAGATTTATCATAGTGCGAGCAGACATCATACAATGTAGCGTATCATGTCCGCTGCACATTGATAGATGCCGACAGCTACTGTTGGCATTTATCATTGCACCAGCAGTTCTTGTGAACTGCTGGTGCAATGCCGCCTCCTGCAGATTTGCGGCCAATCGGTCGCTAGTAGGGGGTGTCAATCAACCTGATCATATTCTATCGGGTTGATTTCTGTCCGTGCCCTCAGAGCAGGTGGACAAGTTATGGAGCAGTGGTCTTTAGACAGCTGCTTCATAACTTCTGTTTCCAGCAAGCCTGAAGGCTCGCGCGGAAACAGGGGCATCATGCTCCACACGGAGCTTGATAAATTCGCCCAATGACATACATATAAGTGCATTGGAGCCCTTTGCTGTTAAGTAGCTGAAAACATGTAAAAACATATTTATACCATTTTCATACTGTGTATTTACTGTAAATATTTCACATTTCAATGTTCTTCGGATAAGGGATTATGTTCTATGTATTTTTAAATATATTTTCCTATATATATATCTGTATATATCTATACCTATATATATACTGTTTATAGGTATAGATATATATTATACCAAAAAAAAATATACATATAGAAATATCTATTTATGAATAAATAGAACATATTCTTCTATATGAAGAACATTGGAATGTAAAATATATTAATATTTTCGTGTCAGGTTAGCGCACTTGAGAAAATGCAATCGGGTTTGCGTGCAAGGAGAGTTTTAGTTTTTTTTCCACTTTTCATGCTTTATTGAAGTCTATTGGGGAATACATTAACATGGTCGCAATATTCAAATTTGGCTTTTTGCCAGCGTCGGATTAGCTTGCAAGTGAAAACTTTTTACTTTCAACTTATAATACGAGCGCTACCCGACGCAAGCAAAAAGCTTACTTTTAGCTAAATTAAAGCAAAAGCAGGAGTAATTTCATAACCTAGCCCTATTTATTCAAACAGGTTGAGTTCAATACCATAAAATAAAGTTTGCGTCCTCAGGACAACTTTGCATCAGTTTGAAGGCATAGGACAAATAGCAGTAATGTAAAAACATTTCTGATGTTGGAATTAATATATTCTGAGGTGTTTCTATAACAGTATACAATGAGGGTCTGATATTCGAAAGCTCGCTACTAAGGTGAGAGGATCTAAGACATCTCATCAATATGTAGAGGTCCCTAAAAAAATGTTAGAAACACAAATTTTAGTTTGAAGATATTTATCTCACTATGCAGGTTCTTGATGCGTAGGAGAGATCCCTACAATAAAATATAAGGTCTAAATAAATCCCAAAGAGTTTGAGTGATTTTGAATATCAGGCCCTGAAAGAGGAATGCATGTGCAACCTCATTAAGTTTAAATATTATGTTTTAATGAGAGAATGCAAGTTCAGCATGAAGTAACAAACTTTTAGCATGAGTGCTTGTTGGTGTAAAATGCTCAAAACTCATTTGGATACCTCTGCTTTCCATGGCTTAATATATTATAAAATATATATTTTTTTACTTTATCTCAAAAAGTGAGACTGCATTTAATTCCTTTATATAATTTCTTTGGAGGCAAAACTCAGTGTTATCTTAAAAATATCAGTTATTTTAAGCATGTAGGATATCATTTGTCTAGATTCAGTGATGTTTGTGAGGTTGTCAATAGGTCCCATAGGTTTATATTAAAATCTTTACTCATGTGATATATGCAATGTAAATGTTTGTAATGATTAAATATTCTCAGGTCTTTTTGTTATGTCTTTGCTTGATTGAATTAAAGGTTTCTCAGAGTCCTTTAAGACACAATTGAAGGAGTGGTCATGGGTGTTTTGGGGTGTTCTGGATATGTGGTTCGATTTTTTCATCTATAGTAACTAACCATGAGGAATTCATAAAGAGTCTTCTATGATTCTGTCTCAGTGAATTAACTATGAAACCTAAAATTCCACAAACCCTGCCTCTATTATCCTATTGCAGCTCCATTCACAATCTCTGTCCTTTAGCCAAACCCTGATTACACACATCCTCCCTTAACAGTTATCCATGCGATTTACCTCAATAAGCTTGGTACATTATCCCCGTCACTGCAATAATTCCCTGTAAATCACATCACATCTTTCAACATGGCACCTGCTTCTTCACAGAACTGACAAGGGTTAACTTTTTCACTGCAATAACAACCTGCATCCATCAGCTTTTGCTAGACAGTGTTGTACACAAGCACTATGTGCCCCTCTCATCTTGGGTTCTGCTTGAGTCAGGAACCAACATGAGACACAGGACATCAGCTTAGCAAATAAACAACAATTTTGTCCAATAGAGTAACTGGGAAACATATCTGGCTGAATAACCATAGAAACATAGATTTTGACGGCAGATAAGTGCCATAGGCCCAGCAAGTCTGACCAATAAAATAAAATGAGCTGGAGCTTTGCTCTCAGATGTAAAAAAGCAGGAAGATGTGTATATTCATTCCTCTGTTTTATAGGCTGACCATATTGCCACTTTAAAAAGGGACACATAAAAAATGCATATGTCAGGGCTGTTTAAAGAAATATTTTGAATAATGTTCCATTATAAGAACCCTGACATATGTATTTTTCATATGTGTCCCTTTTTAAAGCAGCAATATGGTCAACCTACTGTTTTATGACTGTACTTAACTACTTAGAATAATGTAACTATGATGAAAACAGCATACTAAGCATATTTTTTATTCTCTAATACTCTGCTACTCACCAATTTGCACATTAAACAGTGTTAATGATTAAAATAACTGTGAATTCAATTCAAATAAATTGCACTTCTTTAGCACTTAATGTGTATGGCAAAGTGCAAGCTGTTTACAAAACACCACTTTGTAAGTAAGGTTAGGAAGTGCTGGAGCAGAATGATTTTATTATGTCACAAGCAATAACAGAAAGTATATGTGTTTATCAATGTGCCACCCTTGGCAAGCCTTGCTAATAGTTTGTGTGTTTTGTTGCCATATTGGAGATATAGTCCAATTTTATCATTCAAATGCTATTTTTGGCTTCAGTTAAAGCATGTGCCTCCTACAATTCTTAAGCCTGATCAAATGCTTGCTATGTAAATTCCATTGTAATATTTTTTTTTATGATATTAGTTATTATTATCATTTATTTGTATATCATCACAAAATTATGCAGCATGGTTTGAATGATCCTTTGGAACAGTTACAGGATGTGAAGGAAATTTTATGTCTAATGCCCCCATTCCAATATGTTAGAATTCGCCATGTTAAATTTTTCATCTTGGGTGGTTTTTGGTTTCCTTTTAGATAGGATGCAGCAGTATCACCATTTTAATGGGTTATTTCACTTGAATTATGAATAAAATGTAACAGAAAAACAGAACAGAAAATCTGATCTGCATAAACTTAGATTAAGGAAACAGACAGAAAAAAAATAAGACAGAGACTTTTATCAGGCTTTATTCAAGATTATTGTGAAGAAAAAACACTGGAAAACTATATTATAACTAGATTTTCTAATGCTGTTTATTTTTATTTATGTATGTATTTATTTTTATTTATGTATGTATTTATTTTTATTTATGTATGTATTTATTTTTATTTATGTATGTATTTATTTTTAAAGAAAAGATATGTCTCAAATGAAAACTTCATACAGAATGTCTAATAGACTGAAATATACCCATCAAAAGAAAGGAAAGAAGATTTTGGTGTAGCCCTGAATAAATGCATAGGCCCCTATTTAACAAAGGTCTTGTGGACCTGATCCGACAGTGCGGATCAGGTCCGCAAGACCTCGCCGAATGCGGAGAGCAACACGCTCTCCGTATTCAGCATTGCATCAGCAGCTCGCAAGAGCTGCTGATGCAACGTCACCCCTGCAGATTCTCGGCCAATCGGCCACCAGCAGAGGGTGTCAATCAACCCGATCGTACTTGATCGGGTTTAATTGTGGCGATTCCTGCCCGCCTGCTCAGAGCAGGTGGACAGGGTTATGGAGCAGCGGTCTTTGTGACCGCTGCTTCATAACTGCTGTTTCTGGCGAGTCTGAAGACTCGCCAGAAACACGGGCCGTCAAGCTCCTTTCGGAACTTGATAGATAGGCCCCATAGACTCAGAAGAGGAAGTGTAATAGAAATCTGGTTCTCTTACACCTGGATTGGGTAAATACACAGAAAAACTACCAGACAGTCTTTTATCAGGCTATATTTAAAAGGACATGAAACCCCAATGTTTTCTTTTATTACTCAGATAGACAATTTTAAACAACTTTCCAAATTATTTCTATTATCTAATTTGCTTCATTTTCTTGGTATCCTTTGTTAAAAAAGCAGCAATGCACTACTGGGAGCTCACTAAAATCATATGTCAAGAGGCATACATGTGCAGCCAATCAGCAGCTTCTGAGCCTACCTTGGTATACTTTTCAACAAAAAGCGCTACTATTCTAAAGTAAACTTTGCTAGAAGTAATCTCTTTGCATGCAGATAAGCTTGCGTAGTTGAAAGTTTTGCAAGCAAGCGAAGCCCAACACACAATAACATCAGGCCTTGGATATTGCAAAGCCACTAACTTATTCTCCCCATGGACTTCAATGGAGAGCATAGAAGAAAAAAAAACTAACACTTATTATGTGCTAACCCTCAGGAGTTATTAATATTTCAAACTCCAATGCGCATCAGGGTTTGTGATTTAGCTCCAATTCGCTGTTGGGTTAGTACACATAAAGAAATAGCTAGAGAGGGTGAGAGAAGCGCAAACACAGAGCTAAGTGTAGATTTAAAAGACTAATTGAGCCCCATATGCTCTATACAGGCTACTCACAGGATGGTAGATAAAAATAAGCACATAGATAAAGTTGTATCCTCATGCACAGTCCAATGAAGAAACGATTTCTATGGCTGCAAACTATTTATTCATTCAGACAAGCACTAGCTTTGTAATTATAAGCAAGCCGGCTACAGCAGGTGGAACCTAAGTAAGGGAACACACCTTGCTTAGCCGTAGGGCAATGCAATTTCAATACAGGCCAGTGATGTATAAAACCTATAAAACACCCTTAGCTATACCGATGCTAGCAACACACTGCCAGCAAACAGAGCTTCACAGGGAATAGTTTAAATTATTTAAAACTCGGGGGCGGAGCAAGCTGGGCTCGACAGCAGTCGCATCAAACAGTGGCTCCTGCTAAATCATTTTAATTAGCTATATTTTTATCCCATTTTTTCTGCTACTTTTGCCAACATTTTGTGTTACTGTGAGGGTCTTGGTATCAACAGACTTCTGGACAGAGGGGTTTCCCTGTTTCTCAGCAGAGCGGTTCTTGCCAGCAGCAATCTGTGAACTACGCAGCGGGAGAGAAGCTGAGGCGCCATCTTTTTTCCCTACTGCACTTCAATAATAAAGATGACCTCCTTCTGGGAATCAGAAATGCTCCATATCGTAAGCGAGCACTACGACAGATTGGAACACTCTTTGTCATTTGCCCTCCAGGGGGATCTAAGCAGACCCGGGCTGGGGATGGGAGAGACTCCTGGGACTGAGCAGTTAACAGAGGCCATGCCTGCGCAGTGTTATAAAGGAGAAGGCCATACCAACACGCATGGAGCTGCAGTGAACGCAAGCATTCAGGATATCTCAGGGGATGAGGCGGGGATATGCCCCTCAATCCTGGTTATGGAGTTGAATGCTACTATGTCGCCCACATTTACTAAACAAAATTTTGCTGAATCAGAGACTCTTAGTTCTAAACGGACAAAAGGCATGTCTCTAATAGTCCCGCAGCTGGAGTTTTTTACTCACTATGCAGAGCTTGCTATGTTTGACCAACGGGGTGCTGTGCTTGCTGCGGCTCAGTCTGGAGGTGATCGGAGCGAACGCAGAGCATATCAGAATGAGGCCTTGGTGAATACTTGCCCCAGGACCGTCCTGCGATTCTTCTTGTCACTTGGCGACATTGGTTCCCCCGATGTTGGATTGCAGTTTGCCTACGATTCACAACCTGGCCCTTGCTAAACACCTGGAAGTTAAAACCTCAAGAGTTGGAGTTGGCTAGGCACGGGGATATATCCACTCAGCTACCTTGTTGGGTACTTCTGTGGCTGTTAGTATAATACAAGGACTTGGCTAAGTATCTATGAACTCTTCCTACCGGACAGTAAATTGACTCAGAGTCATAATACAATCTAGCAACATGTTGTTCGAGTTTAATAGTACCCAGATAACTTTACTGTTCTATATCTATGTTTATTTCACTCATTTAACTGTCGTACAGTAAGAGAAAAAGTGAACTATGCTGTTGGTATGCTCCTTCACACTGTTCTATTTGATTATTTCTGCGTTGGCTTCTACAGATAGTATTTGAGCTAAATACTGTATTTATACAGTTAGTGTTAAGAGACCACTATATTATAAGTGTATAGCCATAAACAAACTGCTGTCAGTGCATACTTTATAAAACCATATTTGTATACTATAGGCAGATGTTAATGTAGCCTGAGCACTAATGGCTATTTCTTATTGCCTAGTTTTATATTATATAGATGTTTATGATTGACACTTATTGTACTCTTAAGTTGTATTTAGGTAACATTGACTCAGGACATGTTGGGTATATTATATATAAAGCTTTCTTTCAAGTTCGTAATAGGGAGTGTTGCTTCACATTCTGGGTCTGTGCCTTGTGAAGATACTAAATAGGTTTGAATTTAAGTGTTTTATGTCATTCTCTCTGCTCCTTGGTAAAGATGTAGATAGGCTCCTTATACGGCTCAGGGAATTATAAATGTCGACTCATATCTGATGCTTAAGCCTTACCTAGATATTGTTTATGTTTGTTGAGTTTTGCATTTAGAGTTCAATAGCAATTTACCATTAAAACCTAACCTTTACCTGTTATAGTTGACATGCTTTCCCTTGGGTGTAGGGCCCATACCCCGGGGCAAGATGTATGTATGTTTCTCAACCCAGACACATTATCTTCATGGCTCTTATCCTTATAAATTTGCAATACTTAACACTACCTCATTGTTAAATGACTCTTGAGGACATAATGTTTATGTTTTGCGATTACATTAAGCTATTGTATACGTTTTATAAAAACTTCTCTCTCACTACAAACAGTCCCCTCTATCCTACCTCGAGATATTTACTTGTGCTGTAGATTATTCTTTTCAGACCTTGTTAGGCTGGCAATCTCATCATAATAGCATAAGTCAATTATGACCATAGTGGCTAGCTTAAGACCTCTGCCGTCTTCACAATAACAACAATAATTTCTATATTCTTATATAGCACCTCCCCCCCCCCCATCAATACACTCTGGCATTCGTAATCATGCTGGAAGTGTTTTCATGCGGTTTCCCTTGATAAATACCGCAAATACAATCATATTTAAACTCATCTATTTACTCACCAAACAATTTCCATTTCTATTCCTTTCTCCATCCATTTTCCATTCATTCAATCATCCCTATAATATATATTTCGATAGGCATATTTGTATTGTGTTTCATTGTTATTTAATTATTGCAGAAATGTTGTTATACAAAAAAGTAAAAAATGTAAGAGGTCTGCTTTGTTTTGGGACTTTTATTATGACATACCAAGGACTACTACTTCTTTTGAAGTGGAAACCACTGTATATTTTACTACAATTAAGTCTAATATGTAATGTTATATATTTCTTTTATTTATTTTATTTTTTTATATGTCACACCTTTATAAACCTCAATAAAAATGATTTAAACAAAAAAAAAAATATTTAAAACTCAACGCACGTTTCGTTCCTTGAACATAGCTACTTTTTCAAGAGTATAAATACTTACTAATTTTCTTTGCTTATAGAGCCCCTGACCGGATGTGGAGGTAAGGCTAAGGAGGAAGGTTCTGATTGGATTTTTTAATAGCCAATAAGATCTTCCTTCTTACTGTGAGTTTAATTTTTTTTTTTATATATATATATATATACATATATCTTGTTTAGGAATATGTTAATAGTTCATTGAAATAGTGAATGTATTCATCACTTTAAAATAAGATATTAGTTTGTATCAGTCTGGCAAATTTCATAAACGATACTTTGTTACCATAACCATAACGGTTTCAAAATAAACTGTCAGTTTATGTAAAAGATTGAATTAAAACCAGTTAAAAACCAAGTGGTTAATAGTGTTAATACTATGTTATAAAAAAGTTTAAACTAGTATTTGCACAGCTTCTCATGATATAGAAAGAATGCTATTACCTCCCTCCAATAGATTACATCCGTAGGTTTTGTGGGCAAAGAAAAGAACAAGCTATCTAAAAAGCGATCTATGTAAAAAACTCAATAACAGATTTTGAGGCTAAAATACAACTGATTAGTTAAAAAGATCTATATAGAGGCGGTCTTTTACATCATGATAAATATACAATAAATTTGAATAAGATTATTATCAAAATTAAAAGCGATCTATATCAAATGTATATCAAATTTAAAAAAACACATTTCCATGAAGCGATCCCTACCTGAAAAGCATACGTAAAATATTACAAATGAAATTCAAAACTAGTTTTTAAAATTAGTTTCCCAAATTAAAAGTTTTTTTATGAAGGGCTAAAATATATGACTCCTTTAATGAGCAATAATCCTTTAAACTTATTTAGAATTATTTAAAATCTACTCAGTGATATATTGATTAAAATGGATGACCCATAAACCATTATATAAAACAACATAGCTTACTTTAGGTCTATATGTTGTAATAGGTGTTGGATAATTAGCGTTGATTGTACATTAGAAGATAGGATTTAAAGTGATGGTAAACTCTCCCCTTTTTAAAATCAGATCTGGAATGTAAGCGCTATTTTAGATGAAGTTTAATTCATTAGCTGTAATGAAGATGCAGTATAACATGCTTTTTAATATAGATATGAAATTCAAATACTGCATGCTCCTCCGCCCACTTCAAAAGTCAAATTTTCTGTGAGCTAACAGATTGACTTGTTGTGCAATCAGCGCTCTCCCCATATGACACTTTTGTTGTAGCTAGAGCATTGATTGGAGAGTAATTCAATCATTTAGCTGACAGGAAAATTGACTTTTGAAGTGGGTGGTGTAACATGGGGTATTTGAATTTCATATCTATATTAATAACTAAGTTATAGCGCATCTTCATTACAGCTAATGAATTAAACTCCATCTAAAATAGCGCTTACATTCCAGATCTGATTTTAAAAAGGGGAGAGTTTACCATCACTTTAATATACTAGATTAATCTCAAATTTTATATATGAAAGAACTAGATAAATTGTAGTTAAAATTATTATTTTATAAAAGCAATATTGGGAATTATTTTTATATTTATTATTTTTATATGTCTAAAATGCTCTCTATCATGTAAAAAATGCTTGGATATCTAGGTCTACATTAAGACCATTAGGTTGTAAGCTGTTTAATATCTTAATCCAATAGGTTTCTTGTTTTCTCAATTTGAGAAGTCTATTGGTATCCCATTTGTCAATTTTAATCTCCAAACTTTTTGGGTCTTGTTGATTAAATGATTTGAAGTGGGCTGATACACTATGAGTCTCTAGTCCATTTTCTATATTGTTGAGATGCTCTCTAAATCTGTATTTTATTTTTCTCTTTGTTCTCACAATATAAATAAAATTGCATGAACAGGACAATTGATATACTACATGTGTTGTTGTGCAGGTACACCTATTTTTACACTTAAATTATTTGCTTTTATTATGATCATAGGAAATTGTATGCTTCTTACTGATGTGAGGGCACATCACACAGTTCTTTACTTTGCAACCATAGAGACCAGTTGCATTTCCAAACCAATGGATATTATTTACTTTAGCTTTATTCTTTTGTTTGGTTGGTGCCAGATGATTTTTGATGTTTCTATTTTTTCTAAAACGAACTTCAGGAGTTGGGCCTAATATATTCCTTAAGACTGGGTCTAATAATAACAATTGCCAGTGTTTATTTAAAATCCCTCTTATCTGATGGTGAGCTGTGTTATATTTAGTTATGAATTTGGGTTTTGAATCTACATTCAAAGTGCTTGTAGTTTTCTTTTTATATTTGATCATAGTTCCCCTATCCATTTTATCTACTTTGTCTTTGGCTTCAGACAAAAGTTGATTGCTATAGTCCTTTTCACTGAATTTTACTGTTAAAATAGCTGCTTCTGTTTCATAATCAGTCTCCTTTGTGCAGTTTCATTTTATCAGTTGATATTGACCCATTGGAATATTATTTTTCCAATGTTTCAAATGGCCGCTCTGAGCATTAAGGAGTCCGTTTCGTTTTGTAGGTTTTCTGTAATTTTTTACTGCGACTAAATTGTTTTCATTATTAACAAATAAAGTTAAGTCTAAAAAATCTATTGACATATTTGATATATTATGTGTAAACTATAGATTGTAATTGTTGTTGTTTATATATTTGGTGAATTCTTCCACGCTATTAATGTCCCCTTGCCAGATTACTATAATATCATCTATATATCTATAAAAATGTATTTTGTCCTGGGGATTTCAAAGATCAGGTACCCGTGTTCTTACCAAATGGGAGAGTAGATGGTTGACAGGTAGATATCTGCGAGGTACCCTATCATTTCATTATAAGCTGCTACTTGACTCCTTACATTTCACTAAGATGCAATCTACTAGAGACTGGGAGAGAGACTTGGAGGTGGTGTCTCCTGAGGGGGCTTGGCAGTGTGCTCTCCAAGATGTCAATGCAGTGGTTCGTTGCTCTAATTTGTTTGAACTATATATTAAAATCCTACTCAGGTGGTACTGGGTTCCGACCAGGTTGCATAAAGTATTTCCCTCCCGCCCAGCGGAGTGTTGGAGAGGTTGTGCACAGAGAGGCACACACTTACATATTTGGTGGGAATGCCCTAGTCTGGGGACCTTCTGGACTCAGGTGGCAGACTTACTGAGACAGCTACACTTGATTGAACATCCCACAGGAGACATGGCACTTTTCCACCTTGGTTTACAGGACCTCCCAAAGCCAATACGATCACTCTGTGTTATTATTCTCTTGGCAGCTAAGCTAGTTATAGTGAGACAATGGACAAGAAATACACTTCTGACACTGGCACCAGTGTTGGAGACCCTTGACTATATACAGAAAATGGAAGAGTACTCGTTTAGAGTTGAAGGACGCTACAACCTCTACTGTTCGATCTGGTATTTATGGATGATCATAAGAGGGGGGGGACTTAACCTGAATAAAATACCTGGACCAGCTGATGATCAGATCGATGTGTAGCACTCTTTGTAGCAATGGGTCGGTTGAGATCTGTTCATTCCTTTTGCCATTGACCAGACCACTAGTCCCTTTTGCATCCTCTATACTCAGCCCCTCTTGGCTTTCCTACTTATTCCCTCTTACCCCTCTTCCCCATCCCTCCTAACCCTTCCTCTTCTCCCCCTTTTTTTTCTCTCTCTCTCTCTGTTGTTATTCCCCCTCCCCCCTCCTAGAGAGGTACTTCGGGATCTTCCCCTTACTTGTGCCCTACCTTATTTGCTCTGTCCGTTTATAAGTTTACAATGTTCACACGTTGTTCAAATACGATTAGATTAAGCTTGTAATCCTCTTAGTTTTCCTAACTAATGATGAGGACTCTTTGACGTCTCGGAATATGTTTTCAGATAGGCCCTAATCACCAGATCCCATGAGTGGATCTCTATTACATTGAAGACGCTAGAGAGTTTAATCATTAAAATAAGAGGCATTGATGAAGGGTAATATTTTGCCTTGGTTAACGTTTTGTTTAATGATATATTATTGTATGAGACTATGGACCTGTATTATTGCTCTTGAGATGTTATCCTTCATTTTAAAATTGTTATATCTGTTTGTTTGCCTCAATAAAAACATTAAAAAAAAATATATGTGACTGCCATGGGGATTGTTTGCCCATATGTGATTCTCTTCAAAGTCTGTTATATATAAATTTGTGTAAGAGGGTGAAAACGTAGTCCCCATGGTAGTCCCCTGTATCTGTTTATAGAACACATCTTCAAATAAAAAAATTATGGTTAAGAATAAAATGCATTAAATCTATTAGAAAATCTACTTGAGTTTTAGGGAGATCACTCTTCTGACATTCAACTCTGACCCTAGCTAAACCATTTTCATGTGGGATACTAGTATAAAGGGAGGATACATCATAGGTGATCCAGATGTAATCTTCTCTCCAAGTTATCTCCTCTAGTTTGTTTATTATATCGACTGTGTCTCTTACGTATGATCTGGTTGTAGTTACTAGGGGTTGAAGATAATGATCAATGTATTTTGATAAATGATCACACAAAGAGCCAATGTAGGGTTCAATAAGGGAATACTCAGGTACCCAATAAACTCAGGTAGTTACCGCTCAGTCTCACACCAAACCATGGGCTCTATAGATATAATAAGAGCCCTGTTATGCTCATAGACTGAGGGTGACTATAAATAGTCAATATCAGTGGATTCCTTAGATGGAAAAATAAGGAATTTTAAACAAGATAACTTAGCTTCAATTCACAAGCTTCTATTAGATGTAGTTTAGATTTGTAGAGAATGACAGTCTATTAGAATGTATACGGTACAAAGTTTTAGTCCCAGCTTATTCTCAGCACAACAGTGCTGCTATATCAGGAAATACGGTAGGGTGTTAAAGTCCCAACTGAAAGTATCAGTTATGTGCAAATAAACTAAGTAAAACTAAGTTGTTACTTAGAAGCAATGTAACATATACATGAAGTGTTTGAGGCACAGAAACCTCACCAATATTAGAATCCAGGTAGTAACAAATGTAACAGAAATAAGAGTAAAATTCACACAATGTTGTTGTAAGCAGTTGTTAAGGTTAGTATTCACAGCATTAGCAAGTAAAAGCAGGCATTAGTTTTAAGCAAGAGAAGCTGGGAGTTCCGTTATGCACATCACCGTGATTCTGAAGGCAGTGTGAGCTGAAACGCTGAGTACCATTGGAATCCTGCTGAATAGAGGATTACTGTGGAAATAAAACCAAAGCTTTTATGTATAAGGTCAGGTACAAGCAGCATGTACTGCCAGGAGTTTGTAATCCCAATTTGGTCAGAGGCTAAGTAAGTGAATCAACATCTGCGAACTGCAGAGTACAAAAGCAAATTACCTAGCAAAGAGGTAGAGAAGGAGGGGCCTTAAATTGGGTGGTAAGTCAGGAGTCTTAAAGGGATATAGCGGAGCACTTTAAGGAATATGCTGAAACCTTGTAACATGACAGCCAATACCTGACAGAATTGGTCTGCCTGGAGGTTTATTGGCATCTTTGTGGATTTTGGGCAAATGATAAAAAACAGGCAATCTTTGGGTATGATTCATAAATGAAGTTAAATTTGTTAATGTTTAAAATGCCTTCTTGTTTAGCTCCAATTAGGAGCTCCCACATTTCTTTTTTGTATTGTAATGTTGGATTATAAAACAAAGCTAAATATGTATTTTCATCCCCTAGTAGGTAGGATTACAATTCCACCTCCTTTGTCCGCCACTCTGTATACTACATTATGATCAGCCATTAAATCTTTTAGTGCCTTTCTCTCACTCTGAGTTAGGTTGTCCTTAAATTTATTAATTTTGAATATTTCTGTTTGGAAAATAATTTTTCCATAAAACCAATTTATTATAAGTTTTGATATACTCACTCTGGCTATTTTGAGGGTAAAATATAGATTTTATTTTTAGGGGGCAGTGTTGTATAATTCTATTAGTGTCTTCATGGAGAGACAAATTATGAAGTTCTGCATCATTAATTACTATATTTTCTTCTTCTAATTGAGATGGATCACTTTCAAATAGATCCTCAAGGATTTGTAAAGTGCTAGAATCCTGTGTCCCAAAGATTTTGACATTTTTAGTATTATTATATTCAAAATATAGTTTGAGTGTAATGTTACGTATGCATCTTTGGGTATCTATGTATACCTCAAAATCATTAGGTGCTGTTTCTGCTGCAAAGTTTAGGCCTTTGGAAAGAAGCATTAATTCAGTGTCAGTGAACTTTTTGCTAGATAGATTAAAAATTAAATTACTATTTATTTCTAGTTCCATCTGTTTCTGTTCCTTTTGCCTATATTTCCTCCCCCCTCTGGTTCCTCTATATCTTCTAGAGGGTGCTTTGGTTTTCTTGGTGTTTCTAAAGTATAAATGGTGGGTTGTAGGTTTTCTTGATTTTGGTGTAGGATATACTGTCACCAAGGGGGAGTGGCTAAAAATGACTTCTATTTCCATTGCCTCTATTTTTTGGAGTATGATTTTTATTTTTATATTGTTGTTTGAAGTGGTAATTGGTCTCTCTGGGAAATTTTGGTTTTGCCCCTTGTTAAAACCAACAGTGAGATTCAGAGTTTTGATTACCTAAAGGTTCAAATCTGTTTGAATTATTTGAATTGAATTCTGATAAAGGGATTCTGTGTTTTTGTTGATTTGATTATATTTTTTATTATGATTAAAACTATGATTCTCTTTTCTTTTACCAACCTTTGGTGTTCCTCTAGCGGTTCATTGTTATTGGAAGGGCCCTGATTTTTTCCACTGTGCATTTGTATCTGACATTTCCCTATTTTCAGGGTAACTTTCAACTTCTTTAGTTATTGGATGATTTTGGATAACTGACCTTAAAGAGGAGCAGCATCTACACAACACACCAGAAAATGTTTTTCTCTGATTGTTGGAAAACAAGAATACCTTTGGAGAAATCTTGGAAATTTGATTAAACTAAGGAGGATATAATTTATCTTACAAACATAGAACTATAACCTGCTAACTGCATTTATAAGAGACAGTATTGTACAAATGTTTAAACATACCTATTTTTGCCCTGAAACATGCAATATAAGAACTTAAGAGGTCTAACATTATTGGATCACTTATTGTTACGTTTGTTTAATGTGGTCAATTTTTATGCAGTGATTATTTACTTTCCGATTTTATTATTAGTATCACTATTTTATTTCTCTTATCACTTTGCAGTATCACCTTCCAATATTCTTATATATTATTATTATTCAATATTGTTAAAATTAATTTTTCTGAGTGAGCAGCACTTCTTATATATATATTTCTCTTTGGAAAATAAAGAAATACTAATATTACATAGCGTTATTGAAATATTACATATACAATATTTTAAAAAATAATGGTTATTAAAAAATATTTCCTATGTTCTTCACCTAGAAAACAATGTCGTATTTATTTTTAAATATATATTTCTGTATATATATATGATAATGTTAATGTTAAATAGATAGCTATACTTATATATCAATAGGGATAGATATACAGGTATAGGTTTATACAGATATATATAGAAATGTGTATTTATAATAAATATTACATTATCCTGTATGTGAAGAACATTGAAATGTAAAATATGAATAACTCCCTTTAGGTTAGAAATCTCCATTGACTTCTATGGGGAGAATACATTAACGTTGTTGCGATATTTGGTTAGCGTACATTGGGTTTTGCTAGAGATGTCGCAAACCTAAAATTTTGCGTTCGCGAACGGTGAACGTGAACTTCCGCAACTGTTCGCGAACGGGAGAACCGGGCAAACCGCCATAGACTTCATTAGGCAGTCGAACTTTAAAACCCACAGGGACTCTTTCTGGCCACAATAGTGATGGAAAAGTTGTTTCAAGGGGACTAACACCTGGACTGTGGCATGCCGGAGGGGGATCCATGGCAAAACTCCCATGGAAAATTACATAGTTGATGCAGAGTCTGTTTTTAAGCCATAAAGGGCATAAATCACCTAACATTCCTAAATTGTTTGGAATAACGTGCTTTAAAACATCAGGTATGATCATGTAGTGTAAGGGTTACGCCCGCTTCACAGTGACAGACCAAACTCCCCGTTTAAAGGGACAGTCTACACCAGAATTGTTATTGTTTTAAAAGATAGATAATCCCTTTATTATCCATTTCCCAGTTTTGCATAACTAACACATTTGTAAGTTTTTTTTTTTTTTACACTACTGTTACACCAGATATGAGTGGTGGCACTGGGCAAGTGGGCCTGGCAAACACGCTGGCAGGCAGGCAACTGCAATTAGATTACACAAGCAGACTGATGTTTCACAGTCAAAAAAGTTTTTTTTTTTAAATTTACACTACTGTTACACCAGATATGAGTGGTAGCACTGGGCAAGTGGGCACAGTATATGCTGTGAGCCTGGCACACATGCTGGCAGGCAGGCAACTGCAATTAGATTACACTAGCAGACTGATGTTTCACAGTCAAAAAAGATATTTTTTTTTAAATTTACACTACTGTTACACCAGATATGAGTGGTGGCACTGGGCAAGTGGGCCTGGCACACACGCTGGCAGGCAGGCAACTGCAATTAGATTACAAAAGCAGACTGATGTTTCACAGTCAAAAAAGTTTTTTTTTTTTTAAATTTACACTACTGTTACACCAGATATGAGTGGTGGCACTGGGCAAGTGGGCCTGGCACACACGCTGGCAGGCAGGCAACTGCAATTAGATTACACTAGCAGACTGATGTTTCACAGTCAAAAAAGTTTGTTTTTTTAAATTTACACTACTGTTACACCAGATATGAGTGGTGGCACTGGGCAAGTGGCTTGGCAGGTAGGCAACTGCAATTAGATTACACAGGAAAAAAAAAAACAGACTGATGTTCTAGCCCTAAAAAGGGCTTTTTCAGGTGCTGTCCTTACAGCAGAGATCAGATGAGTCCTTCAGGACTGTAGTTGACACTGAATACACTACCCTAGCTATCAATTTCCCTATTACATCAGCAGCAGCTACACTGTCCCTCCTCTCACTAAGCTTCCGAATGAATCTAAAATGGCTGCTGTCCAGGAGCTGGGAGGGTCTTCGAGGGAGGGTCTGCTGCTGATTGCCTGGAATGTGTCTGCAGACTGTGAGATACAGGGTCAAAGTTTACTCAATGATGATGAATAGGGGCCGGATCGAACATCGCATATGTTTGCCTGCCGTTGCGAACGCGAACAAGCTATGTTCGCTGGGAACTATTCGCCGGTGAACAATTTGCGACATCACTAGGTTTTGCTCGCAAACAAACTTTTTACTTTCAAGTGTAATACACGTGCAAACTGACGCCGGCGCAAAAATATTATTTCTAGTAAAGTTTATGCTCGAGCGAAAGTGCTAAATTGCACGTCACTTGTAATCTGGCCCTTCGTGTGAGTCAAGCAGTCTGGGAATCCATGCCTTCATAAATCAGAGAAGCATGAGTATCTTACACTTACATATTACATATTTTAGCCCAAAGTCACAAGATTACAATTCCCATAATTTATCCAAAATAAACAAATATTGTAAAGTGTTAAACCACCAATGGGCTCAATCACTTAATAAAATTTATTAATAATAATAACTTGAAAAATATATAAATTGAAAAAAATATTATATATTATATATATATATATACAAGAATAATTGTGCAATCAAAAATTACCTGAGTTTGAAGCACGCTCACCTGTACACCCTTTGTAGTTATATTTAAATAAGTACTATCAATGTAATATAATAGAAATGAAAAATATGCATATGCAAATCAGAAAATTATCTTTTTTGAGTTATCCCCACAATAAGAAACACTAAACTACTGAAAGAGGTTAGAATTCTCTTCTTAAAGGGACACTGTACCCAAAAAAATTATTTTGTGATTCAGATAGAGCATGCAATTTTAAGCAACTTTCTGATTTACTCCTATTATCAATTTTTCTTTGTTCTCTTGCTATCTTTATATGAAAAAGAAGGCATCAGCTTTTTTCTTGGTTCAGAACTCTGGACAGCAGTTTTTGATTGGTGGATGAATTTATCCACCAATCAGCAAGGACAACCTAGGTTGTTCACCAAAAATGGGCCGGCATCTAAACTTACATTCTTGCATTTCAAATAAAGATACCAGATTTGATAATAAGAGTAAATTAGAAAGTTGCTTAAAATTGCATGCTCTATCTGAATCATGTCAGAAAATTTTTGGGTACAAGGTCCCTTTAAAGGGATAATATATTTAAAATTAAACTTGATGATTCAGATAGAATCTGCAATTTTAAGCAACTTTCTAATTTACTCCTATTATCAAATTTTCTTCGTTCTCTTGGTATCTTTATTTAAAAAAAGCTAAAATGTAAGCTTAGAAGCAGACCCATTTTTGGTTTAGCACCTGGGTAGCACTTGCTGATTGGTGTCTAAATGTAGCCATCCAATCAGCAAGTGCTACCCAGGTTCTGAACCAAAACTGGACCAGCTTCTAAACTTACTTTGCAGCTTTTTTAAATAAAGATACCTAGAGAACGAAGAAAAATTGATAATGGGAGAAATTAGAAATGTTGCTTAAAATTTCAAGATCTATCTGAATCACGAAAGTTTAATTTTGACAAGACTATCTCTTGATTAACCTTCGGAGAAACCATTATTATAGGGTGTTATGAAGACCTTATGATTTTAAGTCGTGAGGGGTTTAAATGGACACTGAAAATATTTTTTTTTTAATGATTCAGATAGAGCATGCAATTTTAAGCAACTTTCTAATTTATTCCTATTATCAAATTTTCTTCATTCTCTTGGTATCTTTATTTGAAAAGCAAGAATGCAAGTTTTGGTGAACAACCTGGGTTGTTCTTGCTGATTGGTGGATACATTCACCCACCAATAAGCAAGTGCTGTCCAGAGCTCTGAACCAAAAATTGGCTGGCTCCTTAGCGTAGATAACTGTGTGTAATAAGCGGCACCGGAGACTTCATGGATAATACAGCGAGTGACATTACAAGCAATATTGAAAAGTTTTACTCATTGCAAACAGCTGTTGAATGCAAACAACACACCAGGGAGATTGAAAATGTGTTTTCTTCAGAATACTCTACGTTTACACTTAGCAAATTATTTGAACAAATGGAAACCCTTCTGGATAAAGAAATCAGACTCAAGTGGGACATTTGAACATTATAAAAGTATATTATTAATGGCATGATTCCTAGGGGCCTAAGGGTCAATAAGTTTCCAACCTTTATAGTGGAAGATGAAGATTTTATAAGCGTTTGGAATGGAGTGTTATCAGACTGTTCTTTGAAACTTATGGGCATGCTTATAGAATATAAGACCAAAATGTTAGCTACTGTCTCAAAAGAGATTGATGTGTTACAAATTGAATGTAAGAAGTAAAGAAGTTTCTTTTGCTAAATTTGATTCCATCCTTAAGATTTCCTTAGCTGAGTCCAAAAAGTTAATCATGGAGGTAAAACATGATAAATATTTAAGGGACTTATCTGATTATGAGTTTAACAAAATATATATTTGGAATAGGAAACAAAGAACCAATTATAGGAGGGATAATGATCAGCAACATTTTCCCAAAGGGAAGAGAACAGGCAAAAAAGGAAATAAAAGTAAAACCAAGAGAGTCTCATTCAATGAAAGTGAGGCTGAGTCTTCTGGGGACTGTTCCACCTCGGGGGAGGAAGAGGCAGTCATAGATAAGGGGCATTCAGCATTCGAAACAAACCTAACAGAAAATCTAATTAGACCGGAGCCTGTAAGAGAACAGGATAATTTAGAGTTAGCACAGGTTTTTCCCAGGGTTCCAGGCGCACCAGAAGGGGGGGGAAAGATACAAAAGGAAGGGGGATTATGAAGGAAGAACCTCCATAGCCCCCGAGGAGAGGCAGATCAGGCACGAAATACGTGTAGATTCTGTAATCAACCTGTCGGCGTACACTTTGAGTGATTTCGAAGTCAAGGTTTTAAACTATGGACTCAGCTTTGTTCCTGCTGATAGCTTTAATTCATTCCAAACCATAGTGGACGTCAACAGGTTGATCAGAAACCTCACCATTAAGAAATACTTTGCTAAGAGTAGAGAAGTTGATAGGGATCTTGTACAAGTTTCTGCGGATAGGGCCACATCACTCACGACCACACCGTTGACATTTCAAGAGGTTTGTGACTTGGAGGTACTGGAGAGACTGGACAGTGAAAATGTCTATACTCTTGATACATTAACTAATATTAGCGTACAGAAGGGTCATTCTCTCTCCAGTGGCTCAAAGTTTTATCCAATTCACAGCAGAGGAGGGCTCTTGGAACAATTTCAACAAAGAGTAGAAAATGACCTTTCAAGATTGGCCTATTCAGCAGACTTGAATAAATATCAGAACCTCAGTAAACAAGAATCTCTAGCCCTTAGAGGACTGAAAGAGAACCTCAACCTTGTCTTAAGAGCATCTGATAAGGGAGGGTCTGTGGTTGTCATGGATCGGGCCTTCTTTTTAAGAGAAGCAACACGGCAGATATCAGACCCTTCCCAATATATCAGTCTCACCAGTGATCCCACCAGTAGATTTAAACATGAACTTTCACATTTAATAGATGACGGGAAAGAAGCAGGTATCTTAGATGAAAAGACCTGTAGCTTTCTATCTGTGGAATTTCCTGTCATGCCTATATTTAACTTTCTTCTGAAAGTTCACAAATCCCTTTCTGATGTGAAGGGTCGTCCAATCATTAGTGGCATTGGCTCAATTTTGGAGCCAATGTCACAGTGGTTGGATGCTATTTTGCAACCATTAGTTCAAAATTTACAGAGCTATCTAAGAGATACAAAGCAACTTCTGCTAGAAATTGAAGCCTTTAATTGGCAAGAGGGGTACAGCTGGTTGACTATTGATGTCACCTCGCTGTACTCCAGTATACCTCACGATAAAGGTCTGGAAGCAATTTCCTTCTTTTTGAAGAGAGCAACCAACTATACCCCAACATTTTTTCAGTACATCCTCAGAGTCACCATGTTTTTGCTTACTCACAATTTCTTTGACTTCGAGGGGGTTCTTTACCTCCAGAGATGTGGGACAGCTATGGGGGCGAAATTTGCGCCCTCATATGCCAACCTATTTATGGGTTGGTTTGAGCTGTCCCACATCTATGGATGTGATGGCCCCTGGAGGACGAAGATAAAATATTATCGAAGATACATAGATGATCTTCTGATCATCTGGGAAGGAGGAGAATCGGAGACTCTGGGGTTTGTGACTGACTTAAATAACAATACAGCAGGTATAAAATTCACTCATGAATTTGGTCATACGCAAATCAATTTTCTGGATGTAACATTGATGGGGATACAAGACAAAGTACAGATGAAAGTGTATAGGGAACCCATCTCTGGAAATACACTATTACATGCAAAGAGTAGTCACCCCAAAAGGGTTTTCTTTTCAGTAATGAAGGGTCAATTTGTACGACTTAAAAGGAATTGTTCTACTCAGACAGAGTATGATAAACAGGCTCAGGATTTGGAGGAACGACTTTGCAGGAGGGGTTACAATAGGAAAGAGGTAGTAAGAATTAAAAACCTGGTTTCATTAACAGAGAGAAAGGAATTTCTCACTGTTACCAGAGATAACCACAAAAATAAAGTATTTGAAGGTGTTACCTTTGTTACCCGCTATAGTTCATAATATCATGAAGTTTGCAATATTATACGTAAACACTTTCATATGTTGAAAGCGGATGATGATTTAATGAACATAGTAACAAAAGGTTGTAGATATGCCTTTAAAAAGGGTTTGACAATAGGCAACATAGTTGCTCCAACACAGTTACCTTCAAAACAAGTTTCTAGCTCATCATGGCTTAGATTTAATGGAGTATATAGATGCAGTTACACATAATGCATAGCTTGTGGTTATCTACAATATTACAATGAGGGTTTCTCAAGCACAGTAACGGGGGAAAGCTTTAGGCATTATTCATGCTTAAACTGCAGAAGTACATACATGGTCTATCTTTTGACATGTAGATTATGTGGGGTGCAGTACACTGGTCTTACCACCAGGGAGGCTCGTGACAGGATCAGGGAACACATTACAAATATAAAAGCAGGCAAAATCATGACTCCTTTAGTACAACATTTTAAAAATCTTCACAATAAGAGTGTAGCCTCTTTAGAATGGACTATCATTGAACAAGTAAAGAGCAAGAAGAGAGGAGGCAATAGGGATAGCCTTTTAGCGAAGAGGGAGGTTTTCTGGATACATCGATTAAAAACTAGAATTCCCACAGGGTTAAATTCTGAATATAACATAATTAATTTTTGGGAATAGTTAAGGTGTCCAGAGAATCCCCCTCTTCACTTCTGTTGTAGCTTTTGGTATATACTCTTTACAGTCCTCAAGGATCTGGTGTAATATATATATATATATATATATATATATATATATATTTATTCATAGGGAGTGAGCATATAGAAAGGAGTCCAAATAAATCAAGGGAGCCCATAATTTAAGTAATATACAAAAGGAAACAAATTAAAGAAATACAATATTTTGGTAACCACCATTGTATTATTCATGTTTTGTATTTTGTATTTAGGATAAAAGGCTTCCATACAGTGTGAACTGCAAATTTTACAGCACTCTCCAAATGTTCACTTAAAACATAATTTTTAATAGTGTCTTCACAGCCAAATGCTTTGTGTATTAACAAAGAATAATTGCTAAGCAAATACAGTTGTCTTGTTTCCAATTATAGGATTACGCCCAGGGTAATGTTTTTATCCAATCACGACCAAGCACAGGTGTATATTAAGGTATTGGTGATTATGAACTGTAGCAACGACTACTGCCACAATGGCTAAAACGCATCAGCAATAGTTCATGGAGTGTAATCCTATGGCACATATTGTCACCCAGTTTACGCTTTGTTCAGAATTCTATCTGTCCAAATAAAGCTGTTTTTTAAGTGCATCCAGTCAGCTGTGCCGCTTATTACACACAGTTATTGATTGCCAGGAGATCGAGCAGGCACGGAGGACTATACAGCACAGCCTATACCTTGTGAACACACTCATCATCACCCACCCGTGGAGGAAAGAAGAGCCAATAGGAGAGGTGTGGTCAGCTGTCAGATGCTCACCAGGTATGTCAGACGTCGAACAGCGGAAAGAGGAGAGGACCCAGGAGGGGAAAGGTACTGGATGGGAGGCACGTAAAGGATTCCGGTTTGACCGGCGAAGTGATTGCTTCCACTAGAGAGGGCCGACTCCGACGCTGGATTACATTGGCAGCAACACCGGGAGCCAATGGACAGCTGGGTGAGTGAGTAGGGATACTCTTGTTCACGCATTTATATTGAACTGTGATCACAATCAAGAGAATATTTATACCCTATAACTTGGACATTTGTTTGTTTGGTGCTCACACGGCAAGTGACTCCTTAGCGTAGATGCCTTCTTTTTCAAACAAAGATAGCAAGAGGATGAAAAAAAATTGATAATAGGAGTAAATTAGAAAGTTGCTTAAATAAAAAATATCACAAAATAAAAAATTTGGGTTCAGTGTCCCTTTAACCTTTTCTCTTA
The DNA here is from genome assembly GCF_027579735.1 of Bombina bombina. NCBI lineage: Eukaryota > Metazoa > Chordata > Amphibia > Anura > Bombinatoridae > Bombina > Bombina bombina. The sequence goes on along the minus strand of NC_069499.1, from coordinate 427,963,362 downwards.
GTGTAAATAATTTTGTTTTTCCAGGTGAGTATTTTCCTGTGTCTATCCTTAAAAAGCAGATCTTCTGTAGTAAATCATTTCTAAGGTTCACGTGAGCAGTAAGATGTCAGCACAGAGTGACAGAAAACTAGTCAATACTCAAGACACAAACCTGAGGTTGATCAGAGGTGACACTCTAGGATATCTTAAGACATGTTTTATTCACTTTTATGTTACAGGATGACCAAATATGACAGACATGTAATGTTTGGTATCAAAATAATCTGCATGATGTCAGAATAGGATTGCTTATAAGAGTACTGTATGTGTATTATATGTTATCCTCTAAGTTCAGCCATGGCTTGCAATGTGAATTATGGCGTACCATAAAAAAGTGGTGACTACCCTCCTTGCCCACAATCTGGAAGGGGCCTGGCAAGAAACCTGACCACAGGAAAAAAAAAATATTTATGTTGAAATTCTTTTTATTTCGTTCCAGCATAACATATGAAATACATGAATTAAGTCTTGGGTATCCCAAGTCAAATTACAAGTGTTACAATTTTTTTTATTTTTTTTTAATAAATTTTTATTGAAGTTCACGGCATACAGGCAATGCTTTTCAGTGTAATCAATACCAAACAAAGAAAGAAATAAATTCTAAATAACCACATCAAAATTATAGAGCATTGATTAAGGATAATAATGAACATCATATTAGCCTGATAAACTATAAGCCTTCTGAATAACAAAAGAGGCCACTTTTGGACCTCACAGTAAATAAAGAAAAACAAAGCTATAGAAGACTACCATGAACCATAGGGGGCCACTTTTGGGTCCCGAGTAGTGAGCTTCATTTTTCCTATTTTATGAGCTATATAAAGGATACAACTAAGAGTAAGATACACATATATATTAACTTAGAAATTAGGCTTTTTAAACCACTCTGGCCCAGTTTAGAACTTAAGTAATGGAAGCCTTCGTATTTGGGCATTAAGCTATAGTCTAATTGATGAATTAGCTCATTCAGCCGTTAGCTATGCGTCCCATTAATCCAAGATGCATGTATACATATATTACTTAGAGATTAGGCATTTTTGAAATTACGCTTTTTGAACCACTCTGGCACAGTTTAGTACTTAAGTAATGGAGGCCTTCACATTTGGGCATTAAGCATTAGTGTAGGATAACACTGAAAAGGAAAGAACCAATTATCTATAGTCTAATTTATGAATTGGCTCATTCAAGCGTTAGCTATATACCCCATACAAGTGTTACAATTTTAACATATTAAAAGACCATAAACAAATATGTGAACAATAACCAGTTGCATTCTCTCCCATTGTCCTATGAGATTGGTTTCAAAATATAGTCTGTTAATTTTCAAAAGGGTCTTTTACATAGTCCCGGATCCATATTTTTATATACATAACAACAATGCAACATTGAATTTTTACCTGCTATAGTTGGCAACCAATTCCCTTTTAGGATGCTGGAACATTTAACTTTTTCTTATGAATTTTATAAATAATATAACATTCAAAAACTTAAACTAAATGTATATATGAGGACTTCATGTATGCATTTAGAATCTACTTATCAACTCGTTATATGGATCATGTGATTCAATGAAATAAAATAAAATTCAGCTATTCTTTAAAGTGGATAGAACTAAATACCCCTAATCTAAAAGAAAGGATACATCCACAGCTCCCCCAAAATCTGTATCTCAGTCTACTTTCTATGGAGAGTGATTCATAATCCAGTAGAACTATACCTTCTGGAATTGGTCTGTCTCCCCTTGAATCCAGGCTACGCTCTCTGACATATTATATATATGTTGAAATTTGTCTAATATTTCCTGCCAAGCAGGTGAGCTCGTGTTCCAATGCCTCACTATACACATCTTTGTGGCTGTGCATAAGGTTTTGACAAATCTATTAATTGTTGGGTTTAGATGAGGGATTCCCTGGTTCTCTGCATCCTCTATAGCAACTTTTAGATTTTGTAGATGAGTAGTGATATGTTCTCAAAGGTGTCAATATATATGAAGTTTTCATACTATTCTCCCTAAGGTCTGTGCTCAGTAAACCTCTGCATGCATCATGTAGAATTTGATCCCAATCTTTTTTTAAAAGAGTTATCCCCATGTCTGCCTCCCATTTTGTGGCTATGATAGATTTGGTATTGTGTTTGCTATCTTGCAAGGCTAGGTAGAGTTTAGAAATTACCTGTTTCTCTCTAGAGGTACTCTTGCATATACACCCTAGGGCAGTGTTTGGTTTCTTTTCACGTGTTATATCATATTTACCTAGCGCTGAGGATATCTGTAAGTATATATACCAATGTAACTTTTGTGGTTGTAGTTTTTCCTGTAATTGCGTATATGTGATTATGCGATTTTTATCTAAAAAAACAGCCACTCTATATAGTCCCTTATTTGTCCATTTCCCAACCTGACTACGTACTTCTATTGGTAATGGTAAAATATATCTTTTGGGAGGTATCAAGTTTGGTGTTTCAGTGGTTATTTTCCATGTCATTATCATATCTATAGTGGTGGGTAGTTTAAAAGTGCTCTGGTCATGTCCACCATCTGGATCCCACAAAAAGTCCTCAGGATTTTCTATGTCACATAAGTCTGTCTCAAGTTTTGTCCAGAGTATCCCTTGTGTTTGTTTATTCAACAAAGTAGTCTGAGCTATTCTAGCAGCCTGATAATAATCTTTTTAGGTTTGGCACCCCCACTCCACCCAATTGTCTGTGTCGGGTTAGAATATGTGAGGCAATTCTAGCTGTTCTATCTCCTCTCAGAAAAGATATAAGTTCTGACTGCATATTTTGTAAATCTAGAAAATAGATTTTAATAGGTAGAGCCCTAAACAAATATAGAATTCTAGGTAATACATTCATTTTTATTGCTGAAAGGAGCCCACACCACAAAAAAGTACCCTTTTTCCAGTTTGTGAGATCTTTTCTGATAGATTTATATAATGGTGTATAATTTAACTTATAGAGCTTTTCATATGAGTCTGATATCTTGATCCCCAAATAAGTGAGAGAATGTTTGGTCCATTTTATGTCAAAATTAATTTCTATTATTTTTTGGTGTGTAAGGGAATAGAAAGAGACAGAGTCTCACATTTATCAAGATTGATTTTATATCCCGATATTTCTGAAAATTCCTGTAGGGTCTGGTATAAGTTAGTCAGGGAGTATAGTGGGTTAGTTAACATCAGGAGGATGTCGTCAACAAATAGTGAAAGTTTATATTCCGAGTCTTTGATTTTAATCTGTCAAATTTCTTTAGTGTTTCATATAGATGCAGTGGTTCTATGCATAAAGTGAATAATAGCAGTGACAATGGTCACCCTGGTCAAGTCCCGTTTTTAATATCTATTAATTTAGATTGGAAGCCTGCCGCACTTATGGTTGCTAATGGGTGGGAGTAGACACCCTTGAGTGCCTGTCTGAAAGATCCCTTAAATCCCATCTCTGCCAAAACTTTGAACATGTATGTCCAGTTTATTCTATCGAACGCCTTCTCCGCATCCAATGATAGGAGGAGAGAAAGCGTTCCTTTCTGTTTTAAATATTCTGTCAGATCTATTGTCCTTTGTATGTTGTCTGGGGACTCTCTGTCCTGAATGACTCTGACTTGGTCCAGATGTATAAGATATGGCAGTATTTTCTTGAGTCTATTGGCCAGCACCTTAGTTAGGATCTTGATGTCCTGGTTGATCAGTAATATTGGTCTGTAGCTTTGGCAAAGTAGTGGGTTTTTCCCTGGTGTGGGTATATATATGATAATACAGCATGGTAACTAACTAATTAATATCTGAGAGGTAATCCCTCTCTCATTGCTTAGTAGCTACGTTCCTGATATAAGTGAATGTCCATTATTGTATCAGGATAATTTTATATATTGTTTTGCTTAGTCCCACACCAAATACCCCAAAAAATAAAAGAGTCTAGGAGACAGCTAAAGGGGCGAAAGAAAGAAAAGTGGTTAGCATTGGAAACCCAAGATTCTCCATTAGTCCATGTGGTAGCAATTAACAGACTGGAAGTTGTTGTCCCACTAACTATTGCTATTTTGGCTTCTTCTTGTTGACCCTAGATCATCTGGGTCTACTATAGGTATCATCTCTTAGTGGTATGGACTCTCTTTCTGGGTCTTGGGCAGATTCAGAGAGTCGATTTTCTGGTATGTTCCAATGGTTCCTGATTGACAGAACTTTTCCATCATGATGAATGTGTAAAGCAAAAGGAAACCCCCAGCGATAACTCATCTGATTTTTGCGTAGTAAGAGAGTAAGAGGCCTGAGTACGCTTCTTCTTTGTAGGGTTCTGACGCATAAGTCCTGATAGAACTGGACCACTGAGCCTTTGAACTTAAAGGTTGTATTCTTTCTTGCTGCTTGAAGAATGGATTTCTTTTCTGGAAAGCTTAACATCTTAACAATCACATCTCTTGGGGTAATCCCCTTTTCGGCTTTGCTCTGAGGGTCCGATGTGCCTTTTCCATTTGAAGGCTTCTTCTTCATTTTGGCCTGTAATTGACTGAAAGAGTTGTTTTAAGTAATCTTTAAGATCCGGTTGTGTAATAGACTCCGAAATTCCCTTGAGTCTAATGTTACATCTTCTCGTACGATTTTCCAGATCTTTAAATTTTTCATTTAAGCTATCAATATCTTGTTGATGTGGTTGTACCTGGTGAGAAATAGTGTCTATCTTTTCTTCCGTAGAGTTTTCATTATCCTCCAGAGTCGAGACTCTGCCGCCTAACTCTTGAATGTCTTGGCTTATTTCTGCTAGACTATTGGTAACTGTATTTTGTATGGCATCCATTTTCCCCCTCATTTTTTGTTTGGAAACTAGATTTATAATATCAGCTTTCGTAACTGGCGTCAGGTCCTCAGCCCTGAATATTAGAGTCTAAGTCCGGCTCTTTTTCCATGTCTGTTTCTTGAGGGTCTGTATGCTTTTCCCCCTTTGAGGATCTAAAAAACATATTTACAGCTGCAGCTTTACCTGTTGATGTAGTTTTATTTAGTTTTCTCATTATGGAGCGGAATTTGTAATTATATAACTATGACACAGGAGACTGGAATCAGTAAATAAATAGTGCACTTCCTTGTCTTCATGGGTGCTTGGTCCCTTATAATAATTTCAGCATATGATGCCAATTAAGAGCCAGTAGTCACTCAGGCCTGTCAGAGATCTTCCTCCTTCAGTATATGATATAGGTTAAGGTATCACTCTCATTATTTGCTTAATTATCCTTATAGGTCGATTATAACAATAAATACTATTGTAGCATATTTATGGCTGACTCACTCTTCCTGACATGCAAATTCCTCCATTGTGAGATTAGTGTGTACCCACGAATACACGTTTATTAAAGATGATGACAAAGTTAATATTTTATTCTTTAATCAGAATGATTCTAACACCTCACTATTAACCCTTAACTTTTCCAAATGGCTTGTATTATGGGAGACAGTGATCTTACTGTTTAGACGTTAGCCCTTTTCACTGTTTGGCTTAGTTTATTCTTGTGCTGTTTATACAGCCTCTACTATAACTTCTGATGTTGTTTTTAAGGGCCAGTAGGTGTGTTGCCAACAATATATTTGTAAATCACTCATACCTTCCTTTTTGTGTTTGTTGTGAGTGATATCATTGATCGGTCTCAGCTTCTTACTTTCACGTAACAATGTATGGCAAGATGGCATTACTTTACTCCGTTGCCATCTTCAGCAAGTCTCAGGAGGCATATTGCAACCTGTTAGTGGGTCTGTGTCTGCTTCAGATTGTCGGTCGGAGATCTGCGGTACACACTATGACTGTTGTGAGGAGCTTTTAGCCGCTTACATAGGTGAATATTTTCTTTTGCTGTTCTCACTGCATGGAGCACAGCGCCTATGCTACCATCTTCTTTCAGACTCCACTACCCTGAAAAAAAAAAATGGTGAATTTAGCAAAATAATATTTACAAACAATAAAAAGTGATAAACTCAATCAAATACAAAGAATAAATAAGGATATATGTGATTGATAGGAGTCCTCCTCAGTTTCAATGATTCCCGTGATTTCTTGCCTCAAAAACAAGAAAAGAAAATATAGGGCAATACAATTAAAAAAAAAGCAACATCTTCACAAAAGGGGTCCCGCTAAGGGGTTACTCACACTTATAAGAGCCAGCCAGGCTTTAGGTACAGACGCACACCTGGTTTTATACTGCCAGGTCTCCAGTATATGCCAACCGCAAACTGCTGCTTCAAGTAAAACAATATTTATTTAAAACACATAAAATTAATAAAAGACACCAAATGTTCGCTAGTACATATAGTCACTTGGGTATCAGTCCACTACCAAAGTTAAAGTGGGAGAGATATCGTATGCTTGGGTGGGATGAAATAGTGTGCCAAAATGGCTGTGCTAGTCTTCCCTAGGTATGTGATAATCTCTTGATACCTGTCCTGGCAACTTTACTCGTAAGAGTGATAGTGGTGTTCAGCTGGCGTTCCTCACATACGTTTCGCCATAAGCGTACAGCTTTTTCAAAGGAGAGTGGAATTATGTGCATCTGATTCCCTGACGTTGATATAGGATGAGCAATCCTCCTATTAGTCTTTGATATTATTGCCATCCGTCTTTGATTGGGTGTTCCGTCCTCCATTTTGGAAAAGGGCAAAGTCCCAAAAGGTTTTAATCCTCATATATGAATAGTCCATTCTTAGAAAAAAGGCAGGTATCGCTTTCCATTGCAATATGATATCTATATTTATATGTAGTAAGGTGGTATTTTTGAACATCGTCAAGTTAAAATTTAATATTATACATTTAAACCACTACAGTATTGCATATTTTGTCTAAGCTGTTTTTGTATTGTCATTCAAGATGGTATGCTGCGTGCGACAACATGCTTGGCCGTATTTCTGCCATTTCCTTGGAACAGAGGGTATTCTGGTAAAGTTATAGGTTCTGTGATATTTTCTCCTTTTTATTTTTTTAAACTGTTTGGCTTTGTGTAATTGTGTATATTTTATATATATATATATATATATATATATATATATATATATATATATATATATATATATATATATATATATATATATATATATAAGCAGTATCAGTTATAGTGCACTCACTGTTCCTTAGGATGTCTGCCGGGGTGCTGCGTGGAAGATATGTAGTATTACGTTCAACCCCAAATAAGGAAGAAACAGACGCTTCACTCTCCAGTCTTTTGCATAGATTTTTATTCCTCACGAAAATATATCACAGCATTCCCAAACGTTTCGACACCAATTGGTGTCTTTTTCAATGGGTGTTTGCCAAAATTCTTTGTCCCAAAAAGCTCCTAAAAGCTATTCCCAACCGCTTACCTATAAATCCCCATATGTGCTGTCGTCACTTCCGGTGCCACGGAGGCTGCTCCCGCTTGTGCTCGTCATAGCTCATTCTCAGCCGCATGGCTAATTACCATAACTCCTTCTGCGTGATGACGTATACACACACGCAGTACTCTTAGGCTGTGCGCATATCGGGAGCTAGCAAGTCCGATAGCACCGGACTAACTGATAAATCATGTGCTCTAAAAACTCACAAATATATCCATTATTAATAAAAAGTGTTAAAATAACACTATGTGAGACCCTTAATATATCTTATTTATACAATAGATCTAATACCAAATCTATTATATATTGGTCACATTCATCTAAGGGGTTCTATATTTACACATCATATTTTTATTCAAATTCCCCCAAATTTCCATGCTGGCATAACAACTATTCTATAGATAATAGTATAAAAATGGAGTTATTGTTTAATGGGGAAACTTATCATAGTAACATTCATCCCTATTGAAGTAGATTAGAAACTTTTATAGGGCCGCAACAATACACTGCATCCTGGAGTTTCTTCGATTTGGAATATCCTTATCCCATCTAATATATACAAATGGATAATCCAGTCCTTTGAAACAGAGATGACCTAGATCAAACAATCCTAGACATCACCTCAAAGGAAAACATTAAAGTCCAATTGTACATTCAGTCCTTTCGGGGCCACTGTATCCAACCGGTAAATCCAAGAGGTTTCCACCTGGAGGAGTTTGGTATTTCTGTCTCCCCCTCTCCGTAGAGGGGGCACATGATCTATAAGTATTGTCCTTAGACTTGCAGCTGTGTGTCCTGCCTGGAGAAAATGCAGAGCCACTGGTTGATCCGACTCTCGTTTCTCTATCGCTAGCCTAATCGCATGGCGATGATTGGCCATCCTCTCACGAAAGGTGGTAGATGTTTTCCCCACATACATCAGGGAACATGGACACATCAATATGTAGATCATGTGAGTACTAAGGCAGGACAGCCTATGCAGGATCTTATACTTTCTCCCAGTATGTGGGTGATGGAAATACATCTCAGTCAGCATACTATTACACATAGTGTAGTCCCCACATCTGTATCATCCCAGTTTCCTTTTTGCATCCAACCACGTCCCTTTTTCATAACACCTTGTTGGGTCATTGTGGACCAAAATATCCTTCAAATTGGGTGCTCTTTTGTATACCATCCGCGGGGCTTTCATACGTGTAAAGGGTAACGTTTTGTCTGAGCTCACAATTTCCCAGTTCTTTTTCACCGACTCTGCTAGAATCTTGGATATGGGGTTGAACGTTGTTACAAAGTTGATGTTGTCACCTACATCTTCCACACCCTTCTACACACCCTGGGACAGAAGCAGTGACTTTTGATCTTGTTGCGCCAATTCGGTATGTACCTTTTTTATCAGTTTTCTTCCATAACCTCGCTGTTCCAATGTATTAACAATTTCTTCCTCTTGGATCCTCCTTGTCTCCAGCAGTGTATTATTGCGTACCACTCGCGTGAGCTGAGAGGAGACAACTCCTCTTTTTTGATGTCCCGGGTGGTAGCTTGTGGACAGCAGTAAGGAGTTTTTGTCAGTAGGTTTTGAATATAACGAGGTTGAGAATTTACAACCCTCATCATCAGTGTAAATTGTGATATTTAAGTCCAAAAAGGGTATACTGTTACTATCACAGGAGTACTTAAAACGAATAGTGGATTCAATATTGTTAAGAGTATCAACCCATTTTTTCAAAGATTCCTCTGTTCCTCGCCATATTAGAAACACATCATCAATATATCTTACGTATAGCTTGATACAGTCTATCATAAGAATTTGCATAATCATGGTCTCATACCAAGCCATATATAAATTGGCATATGCGGGAGCCATATTAGAACCCATTGAAGTTCCTGACACTTGTAAGAAATAATCCTTCTCAAATTTGAAAAAATTCTTTTCTAGACAAAAGGTGAGAAGTTCTAGTAGGAACTCAATGGGTGGTCCCGCATATGCCAATGAATTGCTCAATATTGATCTAACCGCCTGTATCACGCCACCATGCGGGATGGCGGTATACAGGCTGTCAACTTCCATTGGGACTAATAGTTTGCCAGGATTTAAGGTTTCCCAACTTAGTAACTTCCTGATAACTGATGGAGAGTCTAATATGAAGGAATATGATTCCTTAACAACTGGTTGCAGGTGATGGTCTATGAAGATAGCCACATTAGAGCACAAAGAGTCCCGGGCAGACACAATTGGTCTGCCAGGAGGCTTTGTCAGTGTTTTTAACACTTTTTATTAATAATGGATATATTTGTGAGTTTTTAGAGCACATGATTTATCAGTTAGTCCGGTGCTATCGGACTTGCTAGCTCCCGATATGCGCACAGCCTAAGAGTACTGCGTGTGTGTATACGTCATCACGCAGGTGGAGTTATGGTAATTAGCCATGCAGCTGAGAATGAGCTGTGACGAGCGCAAGCGGGAGCGGCCTCCGTGGCACCGGAAGTGACGACAGCACATATGGGGATTTATAGGTAAGCGGTTGGGAATAGTTTTTAGGAGCTTTTTGGGACAAAGAATTTTGGCAAACACCCATTGAAAAAGACACCAATTGGTGTCGAAATGTTTGGGAATGCTGTGATATATTTTCGTGAGGAATAAAAATCTATGCAAAAGACCGGAGAGTGAAGCGTCTGTTTCTTTCTTATTTGGGGTTGAACGTAATACTATATATATATATATATATATATATATATATATATATATATATAAATGAAGCAAATTGTAGCGGCAGTAATGGTGAAAGGACTGGGAGAGATTGTGAAGTTAAAAGTCAAATTTTATTTCATATTAGTGTTAAAATTCAAACACACAGGCACAGCAAACAAATGTCAACTCAGCTGACGCGTTTCCCGCCCTACAGGCAGTTCATCAGAGCTCTGAGCCGCTACAATTTGCTTAATTTGTCAGTAACGGATGTGAGAGAAGGGGTTTGGAGAGCCCTAGTTGCTGTAATGGTAACGCAGCTACACTGGTTATTGTCCGGTGTTTAGTAAGGCTACATGTTTGTAGGATTATACAGCAAATGATTGCTCTTTATGAAGGGGAAAACACAGAAGCATTTATCTGCTGTGACAACACTTCATGGATTGGGTATCCCCTGAATTCTGGATATCTACGCCCTGTTGAGTCCTTACGTTCTATATTATAAACTTGGTTAAATGAACTTAATACAGTGAATCCGCAATAGTGGGACTCTTGGATAGAGTTGATTTCACTTTATGAACTGTCTTGAATATATATATATATATATATATATATATATATATACTGAAAGATTCTCCAAAAAGTGTTGAATTATTCTTATATATATATATATATATATATATATATATATATATATATATATATATATATATATATATATATATATATATATATATATATATATATATATTGTGACTCTTTTTTGTTCATATTAAATGTTCCCTTATTAAGTTTTTGCCTTTGTTTAACATTTGACCCACTTTACTGAAATAAGTAGTAATAACAGCATTGTGTTTTTAGATTATTTTTTCCCAAATTGTGTTATGGAATTTTTAATCAGTTAGTCTGGGGTTTTCCTTGGGATCCCCATATAATAATCTTAAAGGGCCACTAAACCCAAAATCTTTCTTTCATGATTCAGATGGAACATACACATTTAAACAACATTACAATTTACTTCTATTATTTATTTTGCTTCATTTTTTAAATATCCTTATTTGAAGAAAAAGCAATACACATGGATGAGCCAATCACATGAGGCTTCTATGTGCAGCAACCAATCAGCAGCTACTGAGCATATCTAGATATGCTTTTCAGCAAAGAATATCAAGAGAATAAAACAAATTAGATAATAGAAGTAAATTAAAAATATTTTAAAAGTTTAAAATTGCATTCTCTTTCTAAATCATGAAAGAAAAAATGTGGGTGTCATGTCCCTTTAAAGTGGTGGCAGCAGAGTTAGTTTAGTCTAGGTGACATTAAAGTGGAGATAGGGAATTGTTTGGGTCTAGTACAGACAAGAGAGTATTTGTTAACCCTTGCACCCTCTGAACTAAGTCACAAACTTGTAGTGGCTAGGCTATGACAAACTGGTTAAGGTTGAAAGTGTTGGTTAACCCTTTCTGTGACAAACTGGTGACTGTTGCAGGGTTGGTTAAACCCTGTACATTAGCAATCTATTCAACATGTGTAGAACAAGTGGGGCAACATGTGTAAGGAGATTGTTTCCCCCCACCATTCCAAATAGTTTAGAATGCTTTTCTTAATAATTTTATTAGAAACCACTGTGATAGGGGCTAAAGTATTTTTTAATGTTTGAGTCCTTTTGAAGACACATAGCGCTATACTACAAGTGGCACACTAAAGTTAGCGCAGGTTGCAATAAGCAGTATTGTGCAACTTGGGTGCATATTAAAAACAGATATGTTTGAGTGGTAAAATAAATGTGCTCCAAACACAACATAGGTACATTGAAATAAAGTGTTACACTCATATTTACAGTTTCTGATAAAAAATAATTAGGTATATGGTATATGACAAGGTGTTTGACTGGAAAGGGTTATAATTATTATTAGTAATTTGTAGAGCACATACAGATTCCGCAGCACTATATACAAATAAATATATATATATATATATATATATATATATATATATATATAGAGAGAGAGAGAGAGAGAGAGAGAGAGAGAGAGAGAGAGAGAGAGAGAGAGAGAGAGAGAGAGGTAACAAAGGCAGAATGCAGTAGACGACATGAAGTTAAAAGTTCCAAACTTTAATACGAAGCTTAAAAATGCCCACAACATCCATGGGATACATGAGTAAGACACAATCACTTGCACAAAACGGCTGACATGTTTCGACCTTCAGGTCGTAATCATAGCTGTTTCTAAGGACACCTGACAACCTATTTAAGGTAGTAGGATAAATCTCATTGGTTAAAATACAATCAGGATAAAAATTCAACAAGGTGTGTCAAGAGGTAATTACTATACCCACTCTCCTTACAATTTAAAGTGCCCAATACAAAACTGCTATATAGTGTGATATGGTTTATATACATAGCAAAGTTATTAAACAGACAAATTCAAAGGATTACATAAATAAATTGACATAATCTACAATACTTATAAAATCTCATATAGTGAACATTATGGACTTTGATTAGCATATTGAACACCCATGTGAACAATATAAGCAATATAGATAGCAATGCATGAAAATAGCAATTTTATATATAATTAATTAAAAAAGGTGCATGCACAAAAGCTTATCCAGATAGACCAATGGTTGATCAATGAGATTCATGAATGAACATTTATAAATTCATGATGGCTTTTGTGCTAATTTAAATATAGTACTATTAAGCTCTATTTAAATGCATTGGTATTCAAAGGAAACCACAGCTATAATAAATTAGCTGGAAACCCAATAAATAATGGGAATTTACTAAGGAATAAAGCTTCAAGCATACACAGTTGTAGTACATTGTGGTGGTGAGAATCTCTCAGTAGTCAAATGCCAAGCAACTGCATAATAGCATGTATGAACATAAACACCACAGTCACATGTATGCAGGTTTGCCTAATCACCATTCCCATCAAACAACAGAGTGGACATATATATGTGTAGATCACCATGTATAGATAGTCAAAAATGTGAATATGTAAATGTGAACATTACTGTGGATATGGAAATGGACTAGCTGCAGAAGAGGGAGATGACCCACTGGATGTGAACCCAGCAAGAAGCGGTTATCTCCAAAAATTAATTAAATCATATTCAGAGTTCAGGCCATTTGGCACCCTTGTTTGGAGTTTAAAAATCCAGTACATCTCCCTCTTCTGCAGCAGTTTTTTGCGGTCACCACCTCTGGGGGGACAGAAAACCCTTTCTATGGCTTGCCATCTCAGGGTGCTAATATTTTTATCATGGCAGCGAGCAAAGTGTCTAACTAGAGGAGTGCTTGCCTCACCCGCCTGTATTGTGGACAGGTGGTTTCTGATACAAACTTTCACCTCGTTTGTAGTGAGGCCTACATATTGAAGGTGACAAGATGTACAGGTTAGCAAGTATATCACATATGTAGTGGTACATTTCAAACAACTAGTAATGGGGAAAGTTTCCCCAGTAACCTCTGATCTGAATATATTTGAAGCTGTGATATACTCACAAACCCGACATTTTTGTCTGCACTTGTAAAGACCCTTTTGTGTAAGCCATGAGCTAGCTGGTTTATCAAGCTCTGGTAATGATGACAGTGATAGTGTATTAGCTAGAGTTTGTGTTCTCCGATAGGAGCAGCGTAATCCATTTTTAACACATTTTTCCAGTTTGTCATCAGTGGACAAAAAGTTAAAATGTTTTCTAACAATCTTGCAGATCTCTGGATATTGTGCGCTGAACTCTGTCACAAATGTGATACCCTGAGAGTCAGTATCTGATTTTCTGGATGTCTGTGACTGTTCTTGAATGAGTTCATTTCTATCAATACTCTGTACTTGTCTCTCTGCTTTGCGTATAATTTTGTCAGAATATCCTCTTTGTTTGAGTCTTCTAGTAAGATCTTTAGATTGTTTGCAGAACATGTCTTCCTGACTACAATTTCTTTTGACTCTAACAAATTGTCCCTTAGCTACAGCAAAGGGAACATGGCTTCGGTGACAGCTTTTAGCGTTTAATAGCGCATTCCCAGCAGTGGGTTTCCTATAGATGTTACTGATGATTTTACCCTCTCTAGTACCTGTCAGAGTAATATCCAAAAAGTTGATCGAATTATTTTGTAATTCGGAAGTGAACCGAACACCATAGGTGTTGCCATTAAGATAGTGCATGAAATTCGAGAAATCAGCATCATCACCCAACCAGATGACCAGTAGGTCATCTATGTATTGCCCATAATAATGGACGAGATGTCTAAAGGGGTTAAGGGAATCCACTGGGGATAAGGGAATGTGCAGGGTTTATACTTTAGAGGGGTTAGGGCCCATTGGGGGTAAGGGTGCATAAGAGGTTAATACTTTAGAGGGGTTAGGGCCCACTGGGGGTAAGGGTGCATAAGGGGTTAATACTTTAGAGGAGTTAGGGCCCACAAGAGGTGAGAGTTAGTAAGATGTTAATAGTCTAGGGCTGTGTAATGTATTTATTGGGTTGTTGTAGTTACTTTTCATTAATACATTTTTTATTTTTTATTAATTCTTTTAATTCATAAAGGCTGTGATACACTTAGTTGGTTGTGTCATATTTTTAAAAGTGATCCTTTACTTTACATTGTCAATGTAGGTGGTGATGCTGCTTGGAATATATCAACAGCATCACCACCATTGTGTCAATGTGCCAGGAATCAAACAGAGACGAGAAGTGCAAAAATAATCACACCTTTATTAATAACAAAAAAATAAAATAATAAAAAGTCCACAAGTCAAATAACAAGCCAGGAGTCAAAACCAGAGCTGGTAGTCAGACAAGCTGAGTCAGGAGCCAAACCGACTAGTCAGACAAGCCAGAAACAGGAAAAAGAAAAACAGCAGAGTCAGGAACAAGCCAGGGATCAGGAACCAGGAAGGACGTCAGACAGCCAGGTAATACACAGAAACTCTCACAAACAGGTCTGAGACAACGCAAAGGCAAAGAATACTGAACAGAGGCCCTTTAAATAATAAGTGATGACATCACAATTCTGAGACTGCATCCTGTCTCACACAGATGATGCACACCAGTCTGAGCATAAAAGGAAGTGCAGGAAATGAGCAGCATCCCCCACAATGCACCATAGTCAGCAAGAGAGGTGAGTAAAATGGCTGCCAGCAGCACATGGCAAACAAAACAGGGAAAAAACCCTGAAACATTGAGAGTAAAATTGCTCTTGAGGATGTGCAGGACTATAGAGAGAAAAGCTGCTTTTGGTAATTTAGTATATGCTGACTATGGAGAATGTGATACATACCACTGCTCACCATGTGACATACTGTGACAGCATGCAGCAGATATACCAAACTTTCCTCTTTTATTGATCACCAATACTCTCATATCAATGAGCTTACTTTTTTCTGTATCCACCATCCCCTGCAATGATCAACACAGTTTACACTACTAGTCTTGGTAACTTTGATGCAGGTTATGCCAATGTATAACCAACCACTGATGTGTTTTAAAAAGTATGCAACAACCCTGGTATATTTATATATTCCTGCAACATCCCATGAACTCTTTTAATGTGATGAAATTATTTAAAAATGAAAATGCTGTGTAGTGTGAGGAATATATAGGAATCATTACAATGTGTGACTGAAGTCATCAAAGTTAAGATATTATGGCATTCTAATTTGCTGATTTACAAACATTTCAAGAAATGTTTAATATGTATTAAACTCCTCAGCAGAATAGAATAGACTTTGAGATGCTAGTTTTTTTTATAGGTTGTAGTTTAGAGCCCTCTAAAATCTTAGAAAATCAAGGACACATAAACAAATTATTTCTAAATCATTATACATCTGTATTCTGTGCAGGAATAGGTCATTCCCTGCCCGCCTACATTATTGTTGATTGCTTCGTTTTTTACCCATTTTTTACCATAATACTCCTAGGAACCAGTGAAACATGCTTTTATTAAAACAAATTAAAGTCAAACTGGCCTAGTTACACGCCTCATAGTAAAACAGTGTTGTTTGTATGCTAGTCTAATAAAAATTAGGGTAGACAAGGAACCCTGATCACTCACAGTTTTCACATTTTGTCTAAAACAGAAGGAACACAGTTTTAAAAAGGTTAAAATAAAGCTGTTTAATTTAATCTTGAAATAATAAGAGCATATTTGGGCACAACAGGTCCCTAGGGATTGATTCTTCACTGGCTGATGGGGACAACTTCCACAGTTCTGTTGTGTGATTATGAACTTCCTTTAATAAAACTCATACATGAAGCTAGTGTCTTTAGGGAAAACTTGCCACACATTAACAAGTAAATTGCTGAATTAATAAAGATTTGTATCTGCCCCTCAGATACAAGTTAAACTCCAATACAGTATAATTAATGTAGCTGCATCAATTTTGTAACAGCATAGAATAGAATGAGTTCTACTCTGAAGGATACCAGCATAAAAATAAACAACACCAACACGTTACAGAACAATCTAATTGAGATTAAAAAAAACTAGCTCTACAAAACCATCTACTAAAAAAGGTTGAAGAGAAAAAATATAAACATGTTAAGAGAAATAAAATAAAAATAAAACAACCTTGACTGAGAGGCAAGATGCTTCCTATGGGCAAGAGAGTCTTTATGAATTCTTCATGCTGGTCCTAAGTTAAAAATTCCTGGCCACACCTCTAGCATGCCCCATGTATTTTGTAATAAAAAGTAAAAAAACCCAGACATGGGAATAATTTAAAGTGATGGTAAAGTCATCTGTTGTGCAGTACATAATCCTTTTTCTTTTACCTTAACTAGCACATCGATGTGCTTATATAAATAAAAAACAATTTATTCACTCTGTAATAATGATTTTATTTCCCCTCCGTAGAGTTTTTTAAACAGCCTCTCTATAATTTTTTCACCGGTGCAGCTTTGATTGACAACGCTTTTAGCCAATCATCAGCTCACCATGCGCCCTATGTAAAATATGAACCGCACGCTCCCGGCATCTACACTAACTCTTTGCTACTTACTGCGCATGCGCACTTCTTACCCTAACTGCGCATTGCTATCTGAGAATACTCAGCTCCTGGTTTTAGCCGATGTAAGTAAACAGTAAATCATTCCTTTCGTAATGATTCACTGTTTGCTTTCATTTCTCTCATCAGCCAGATATTTTTCGATGTGTATATGTTTCAATGTTTGCTTTAATTTCTACCATCAATAATTTCTCTCTTCATATATAAAATAATTGTAAGTATTTTTTGGGCAAAAAATACTTACAATTATTTTATATATGAAGAGAGAAATTATTGATGGTAGCAATTAAAGCAAACATTGAAACATATAGTAAGTAGCAAAGAGCGTGCGGTTCATATTTTACATAGGGCGCATGGTGAGCTGATGATTGGCTAAAAGCGTTGTCAATCAAAGCTGCACCGGTGAAAAAATTATAGAGAGGCTGTTTAAAAAACTCTACGGAGGGGAAATAAAATCATCATTACAGAGTGAATAAATTGTTTTTCATTTATATAAGCACATCGATGTGCTAGTTAAGGTAAAAGAAAAAGGATAATGTACTGCACAACAGATGACTTTACCATCACTTTAAGTAACTATTTGGCAAAGGTATTCCCTTAAGGTGTGGTTGTAAAAATAGTTTTTCCATTTTAGCTAGAGGTTCTCATTTGATGTGTGCAATATCATGTATTAGGCACCTGTTACTTCCGCTGGGGCACAGTGGTTTACTCTTTCACTACTATTGACAAAAATGAAAGTCCACACAAAAATGCAGTACATTAATAACAGTCAGCTAGATTAAGAGTTTTGAGCGCTATAGGGAAATTAACGACCACCACAAAAGCGGCGGTATTTCACCTCCCTATAGCGCTGCTATTAAAGGTTTTGTAAAACACGGCTTGTACAGGCAATATGGTGGCATTGACATTGCCGCCACCTACATTACAGTTATTAACCCCTAATCTGCTGGCCCGAACATCACCGCCACCTACCTACACTTAATAGCCCCTAATCTGCCGCCCCCAATGTCCACGCCACTATACTGAAGCTATTAACCCCTAAACATCTGGCCTCCCACATCACTAACATCACTAACATAACATTACCCTAAGCATAAGTCTAACCCTAACGTAACCCTAACACCCCCTAACTTAAATATAATTAAAATAAATCTAAATAAAACTTACAATTATTACAGTGGGGAAAAAAAGTATTTAGTCAGCCACCAACTGTGCAAGTTCTCCCACTTAAGAAGATGAGAGAGGCCTGTAATTTTCATCATAGGTATACCTCAACTATGAGAGACAAAATGTGGAAACAAATCCAGACAATCACATTGTCTGATTTGGAAAGAATTTATTTGCAAATTATGGTGGAAAATAAGTATTTGGTCACCTACAAACAAGCAAGATTTCTGGCTCTGACCTGTATCTTCTTCTTTAAGATGCTCCTCTGTCCTCCACTCATTACCTGTATTAATGGCACCTGTTTGAACTTGTTATCAGTATAAAAGACACCTGTCCACAACCTCAAACAGTCACACTCCAAGCTCCACTATGATGAAGACCAAAGAGCTGTCAAAGGACACCAGAAACAAAATTGTAGACCTGCACCAGGCTGGGAAGACTGAATCTGCAATAGTGAAGCAGCTTGGTGTGAAGAAATCAACTGTGGGAGCAATAATTAGAAAATGGAAGAGATACAAGACCACTGATAATCTCCCTCGATCTGGGGCTCCACGCAAGATCTCACCCCGTGGGGTCAAAATGATCACAAGAACGGTGAGCAAACATCCCAGAACCACACGGGGGGACCTAGTGAATGACCTGCAGAGAGCTGGGACCAACGTAACAAAGGCTACCATCAGTAACACACTACGCCACCAGGAACTCAGATCCTGCAGTGCCAGACGTGTCCCCCTGCTTAAGCCAGTACATGTCCGGGCCCGTCTGAAGTATGCTAGAGAGCATTTGGATGATCCAGAAGTGGATTGGGAGAATGTCATGTGGTCAGATGAAACCAAAGTAGAACTGTTTGGTAGAAACACAACTTGTCGTGTTTGGAGGAGAGAGAACACCATACCTACTGTGAAGCATGGGGGTGGCAACATAATGCTTTGGGGCTGTTTCTCTGCAAAGGGAACAGGACAACTGATCCATGTACATGAAAGAATGAATGGGGCCATGTATCGTGAGATTTTGAGTGCAAACCTCCTTCCATCAGCAAGGGCATTGAAGATGAAACGTGGCTGGGTCTTTCAGCATGACAATGATCCCAAACACACTGCCCGGGCAATGAAGGAGTGGCTTCGTAAGAAGCATTTCAAGGTCCTGGAGTGGCCTAGCCAGTCTCCAGATCTCAACCCCATAGAAAACCTTTGGAGGGAGTTGAAAGTCTGCGTTGCCCAGCAACAGCCCCAAAACATCACTGCTCTAGAGGAGATCTGCATGCAGGAATGGGCCAACATACCAGCAACAGTGTGTGACAACCTTGTGAAGACTTACAGAAAACGTTTGACCTCTGTCATTGCTAACAAAGGATATATAACAAAGTATTGAGATGAACTTTTGATATTGACCAAATACTTATTTTCCACCATAATTTGCAAATAAATTCTTTCCAAATCAGACAATGTGATTGTCTGGATTTGTTTCCACATTTTGTCTCTCATAGTTGAGGTATACCTATGATGAAAATTACAGGCCTCTCTCATCTTCTTAAGTGCGAGAACTTGCACAGTTGGTGGCTGACTAAATACTTTTTCCCCCCACTGTAATAATTGTAAGTTTTATTTAGATTTATTTTAATTGTATTTAAGTTAGGGGGTGTTAGGGTTACGTTAGGGTTAGACTTATGCTTAGGGTAATGTTATGTTAGTGATGTTAGTGATGTGGGAGGCCAGATGTTTAGGGGTTGATAGCTTCAGTATAGTGGCGTGGACATTGGGGGCGGCAGATTAGGGGCTATTAAGTGTAGGTAGGTGGCGGTGACGTTCGGGCCAGAAGATTAGGGGTTAATAACTGTAATGTAGGTGGCGGCAATGTCAACGCCACCATATTGCCTGTACAAGCCGTGTTTTACAAAACCTTTAATAGCAGCGCTATAGGGAGGTAAAATACCGCCGCTTTTGTGGCAACAGTGTGTGACAACCTTGTGAAGACTTACAGAAAACGTTTGACCTCTGTCATTGCTAACAAAGGATATATAACAAAGTATTGAGATGAACTTTTGATATTGACCAAATACTTATTTTCCACCATAATTTGCAAATAAATTCTTTCCAAATCAGACAATGTGATTGTCTGGATTTGTTTCCACATTTTGTCTCTCATAGATGAGGTATACCTATGATGAAAATTACAGGCCTCTCTCATCTTCTTAAGTGAGAGAACTTGCACAATTGGTGGCTGACTAAATACTTTTTTTCCCCACTGTACCTAAAGAACCTATTTAAAACTAAATACAAACTTACCTGTAAAATAAAACCTAAGCTAGCTACAATATAACTAATAGTTACATTGTAGCTAGCTTAGGTTTTATTTTTATTTCACAGTTAAGTTTGTATTTATTTTAACTAGGTAGACTAGTTAGTAAATAGTTATTAACTATTTACTAACTACCTAGTTAATATAAATACAAAGTTACCTGTAAAATAAAACCTAACCTGCCTTACACTAAAAACTAACATTACAATAAAATAAGAAAATGTAATTAATCAAATACAATTATCTAAACTACAAAAAAAACACACTAAATTACACAAATAAAAAAACTAAATTATCCAAAATAAAAATGAATTACTCCTAATCTAATAGCCCTATCAAAATAAAAAAGCCCCCCCCAAAATAAAAAAACCTAGCATACACTAAACTGCCAAAAGCCCTTAAAAAGGCCTTTTGCTGGGCATTGCCCCAAAGAAATCAACTCTTTTACCTGTAAAAGAAAATACAAACAACCACCAACAGTAAAACCAACCACCCACACAACTAACCCCCCCCCCCCAATAAAAACTAAATAGACCTACTAACCATTGCCCATTGGGATGGGTATTGCCCTTAAAATGGCATTTAGCTCTTTTACATTGCCCAAACCCTACTCTAAAAATAAAACCCACCCAATAAACCTTTAAAGAAACCTAACACTAACCCCCTATGATCCACTTACAGTTTTTGAAGACCGGACATCCATCCTCATTGAAGCCGGCAGAAGACTTCATCCAAGCAGATGAGGAACTGTATCTGGCAAATAGCAAGAGAGTATGCGCAGAGAGTGGTACCAAACTCCTAAAAAACCTAAAATATCCCCCAATTTAGGCAAGAACAGCAAATATACAAAGTAAAGAATTAGGAGCACCCAGGGGCTAAAGGTACAATAGTGCATATACTGGAGTCACATATAATAATTATAAGATAGAAAAAGCTGAGTTAACCTAGGCGTAACACATTCAAACAATAAGTAATGTTGATATATGTAATAATGAGTAAATTACTGGGGTACAAAAATAACAATTTATTACAGTCCTCAAATAATATTAAGGTACTCAAAATAGTAAAAATAATTAATAATAAAAATCGGACGTCTCCGATATAAAATAGCAATTAAAAGAAAAGAGAAAATTGCCACCACTAAGAGTCAATTGATACAATAAATGTAAAAAAGGCAATAGTCATTCGCTGTCAACAAATTGTAACAGAGCTCAAGTGCAATATGCTGCACTTGAGCTCTGCAGTGCATAAAGGTAACCAAGGATATTTCTTGTAACAACACAGTACCTGGCTTCCGGAGTGATTAATAGACATGGGATAAGACAAACTTTTAGCCCCTCAGCCTTCATGTTGTTTGTTCCTCTACCGTTATGGTCACGTGTGTATATAATATCAGTGGAATTCAATCGTATTGGTGGATCATATATTTCATAAGGTACAGCTGATCCACTTTCTAAAGTAGAAGGAAAGAAGTCATCCGCTCTTTAAGTGCATAAACGCACTCAGAATGAATCCTCAGAAGTTTGAAGTGCTTAGACTTTAACACATTTTGCTTTGCCTTTGACACTTTTCATTGCAGGCTTTCAGTATATCAAACCAAGCTTTAGTATAGTAGACCAAAGTAAAGTCCCAAACAATCCTCCGTTATTAGGGAGGAGTACTTCACAAATAGTTATGGTCTTCTGGCTGCAACAACATCAACGCGTTTCTCCCTACGTGAGGGCTTTTTCAAGATAAACAGCTGGCAGTCCAGTGCTTCCTTAAAAGAGTTGCCAATGTTCCTCATTGGTCATATTTTTAATTAATATTAAAGGTGGCATTGGCAATTGTCCACAATAAGTGCAAAGGTGGTATTGGCAATTTCCATTGCTAACAGATTATATATATCGTATATCAGAAAATAGTGATTCATAAATTTAAAGAACTAAACATAGAATATACATTATTAGTCTAATAATTATAGGTAATATAACCTGTGAGAAACATAAAATATAAATAATGGATGTCATCTTGACAAGAAAACATTTAATAGTGAAAAATCCAATACTTTATGGGAATTTTATAGCAAATATAAATGTGAATCATATAAGTGAATTGTACAAAAAATAAATAAAGTGATTATTATTAAAATAGATCATTAAATGAAACATAAAACTAAAAGGCCAGTTAATCTAATAAGAAAGGTGAAATATCTAACTCAGAATTTAAACCTCCTGGGAATAAAGTGTTACATTTATAAATATACTCTGCTTCTTTTAGCAATAAATATTTGTCTATGTTACCCCCTCTCCAGTTCAATTTTACATGATGTACTCCCAATATTTCAGATCACTTGCCCTACCTCCATAAACCTCCTTGAAATGTTTATAAAGTTTTGTGTCATCTACTTTTTTCTCAATACATAAGATATGCTCCCTAATTCTATCTTTTAGCATTCTTTTGGTCTCGCCAAAGTAAATTAGTTTGAATGTGCATTGCAATATATAGATAACTCCTTTGCTGGTACATCTGATTAGATCTTTTATTATCAGTTGTCTCCTGTAGTAGGTATATTAATAGTAAATTTTTTACACCTATGTTGGCAGGCTTTGCATTAAAAACTGGGTTTTTAATATTTTATATATGCACACACTCTGCTTTTAGCGCCATCCTATTTTTCCTTTTCTAACTTCTGCCATTGGTTGTCCTTGTGGAAAGGGTTTCCCAGGATAGGCTGTGAGTGTATAGTTAGCGCAACAATTTTTTTCCCCTTTTTTTTTCCTTTTTTCACAGGCTTTGTATGAGTAACATAAATAAAAGCCTGAAATTGTATTCCCAAATAGATCCTTATTTACTTTCCCTTGTTTAGCTATATTTTTTAATTCATTTGGTGCTAGCATGGACCTCGGATTCTTTGTTTTTCTAAATATTAATTTTGGTGTTGGTAAAAGTTTATCCCTAATTATAGGGTCAGCTTTAAGAATATGCCAATGTCTTTTAATAATATTCCTAATTTTTCCATGATCACTACTAAATTGAGTGATAAAGGGAACTTCTATCAAGCCCTGCTCGTACTCAGTACTTTTTCTTTGTTTGTATGATAATAAGGATTTTCTATCTGTATTTTTTGCTCTAGCTACTGCTTAATTTATAGTGGCTTCCTTATATCCTCTATCTTTAAACTTATCAATTAGTATTTCAATTTGGTTTTCAAAATCTGACATTCTTGAACAATTTTTTCCAATTCTTAAACTTTGTCCAACTGGAATAATATTCTTCCATTGTGTGAGGTGACAGCTATCAGCATGTATAAAACTATTTGAGTCAACTTTTTTAAAGTGGGTCTTTGTTTCTATGTTATTGTTACAGACCATAATTTTCAAGTCGAGGAAAATTATTGACTCCTGACTGTTATGCAAATCTTTTTATGGGAAACTGGGAAGAACAATTTTCCATGAGAATGACTATGGTGCAAACCTTGTGCTCTATAGAAGATACATCGATGATATTCTGATCATATGGAGAGGTTCAGAAATAGACCTTACTAATATGTCAAATTTAATGAATAATAACAATAAAGGACTCATTTATACATATAATTACAATCAGGAGTCAATAATTTTCCTCGACTTGGAAATTATGGTCTGTAACAATAACAAAGAAAAAGTACTGAGTACGAGCAGGACTTGATAGAGGTTCCCTTTATCACTGAATTTAGTAGTGATCATGGAATAATTAGTTATATTATCAAAATACATTGGTATATTCTTAAAGCTAACCCTATAATAGGGGATAAACGTTTACCAACAGCAAAATTAATATTTAGAAAAACAAAGAATTTGAGGTCCATGCTAGCACCAAGTGAATTCAAAAATATAGCTAAACAAGGGAAAGTAAATAAGGATTTATTTGGGAATACAATTTCAGGCTTTTATCCATGTTACTCATGCAAAGCCTGGCAACATAGCTTTATAAAATGTGCTATTACTATACCTACTACAGGAGAAGAACTGATAATAAAAGATCTAATCAGATATACCAGTAAAGGAGTTATCTATATATTGCAATGCACATGCAAACTAATTTACTTTGGTGAGACCAAAGAATCTGAGGTCCATGCTAGCACCAAATGAATTCAAAAATATAGCTAAACAAGGGAAAGTAAGTAAGGATCTATTTGGGAATACAATTTCAGGCTTTTATTTATGTTACTCATACAAAGCCTGTGAAAAAAGGAAAAAAAGGGGAAAAAAAGTGTTGCGCTAACTATACACTCACAGCCTATCCTGGGAAACCCTTTCCACAAGGACAACCAATAGCAGAAGTTAGAAAAGGAAAAAAAGGATGGCGCTAAAAGCAGAGTGTGTGCATATATAAAATATTAAAAACCCAGTTTTTAATGCAAAGCCTGCCAACATAGGTGTAAAAAATGTACTATTAATATACCTACTACAGGAGAAGAACTGATAATAAAAGATCTAATCAGATGTATCAGCAAAGGAGTTATCTATATATTGCAATGCACATTCAAACTAATTTACTTTGGCAAGACCAAAAGAATGCTAAAAGATAGAATTAGGGAGCATATCTTATGTATTGAGAAAAAAGTAGATGACACAAGACTTTATAAACATTTCAAAGAGGTTTATGGAGCTTGGGCAAGTGTTCTGAAATATTGGGAGTACATCATATAAAATTGAACTGGAAAGGGGGTAACATAGACAAATATTCATTGCTAAAAGAAGCAGAGTATATTTATACATTTAACACTTTATACCCAGCAGGTTTAAATTCTGAGTTAGATATTTCACCTTTCTTATTAGATTAACTGGCCTTTTAGTTTTATATTTAATTTAATGATCTATTTTAATAATAATCACTTTATTTATTTTTTGTACAATTCACTTATAAGATACACATTTATATTTACTATAAAATTCCTATAAAGTATTGGATTTTTCACTATAAAAAGTTTTCTTGTCAAGATGACATACATTATTTATATTTTATATTTCTCACAGGTTATATTACCTATATTTATTAGACTAATAATGTATATTCTATGTTTAGTTCTTTAAATTTATGAATCACTATTTTCTGATACATGATATATAAAATCTGTTAGCAATGGAAATTGCCAATACCACCTTTGCACTTATTGTGAACAATTGCCAATACCACCTTTAATATTAATTAAAAATATGACCAATGAGGAACATTGGCAACTCTTTTAAGGAAGCACTGGACTGCCAGCTATTCATCTTGAAAAAGCCCTCACATAGGGAGAAACACGTTGATGTTGTTGCAGCCAGAAGACTAACTTTTTGTAATGTACTCCTCCCTAATAACGGAGGATTGTTTGGAACTTTACTTTGGTCTACTATACTAAAGCTTGGTTTGATATACTGAAAGCCTGCACTGAAAAGTGCCAAAGACAAAGCAAAATGTGTTAAAGTCTAAGCACTTCAAACTTCTGAGGATTCATTCTGCACTTAAAGGGGTCGATCCGATATAAAGCGTCGCCCGCAAAAGCCGGCGACGCCAATATTTGCGCGGATTTGGTATCACATATACGGCGTAACCTAGAAGTTACGCGCGCATATTTCTGCCGTCGCCCGCAGTTTTTTGGGCCATAGGCAGGTATACCAAACCCGCGCAGTTTGGTACCCAATATGCAGCGTAAGGACTTACGTGGCGAAAATGGAGAAAACTTACTCCATTTTCACCTCGCCACAAAAAGCAGCCGTAAGAAGCCTTACGCTGACTATTGGAGCCCCGTAACTCCCTAAACTAACTAGAAAATAAACCTAACACCTAACGCATGCGCAATGTCTATCTCCCTGTCAACCGCGATCTGCTAAAATAAACCTAACACCTAACGCATGCGCAATGTCTATCTACCTGTCAACCGCGATCCCCCCCCCCCCCCCCCGAAATCCCTAATAAAGTTATTACCCCCTAAACAGCCGCTCCCGGACCCCGCCGCCATCTACATAAACTAACCCCCTACTGTGAGCCTCTAAAACCGCCGCCATCTACCTTATCTATCCCCTAATCTGACCCCTTACACCACCGCCACCTATATAAAAATGATTAACCCCTAATGTAAGCCCCTTACACCGCCGCCATCTCTATTAAAATGATTAACCCCTAATTTAATCTACCTACCCCGCCGCCAGCTATATTATCTATATTAACCCTAAGTATATTATAGTTAATATAGGTATTACATTATATATATTAACTATATTAACCCTAATTATATTAGGGTTAATATAGTTAATATAGTTACTATAGTATTTATATTAACTATATTAACTCTATCTAACCCTAACTAAATTTATATTAAATTAATCTAATTCATTTATAAACTAAAATATTCCTATTTAAATCTAAATACTTACCTATAAAATAAACCATAAGATAGCTACAATATAATTAATAATTACATTGTAGCTATGTTAGGGTTAATATTTATTTTACAGGTAAATTGTTAATTATTTTAACTAGGTATAATAGATATTAAATAGTTATTAACTATTTAATATCTACCTAGTTAAAATAATTACCCAATTACCTGTAAAATAAATCCTAACCTAAGTTACAAATACACCTACACTATCAATAAATTTAATAAACTACTAACATCTATCTAAAAATACAATTAAATTAACTAAACTAAATTACAAAAAAAAACAAACACTAAATTACAAAAAATAAAAAAAAGATTACAAGATATTTAAGCTAATTACACCTATTCTAAGCCCCCTAATAAAATAATAAACCCCCAAAATAAAAAAAATTCCCTGCCCTATTCTAAATTCAACAAATTTCAAAGCTCTTTACCTTACCAGCCCTTAAAAGGGCCTTTTGTGGGGCATGCCCCAAAGAATTCAGCTCTTTTGCATACAAGAAATACAATACCCCCCCCCCCCCCATTACAACCCACCACCCACATACCCCTATTCTAAACCCACCCAAACCCCCCTTAAAAAAGCCTAACACTACCCCCCTGAAGATCTCCCTACCTTGTCTTCACCACACCGGGCCGAACTCCTGATCCGATCCGGGCGATGTCTTCCTCCAAGCGGCAAAGAAGAATTCTTCCTCCGGCGATGTCTTCCTCCAAGCGGCAAAGAAGAATTCTTCCTCCGGCGACGTCTTCCTCCAAGCGGCAGCAAAGTCTTCATTCTTCCGGCGGCATCTTCAATCTTCTTTCTTCGCTCCGCCGCCGCGGAGCATCCATCCCGGCCGACTGCTGAACTTGGAATGATGTACCTTTAAATGACGTCATCCAAGATGGCGTCCGCCGAATTCCGATTGGCTGATAGGATTCTATCAGCCAATCGGAATTAAGTTAAAAAAATCTGATTGGCTGATTGAATCAGCCAATCAGATTCAAGTTCAATCCGATTGGCTGATCCAATCAGCCAATCAGATTGAGCTCGCATTCTATTGGCTGTTCCGATCAGCCAATAGAATGCGAGCTCAATCTGATTGGCTGATTGGATCAGCCAATCGGATTGAACTTGAATCTGATTGGCTGATTCAATCAGCCAATCAGATTTTTTTAACTTAATTCCGATTGGCTGATAGAATCCTATCAGCCAATCGGAATTCGGTGGACGCCATCTTGGATGACGTCATTTAAAGGTACATCATTCCAAGTTCAGCAGTCGGCCGGGATGGATGCTCCGCGGCGGCGGAGCGAAGAAAGAAGATTGAAGATGCCGCCGGAAGAATGAAGACTTTGCTGCCGCTTGGAGGAAGACGTCGCCGGAGGAAGAATTCTTCTTTGCCGCTTGGAGGAAGACATCGCCGGAGGAAGAATTCTTCTTTGCCGCTTGGAGGAAGACATCGCCCGGATCGGATCAGGAGTTCGGCCCGGTGTGGTGAAGACAAGGTAGGGAGATCTTCAGGGGGGTAGTGTTAGGCTTTTTTAAGGGGGGTTTGGGTGGGTTTAGAATAGGGGTATGTGGGTGGTGGGTTGTAATGGGGGGGGGTATTGTATTTCTTGTATGCAAAAGAGCTGAATTCTTTGGGGCATGCCCCAAAAAAGGCCCTTTTAAGGGCTGGTAAGGTAAAGAGCTTTGAAATTTGTTGAATTTAGAATAGGGCAGGGAATTTTTTTTATTTTGGGGGTTTATTATTTTATTAGGGGGCTTAGAATAGGTGTAATTAGCTTAAATATCTTGTAATCTTTTTTTTATTTTTTGTAATTTAGTGTTTGTTTTTTTTGTAATTTAGTTTAGTTAATTTAATTGTATTTTTAGATAGATGTTAGTAGTTTATTAAATTTATTGATAGTGTAGGTGTATTTGTAACTTAGGTTAGGATTTATTTTACAGGTAATTGGGTAATTATTTTAACTAGGTAGATATTAAATAGTTAATAACTATTTAATATCTATTATACCTAGTTAAAATAATTAACAATTTACCTGTAAAATAAATATTAACCCTAACATAGCTACAATGTAATTATTAATTATATTGTAGCTATCTTATGGTTTATTTTATAGGTAAGTATTTAGATTTAAATAGGAATATTTTAGTTTATAAATGAATTAGATTAATTTAATATAAATTTAGTTAGGGTTAGATAGAGTTAATATAGTTAATATAAATACTATAGTAACTATATTAACTATATTAACCCTAATATAATTAGGGTTAATATAGTTAATATATATAATGTAATACCTATATTAACTATAATATACTTAGGGTTAATATAGATAATATAGCTGGCGGCAGGGTAGGTAGATTAAATTAGGGGTTAATCATTTTAATAGAGATGGCGGCGGTGTAAGGGGCTTAGATTAGGGGTTAATAATTTTAATATAGATGGCGGCAGTGTTAGGGGCTCACTTTAGGGGGTTATAGATATAATATAGCTGGCGGCGGGGTACGGGAGCGGCGGTTTAGGGGTTAATAACTTTATTAGGTTGCGGCGGGGTAAAGGAGCGGCGGTTTAGGGGTTAATAGCTTTTTTATTGTCAGGCTAGTGAGGGGGGATAGCGGATAGAGGGTTAGACAGTGCGGGCTATGTTAGGGAGGCGTGTTAGACAGTGCGGGCTATGTTAGGGAGGCGTGTTAGACAGTGCGGGCTATGTTAGGGAGGCGTGTTAGACAGTGCGGGTGTTTTAGACTTTAGTCAGGTTTTATAGGCGCCGGCAGATTCTAACGTGGCGCAAGTCACTGGCGACGCCAGAAATTTGTACTTACGCAGATTTCTGGACATCGCTGGTTTGTGAGACTTACGGCACGTTAGCATCTGACGGCGACCTATATGGGATGGCTCGAGTTGCGAGCTGAAACTGCGGGCGACGCCGGTTCCCTCGCTTGCGCCGCAAACTGCGATCGATATCGGATCGCGCCCAAAGAGCGGATAACTTCTTTCCTTCTACTTTAGAAAGTGGATAAGCTGTACCTTTTGAAATTTATGATCCACCAATAAGATTGGATTCCACTGATATTATAAACACACGTGACCATAACGGCAGAGGAACAAACAACACGGAGGCTGAGCGGCTAAAAGTTTGTCTTATCCCGGGTCAATTAATCACTCTGGAAGCCAGGTACTGTGTTGTTACAAGAAATATCCTTGGTTACCTATATGCACTGCAGCTTTGAAATACATACAGTATTGCACTTGAGCTCTGTTTCAAATCTTTCACAGTGATTGACTGTTGCCTTTTTTACATTTATTATATCAATTGACTCTCAGTGGTGGCAATTTTCTCTTTTCTTTTAATTGCTATTTTATATCAGAGACATCCGATTTTTATTATTAATTATTTTTTCTATTTTTAGTACCTTAATATTATTTGAGGACTGTAATATATTGTTATTTTTGTACCCCAGTAATTTACTCATTATTACATATATCAACATTACTTATTGTTTGACTGTGTTACGCCTAGGTTAACTCAGGTTATTCTATCTTATAATTATTATATGTGACACCAGTATATGCACTATTGTACCTTTAGCCCCTGGGCACTCCTAATTCTTTTCTTTGTATATTCATCCAAGTGGGCAGAAATCTTCATCCAGACGGGATCTTCTATCTTCATCCATCCGGCGCAGAGCAGGTCCATCTTCAAGACATCTGGCACATCTTCTTCTTCTTCCGATCGCCGCTGTAGAATGAAGTTTCCCTTTAAGTGATGTCATCCAAGATGGCGTCCCTTACATTCCAATTGGCTGAAAGAATTTTATCAGCCAATAGGAATTAAAGGTGAAAAAATAATATTGGCTGTTGCAATCAGCCAATAGGATTGAGCTTGCATTATATTGGCTGATTGAATAGCCAATAGAATGCAAGCTCAATCCTATTGGCTGATTGGATCAGCCAATAGGATGAAAGCTCAATCCCATTAGCTGATTGCAACAGCCAATAGTATTTTTTCACCTTTAACCCCTAAACCGCCAGCCCTCCACATCGCAACAACCTATATTAAACTATTAACCCCTAAACATAACCCTAAACCAAACCCTAAACTAACCCTAACACCCCCTAACTTTAACATAATTAAAATAGAGCTAAATTAAAGTTACAATTATTAACTAAACAATAGCTATTTAATACTAAATACATAATTACCTGTGACATACAACCTAAGCTAGCTACAATATAACTAATAGTTATATTGTAGCTAGCTTAGGTTTTACTTTTATTTCACAGGTAAGTTTGTATTTATTTTAACTAGGTAGATTAGTTAGTAAATAGTTATTAACTATTTACTAACTACCTAGTTAAAATAAATACAAACTTACCTGTGAAATGAAACCTGAGCTGCCTTACACTAAAATCTAACATTACAAAATAAAAAAAAACCTACCATTACAAAAAATAAAACACTAACATTGCAAAAAATAAAAAACCCACCATTACAAAAAAATTAAAATTATTCCTATTCTAATACCCTGTTTAAAAAAAAAGCACCTCAAAATAAAAAACCCTAATCTATAATAAACTACCAAGGGCCCTTAAAAGGCCTTTCATAGGGCATTGCCCTAAAGAAATCTTCTTCATCCCTGCGGAGGTGGTGCTGTTGATGCTTGGAGGCGGAGGTCCAGGCGAAGGTCCAAGGCAAAGGTCCAGGCGGAGGTCCATCGATCTGACGTGGTAGTCCTCTTCATTCGATCATCCGCTGCACACTGAGGATTGAAATGCAAGGTACCCCTTTTATACTGGGGGTACCATTGCATTCCTATTGGCTGAAGACATTGAAACAGCCATTAGGAATTAGGGCTGCTAAAATCCTATTGGCTGTTAATAAATGTTATTAGTGGCAGCGATGTCGGGAGCTGCACATTAGGGGACAATAAATTTAATTTAGTGTTTGCATTGTGGAAGGGCAAACTACTAGGTAGTTTATGGGTGTTAGTGTACTTTGTAACACTTTAGTTATGAGTTTTATGTAACAGTTTTGTTGCGAAAAACTCATAACTACTGTCGTTATAGGGTGTAACACAAGCTTTTTAGCCTCACCGCAAAACTCCCATGCAAAAATGTGCGGGACTGATGTTGCGTTACAGGCTAAAAGACTTGCGGTACAAGTTATACCGACAAGACTTGTAATGGCTGCATTGCTGTTTTAACACTGAAATGGCCATTTTTTCAGTGTTAAAATATGAACACACAACTTGTAATCTACCTGACTGACAACTTCTGTAGTTCTGTCTGTAGTTATGTAAAAGAAAAGGTCCTAGTGCTCAAAAAAAGGTACCGGTATTGATATATTCTGCTGAGAAACTGATAAAAGCAAAGGGACAATATTATTTACAATGTTTGATGTATTTTGCAGCCCCTCTTGTGAAAACTAGAATATTTACATGATGATTACAAATATTACCTTTTATGAGATGGCAGAGGTGGGGGTACTCAGTACCAGTGAGTACCCCCACACAAAAAGCCCTGTGTGTGTGTGTGTATATATATATATACACACATACCAGTTTAAAACATAACATTTTGTAAACTGTCACTTAAAAGTTTTAAATCTTCAAAATGACATATTTTACTTAAATTTCAGTTCTAACTTCCCAAAATTGTTAGCATATTTTACACAGCTCCTTCACTGTTCAAAATGAGCAAGTAAGCCTTTCAAAGCAGCACCAACTTTAAGTATACTACAATTTAAAATGATTTGTGATGTTAGAAATTAAACTGGCATATGCAATCAAATATTAAATACAGATTTTAAATTTCTCTCTGTGAAGCTAAAAAGATCAAAGAAAACTCTTAACTGTTCTTTGGAATTTAGTATTATATATCCTAGCAGGTCATTTACTCTCATAATTTAGTTTGACTTATTTTGGTTTCTTATCCATTACAAGTATGTGGCAAATTGATGGTCTCTCCCTGTCTCTACTTTGTAGTTTTTAACTTGAACAT
Organism: Bombina bombina; assembly: GCF_027579735.1. Lineage (NCBI taxonomy): Eukaryota > Metazoa > Chordata > Amphibia > Anura > Bombinatoridae > Bombina > Bombina bombina. Next base: position 427,930,423 of record NC_069499.1, on the reverse strand, counting down.
GGAAGTGAAAAGAGAAAAGTGCCTGACAGAAGATGAGTTGTTGAAATGGTAATAGCTTTCAAATCTTTTGACTTTTTGAAATGGTACAGTTTGGGCATGTTTGGATTTTTCTAAGCATATATATAGCCTAAGTTTTAAAGGGGCACAAAAGTCATTTTTTTTTGTTCTCTGTTATTTTGAAAAGTGATCAATTTCAAATGTTATTTTAAAGTTATATGCTTGAGTAGATATTAGTATTTGTATTGCGTCTGAATCAATTAAGAGGTATTTCCTCTATATATATTGATTCATTTCAATATTTGGGTGTGGTAGTTTGTCTATACTGTTGACTTTCAGTTATGCCTGTGGTCACTTTTTTCTTTTTAGTGGTATAAATATGTTTCTCATGGATGTCTAGATCAGTACTAATTCTTAATTAAAGTGAATGTAAATTTTGATGCTAAAGTGCCCGGTTTTTAAAAATTCGATTTAAAACAGGGGCACTTTAATTCATCAAAATGTACATTTCACTCCTGTTGTGAAAAAAAAAACTTACCTTTTAAACTTGACAGCTGCACCAGTTTCCTCCAGTAGTCACAAGCCTTTTCTGATGTCAGAAATGATGGATGGGTCATCCTCCTATCATGGCTTCCCCCTGGGGGAATCAGTGTCTGATTCAAAGCCGTGATTGGAGGAAGCCGGGTTTCTCATTTTAGATCCAGGAAGAGGTTTTGCGACGGGTGGAGGAAGCTGGAGCTGCTGTCAAGAGTAAAAGGTAAGTTTTTTTTTCACAGCAGGAGTGAAATGTGAATTTTGGTGAATTAAAGTGCCCCTGTTTTCAATCAAATTTTTTAAAAACGGGCACTTTAAAGTGAATTTACATTCACTTTAAGATATCATTTTCTTCATTATTATGCAAGAAACATTATCATATATTTTCCATTTAGAATGTTATGTAGTATTTATTTTATAAAACAGATGTTAATAGTGTTAAATTAAAAAATATTGTATTTTTATGTTTGCGAGATGTCATTGTCTACCAATAAAGCAGTGGGGTTCTGCTTATCAACCTGTTCGTTTTACAATGAAAAACAGCTTGAATCTAGCCTTAAAAAAAAATAAAAAAAAATAGAGTGCATAATAGAGAATACTTAGAATGCTGTGTCTTTTTAACTTTAAGGGACATTTAAAAACCTCTTGCTTTTGTGCAAAAAAATGTGCATTGTCCCACACTTCCTAGAGAGGCCAAAAAACAAAATCTGTAACCTAGGTTTTCAAAATGCAATAAATTGCCTTAAACAACTATTTGATTTGCAGCATTTGCAGGTTCTGGAATTAGCTTTTTGGCCTATCTAGGGAGTGTGGGAGAAGCAGAATTTTCACAGCAGAACAAGAGGGGCTTAGGGCTAAATTTATTAAGCAAACTCACTTCCACATATTTGAGAAGCAGAAACTGCTTCTTTTTCCTCTCTGCCACCTCAGCAGTGACAACATCAATCACCCCGAGACTTGCTCATTCAGGGTGTTAACATGACCTTCTCTAGAACGATTGGTTGCACAGGAGCAGGGGGAGGCATTGCACAAGAAAACTCTTGTGCAATGTTAAATTTTGCAGTGCAATGTAACATCGCATGTGGTAAATAGTGAATCTGTCCTCCTGCAGGCATGGTAATCTTTGCCCTTACTGTTATTTTAAAGAATAAATAAATAACTTTTATTTCTATCATTTACAATCTTATTCATTCTATTAGAAATAAATCATTATTTTTTGTATTTAATATTACTTGATTTTCCAACAATTGAGGCAATACAATTAATTTGAACATACAACATAATATCATTAAAGGGACAGTCTAGGCCAAAATAAACTTTCATGATTCAGATAGAGCATGTAATTTTAAACATTTTTCCAATTTACTTTTATCACCAATTTTGCTTTGTTCTCTTGGTATTCTTAGTTGAAAGCTTAACCTAAGAGGTTCATATGCTAATTTCTTAGACCTTGAAGCCCACCTCTTTCAGATTGCATTTTAACAGTTTTTCACCACTAGAGGGTGTTAGTTCACGTATTTCATATAGATAACACTGTGCTCGTGCACGAGAAGTTATCTGGGAGCAGGCACTGATTGGCTAGACTGCAAGTCTGTCAAAAGAACTGAAAAAGGGGCAGTTTGCAGAGGCTTAGATACAAGATAATCACAGAGGTTAAAAATATATTATTATAACTATGTTGGTTATGCAAAACTGGGAAATGGGTAATAAAGGGATTATCTATCTTTTAAAACAATAAAAATTCTGGTGTAGACTGTCCCTTTAAGCATAGTATTATTGGATAAAGTAATATAATGCTTTTGCTAAAACTGTTTTTTGTTTTCTTTTCTGGATCAGCGGTATGTCTGGAGGAAGAAGAATAAAGCATACCCTGAAAAAAACACTCTGCCTACAGTAAAGCATGGTGGTGGCTCAGTGATGCTCTGGGGCTGCTTTGCATCCCCTGGCACTGGAAACCTGCAGCATGTGGAAGGCAAGATGAATTAATTGAAGTATCAGGAAATCCTAGGAGAAAACGTTATGCCGTCTGTGAGGAAGCTAAAGCTTGGGCGTCATTGACCCTCTCAACAGGAAAATGATCCCAAGCATACATTAAATTCCACTAAGGCTTGGTTGCGGAAGAAGTCCTTGAAAATTCTATAGTGGTCATCTCAGTCACCTGACTTGAACCCCATAGAAAATCTCTGGTGGGGTTTGAAGAAGGCGGTTACAGCACGCAAACCCAAGAATATTACTGAAGCGGAGGACATTGCTCAAGAGGAATGACCTAAGACTCCTCAGGAACGCTGCCAGAAGCTGGTGTCTAGCTATGCACCTCATTTGCAGCAGGTCATAACAGCAAAATGGTGCTCTTCTAAGTACTAAGTATGTTTGCCATAAAGGGGTTGAATAATTTTGAGACTGCACAATTCATTAAAAGTTGCATTTGCAGTTGAATTTGGAGAAACTACTTGAAGCATTAATTGTGTGGAGCTATTTCAATTGCTTTGATTTGTTCATTGCAAAAAGCTGAAAGTCTATACATTTTGACAATGAACCTGAATAATTTTGATTACAACTATATATATATATATATATATATATATATATATATATATATATATATTATTCATGCCCTATCTTTTTTTGTAAAGTGATGCCAATCAATATACTGATACTGTAATATTTCCTTTTCTCTGATACAGTCAGATTGAGAGTGGTGTGCTAACAATTACGTGTGAGAGAAAAGGGGTTTATCGTGGGTGTTTGCAAGAGTCGGGCGTAGTTGTCGTATTACAAATTGAAAGTAAAAGCAATCGCTTGAGTGCAAGTGAGGTTAACGTGCCTCGGGATATCATGTCCTTAGAGCTTTGGTTAACTGTTTTCCAAAACAAAAAAGTGTCACAAAACAAATAAAAAATACATTACAAAGTACAGTTACACTCATAACAATATCTAATAAAAAATATTTAAAAAAACAAAATTGCACAATTTTTTATAAGGGCTTAAAAATATGTGGTAGAAAAAAAAGGCTGCCAAAGGGCTTTATCACTGAGATACATATGTATGTGTGTGTATATATGTATATATATACATATATATATATATATATATATATATATATATATAGATATATATATATACACACTTATATGTGTGTTTATATGTGTGTACATATGTATTTATATGTGTATATATGTATTTACAGAAATATACACACATATAAACACATAAATATGTATGTATACATATATAAATATGTATATAAGTGCATTGGAGCCCTTTGCAGTTAAGTAGATAAAAACATGTAAAAACATATGTATGCAATATTCATACTTAATAAAGTGTTATACTGTTTATTTACTCAAAATATTTCACATTCCAATGTTCTGCACATAGCAGAATACGTTCTATGTATTTATAAATAGATATTCATATATTGAAGTTCTTTTCCCCACTTTTTTGCTCAGTTGACTTCTATGGGGCCATACCCAATATTGAGAGTTGGCTTTTTGCTCACACCAAGTTAACACACGAGCTAAAAACTTTTTACTTTCATCTTTTAATACGAGCTCTATCAGATAAGAGCAAAAATCTTAATTCTAGCAGAGTTAGCATAAGCGGGAGCTTTAAATACTGCTCCACCTGTAATCTGGCCCATAATTTTTTAATATCTAACACTATTATTAATAAGACTAGTCCTAAAGCCTGTGTACACGGGTCATTTGTTGCAGTGCAGTGGTCCCACTCCTTGCTCTCTCTCTATCGCCCCTCTCTTTTGCTCTCTTTTTCTCCCCTCTCTTTTGCTCTCTCTTTCTCCCCTCTCTTTTGCTCTCTCTCTCCCCTCTCTTTTACTCTCTCTCTCTCTCCCCATTCTCTTTGGCTCTCTCTCTCCCCCTTCTCTTTTGCTCTCTCTCTCCCCCTCTCTTTTGCTCTCTCTCTCCCCCTCTCTTTTGCTCTCTCTCTCCCCCCCTCTCTTTTGCTCTCTCTTCCCCCTCTATGTTGCTCTCTCTCCCCCTCTCTTTTGCTCTCTCTCTCTCCCCCTCTCTTTTGTGCTCTCTCTCTCCCCTCTCTTTTGCGCTCTCTTCCCCTCTCTTTTGTGCTCTCCTACCCTCTCTTTTGCGCTCTCCCTCTCTTTTTTGTGCACTCTCCCCCTCTCTTTTGTGAACTCTCCCTCCTCTCTTTTGTGCACTCTCCCCCTCTCTTTTGTGCACTCTCCCCCTCTCTTTTGCTGTCTCTCCCCCTCTCTTTTGCTGTCTCTCCCCCCTCTCTTTTGCTCTCTCTCCCCCCCCTCTCTTTTGCTCTCTATCTCCCCCCTCTCTTTTTCTCTCTCTCCCCCCTCTCTTTTGCTCTCTCTCTCCCCGATCTCTTTTGCTCTCTCTCTCCCCCTCTCTTCTTGCACACTCTCCCCCTCTCTTTTGCGCTCTCTCCCCCTCTCTTTTGTGCACTCTCCCCCTCTCTTTTGATGTCTCTCTCCCCCCTCTCTTTTGCTGTCTCTCTCCCCCCTCTCTTTTGTGCTGTCTCTCTCCCCTCTTTCTTGTGTGCTGTCTCTATCCCCCCTCTCTTTTGTGCTCTCTCTCCCCCTTCTCTTTTGCTGTCCCTCTCCCCCTCTCTTTTGCTGTCTCTCTCCCCCCTCTCTTTTGCTGTCTCTCTCCCCCTCTCTTTTGCTGTCTCTCTCCCCTCTCTCGTTTGCTGTCTCTCTCCCCCTCTCTCTTTTGCTGTCTCTCTCCCCATCTCTGTTTTCTGTCTCTCTCCCCATCTCTCTATCCCCCCTCTTCTGCTCTCTCTATCCCCCTCTTTAGAGCTCTCTGTCTCTTAGCAGCTGGCCCCGGTATCTGACCCCGCCCGCATCACGCCCGCCCCTGCCCACATCACACCCGACCACGCCCACGTCGCACCCATCCGGCCATGCCCATTCCGCACCTGCCCGGCCACGCTCACTCCACCACACAACGCCAGGTTAGTTGGAAGGCCAGGCGTGTTTGTCCTTGCATGCAGTCTCTACTGCACATGACAGTTTCGGACAAACACACTTGGCCTTTTATTATATAGGATGGTTAGTTATATAACCTTTTTAAATTGTTCTTTTAAACTTAGTGATTAAATAGGATTTTTTATTATCAACATCAAGGTCTCAACTAATAAAGCTGCGGATGCAGTTTACTTCTATTATTTATTTTGCTCCATTCTCTTGGTATCCTTGGTTACAGAAGCAGCAATGTACTGCTGGGAGCTAGCTCAACACATCGGGTGAACCAATGACATGGGACACATATATGCAGCCACCAATCAGCAGCTCCTGACCCTACCTATGTATCCTTTTTAACAAAGATTGCCAAGGAGAACAAAATAAATTAGAAGTACATTGGAAAGCTGTGTAAAATCACTTGCTCTTTCTGTTGAATCATGAAATACAAAAATTGGGTTTAATGTCTCTTTAACACATCTATGGCGCCTTGCAAAAGTATTCAGACCCTTAACCAATTCTTGCATTTTACTGAAAAAACAATCTTTATATTGAAATGTTGTTGCGTGTTATACTTTATTTGAAAAATAACTATTTTCAGGTGACATTGGCTTTATGTTTAGCCTCTCTGCTCTGGAAGTTCCATGTATACACACAATGGGCCCGATCAAATATACGGAGCAGGTTTTGGCGCAAGCGTGGGAACCTGCGCTGCCCGTAATTTCACCTTGCACATCTGGGTATTACATATACCCCGCTGGCAGTTCCTAAAGTGCCGTAAGTCAGATAAACTAGGGATGTCCAGAAATGAGTGTAAATACAAATTTCTGGAGTCGCTAGTGACTTATGGCACTTTAGAAACTGCCGGCACCTAAGAAAAGTATAGAAAATAACAAATCTCCCGTAAAAGTCTAACATGCCTCCCAAAAATAAGCCTGACACGTAAAACCCCTATATCTGCAATCCCCCCCTCTCATTACTAATATTAAATGTATTAACCCCTAGACCGACAACCCCCACAACACAACATGCCTATTTAAACTATTAATCCCTATATCCGCCATCAAACCCACACCGCAAGTAATAACTAAATTATTAACCCCTAAATCCGCCAACCCCAACATCGCAAACTACCTCTTAAAACAATTAACCCTTAATCCGCCATTAACCCACAACACAATAAACCTATTCAAGTACCCCTAAACCGCCATAGCCCACATTGCCTATTAAATGTATTAACCCCTAATCTGCCACCGCCAACGTCGCCGCCACTATAATAAAGTTATTAACCCCTAAACCTAAGTCTAACCCTAACCCTAACACCCCCCCTAACTTAAATATTATTTAAATAAATCTAAATAAATTTACTATTATTAACTAAATTATTCCTATTTAAAACTAAATACTTACCTATAAAATAAACCCTAAGATAGCTACAATATAATTATTAATTACATTGTAGCTATTTTAGGATTTACTTTTATTTTACAGGCAACTTTGTATTTATTTTAACTAGGTACAATAGTTATTAAATAGTTATTAACTATTTAATAGCTACCTAGTTAAAATAAATACAAAATTACCTGTAAAATAAATCCTAACCTAAGTTACAATTACACCTAACACTACACTATAATTAAATAAATTAAATTAATTAACTACAATTACCTAAAATTAAATTTCAATTAAATAAAATAAACTACGAAAAAACAAACTCTAAATTACATAAATTAAAAAAAATTGCAAGACGTTTAAGCTAATTACACCTAATCTAAGCCCCCTAATAAAATAAAAAAGCCCCCCAAAATAATAAAATTCCCTACCCTATACTAAATTACAAATAGCCCTTAAAAGGGCTTTTTGCGGGGCATTTCCCCAAAGTAATCAGCTCTTTTATCTGTAAAAAAAGAAATACAACCCCCCCAACATTAAAACCCACCACCCACACACCCAAACTTACTCTAAAACCCACCCAATCCCCCCTTAAAAAACCTAACACTACCCCCTTGAAGATCTCCCTACCTTGAGCCATCTTCACCCAGCCGGGCACAAGTGGACGTCCAGAGCGGCAGAAGTCTTCATCCGATCTGGGCAGAAGAGGACCTCCAGACCGGCAGAAGTCTTCATCCAGGCGGCATCTTCTATCTTCTTCCATTCTATGATTGCTTCAGCCAATAGGATTTTCCCTACCTTAATTCTGATTGGCTGATAGGATTCTATCAGCCAATCGGAATTGAAGGGACACCATCTTGGATGACGTCACCTTAAGGAACCTTCATTCTTCAGTCACCGTCAGATGGAAGAGGATGCTCCACGTTGGATGTCTTCAAGATGGACCCGCTCCGCTCCGGATGGAAGAAGATAGAAGATACCGCCTGGATGAAGACTTCTGCCAGTCTGGAGGTCCTCTTCTGCCCGGATCGGATGAAGACTTCTGTTCCTCTGGACGTCCACTTGTGCCGGGCTGGGTGAAGACATCTCACGGTAGGATGATCTTCAAGGGGTTAGTGTTAGGTTTTATTAAGGGGGAATTGGGTGGGTTTTAGAGTAGGGTTGGGTGTGTTTTAATGTTGGGGGGGTATTGTATTTTTTTTTACAGGTAAAAGAGCTGATTACTTTGGGGCAATGCCCCGCAAAAGGCCCTTTTAAGGGCTATTTGTAATTTAGTATAGGGCAGGGAATTTTATTATTTTGGGGGGCTTTTTATATTATTAGGGGGATTAGATTAGGTGTAATTAGTTTAAAAAAAATGTAATTCTTTTTCTATTTTCTGTAATTTAGTGGGGGTTTTTTGTACTTTAGTTTATTTTAGTTAATTGTAGGTAATTGTAGGTAATTTATTTAATTAATTTAATGATAGTGTAGTGTTAGGTGTAATTGTAATTTAGGTTAGGATTTATTTTACAGGTCAATTTGTACTTATTTTAACTATGAAGTTATTAAATAGTTAATAACTATTTAGTAACTATTCTACCAAGTTAAAATAAATACAAACTTAGCTGTAAAATAAAAAAAATCATAAACTAGCTACAATGTAACTATTAGTTGTATTGTAGCTAGCTTAGGGTTTATTTTATCGGTAAGTATTTAGTTTTAAATAGGATTAATTTATTTAATTGTAGTCAATTTATTTAGATGTATTTAAATTATATTTAAGTTAGGGAGGGTTAGACTTAGGGTTAGACTTAGGTTTAGGGGTTAATAAATTTAATATAGTAGTGGTGACGTTGTGGGCGGCAGATTAGGGGTTAATAAATGTAGGTAGGTGTCTGCAGATTAGGGGTTAATAAAATTTAACTAGTGTTTGCGAGGTGGGAGTGCGGCAGTTTAGGGGTTAATAAATTTATTAAAGTGGCAGCGATGTCCGGTCGGTAAATTAGGGGTTAAACATTTTAGTTAAGTGCTTCCAATGTGAGGGGGGGGGCTCGTTTTAGGGGTTAATAGGTAGTTTATGGGGTTGGTGTACTTTTTATCACTTTAGTTAAGAGCTTTATGTTCTGGCGTTAGCCCATAAAACTCTTAACTACTGACATTTAAATGCGCTAGGAGTCTTGACAGGAGAGGGTCTACCACTCACTTTTTCAGGTGATCATAATACCGGCGTTAGGCAAATCCCATTAAAAAGATAGGATACGCAATTGACGTAAGGGGATTTGCGGTATGCTAAAATTGCAGAAAAAAAGTAAGCGGTAGACCCTTTCCTGCCTGACTCGTAATACCAGCGGGCGTTAAAAAGCAGTGTTGGGACCCCTCAACGCTGATTTTTAAGGCTAACACAAGACTCCTAATCTAGCCGAATGTGTTTTGTGCATTAAATATAATACTATTTTGAAAGTGGAGATATTAAAGATAAATAAACATTAATTTGCTTTTGGAGCAACTTTTATTTAACAAAGAATATTTCAACAAAGAAATTAGACATGTGCATTCTGCTTCAGACATGAATGTATTTGCCGAATTATAGCCCATTTGTTTGCATAACAACAAGATGTTTGCACCAAAATAGAAAAAAAAGGGCAGAGAAGACAGGAAAGGGGAAGGGCGCTGAAATCATTTGTGCAATCAGCTTATTTGTTTGCAGTGATATACACGGGGTGCACAAATTCCCCTCTTCCCCTGTCCAATCCTGACAGAGCATTACCAAATGATTGATGTGAGGGCCAGCAAGTCAGGCATTAAAGGGACACTGAACCCAAAAATTTTCGTTCAGGATTCAGATAGAGCATGACATTTTAAGCAACTTTCTAATTTACTCCTTTTATCAAATTGTCTTTATTCTCTTGGTATCTTTATTTGAAATGCAAGAATGTAAGTTAATATTTTTGGTGAACAACCTGGGTTGTCCTTGCTGATTGGTGGATAAATTTATCTACCAATAAAAATGTGCTGTCCAGAGAACTGAACCAAAAAAAAGCTTAGATGCCTTCTTTTTCAAATAAAGATAGCAAGAGTACAAAGAAAATTTGATAATAGGAATAAATTAGAAAGTTGCTTAAAATTGCATGCTCTATCTGAATCACGAAAGAAAAAATTTGGGTTCAGCGTCCCTTTAAAAGGCTTTTCCAATTTACATTATATATATATATATATATAGATGTGTGTGTGTGTGTGTGTGTATATATATATATATATATATATATATATATTCCTGGCAGTTTGCAAAGGCTCTCTACAGCACCATAGTAGTTAAGAAGCATACCTTTTCATTTGGGTGTAAAACAATTCTCAGTTGCTGGCAATATTGCACATAGTGCATGTTTCTTGCCTATACTGTTACTAGTATTTTATCTGTATTATATATATCATCTATTTGAAACAATTTGTTATTGTAGAAGGGGCACCTTGGCTACATGGAGGTTTGATATAGGCTCTCTACAGCACCATAGTAGTAGCTACGTACCATACTCTTTCATGGGGGTGTACAATATATAACAACTAGAGATGTGCAACGAAAATATATTATTTTCCAAATATTCGTTTCCTGCACTATTAAAACAAAATGTACGAAATGCAACGAATGTAAATGTTAAAACAAATGTAAAACTAATGTTAATGCTTTTGAAGCTACAGATGAAAAGATCTTGCAAGAAGACAATCAGGTTTGTGCACTTTCCAGAGCCCATTAAGGTAAGTATAAAGCCTTAAAAATCAATTTAAAGGAAATTAAATTAAATTTGTCAGTATTTTTTTATTTTCTTTACATTTCATTGGTGCATTCATTCAGATATTCATTTTTGTAAACGAAAATCAATATATCTGATTTTCGGTACAAATGTACTGTACATTCATTCGAATTATAATTTCTCAATGACTAGCTACATTGCACACAGTGCGTATCTATTGCCTATACTGTTACTAGTATACTATCAGTATTACATATCTCATAGTATGGTGTACCTCTCATTTAATTAAAGCAATATTTGTTATTGCAGTGGGGTCATTGTAGGTGCCTGGGAAATTGCTCTATTTTATTTTCTATTTCTAAGTTTGTGAGGTTGGCATCCCCTGTGTGACTTCCCTGTGTGACCGAAATGGTAATGGACAGGAGCAAGTAAGGTTATAGGCTCCTAGTTATTTCACTATATCCTGGATAAAAACTGTAGTAATTAAGAAAAAGTGCTCTAAAGGCTATGCTGTGTCATCTAGCACTCTAGTATTTTACATAGTAACATAGTAGATAAGGTTGAAAAAAGACAGAAGTTCATCAAGTTCAACCTATACAAATCTAAAATACTTACAAAAAGCTCCAGTTAAAGGGATAGTCTAGGCCAAAATAAACTTTCATGATTCAGATAGAGCATGTAATTTTAAACAATTTTCCAATTTACTTTTATCACCAATTTTGCTTTGTTCTCTTGGTATTCTTAGTTGAAACCTTAATCTAGGAGGTTCATATGCTAATTTCTTAGACCTTGAAGACCACCTCTTTTCAGAATGCATTTGAACAGTTTTTCACCACTAGAGGGTGTTAGTTCACGTATTTCATATAGATAACACTGTGCTCGTGCACGTGAAGTTATCTGGGAGCAGGCAGTGATTGGCTAAACTGCAAGTCTGTCAAAAGAACTGAAATAAAGGGGCAGTTTGCAGAGGCTTAGATACAAGATAATCACAGAGGTTTTTAAAAGTATATTATTATAACTGTGTTGGTTATGCAAAACTGGGGAATGGGTAATAAAGGGATTATCTATCTTTTAAAACAATAAAAATTCTGGTGTAGACTGTCCCTTTAAGCTTAAATAACCCCACTAAAAGGTGATCCATTTAATACTAGCAATCATATCCATGAATTTTGTTTATATACAGAAATGTACCCAGACTATTATATAGGGTATTGGCATTCACTACCTCCTTTGGTAATGAGTTCCACAATTTTATTGCTCTTACAGTGAAAAAACGTTTCTGTTGCAGGAGATTAAATCTCCTTTCCTCCAACCTTTTGTGACCTCTTGTCAGAAACAATTTTCTTGGAATAAACAGAGCTTCTGCCATCCCTGTATATGGGCCTTGAATATATTTATATAAAGTAATCATGTCACCTCCTCATAGTTTAAACTCTCCAATCCCCTTATTAGATTTGTGGCCCTTCTCTGAACTTTTTCTAGTTCTGCAATATCTTTTTTTGCGATCGGTCCCCAGAACTGCACTCCATACTCAAGGTGAGATCTTACCAGGGCTTTATATAGTGACAGAATTATGCTTTCCTCCCTTGAATCAATGGCTCTTTTAATACATGCTAGTACCTTATTAGCCGTTGAAGCCACTGCCCTGCATTGTGCACCCATCTTTTGCTTGTTATCAATTACTACTCCCAAATCCCTTTCCTCCTCTGTTTGGCTTAGTCTTGTCCTATTTAAAAAATAAGTTGCCTGCTTATTTTTACTTCCAAAATCTAGAACCTTGCATTTTCCCATATTAAATCTTATTTTCCATTTACTTGCCCATACTTCTAAATTTTGCAGATCCCTTTGTAATGAAAGCTCATCCTGCTCTGACTTAATGACCTTACTTAACTTACACCTAGATTTAGAGTTTTGCGTTAGAAGGGGTGCGTTAGCTACACAAGTTTTTTTCCCCCCGCAACTTTTAAACAACGCTGGTATTTAGAGTTCTCTGAAGGGCTGCGTTAGGCTCCAAAAAGAGAGCGTACAGGCATATTTACCGCCACTTCAAATCTCAATACCAGAGTTGCTTACGGACGCGGCCAGCTTCAAAAACGTGCTCGTGCACGATATCCACATAGGAAACAATGGGGCAGTTTGAGCTGAAAAAAAACCTAACACCTGCAAAAAAGCAGCGTTCAGCTCCTAACGCAGCCCCATTGTTTCCTATGGGGATACACTCTCTAACGGCTAGATTTGGAGTTCGGCGGTAAAAGGGCTGTTAACGCTCCGCGGGTTTTTTTCTGGCCGCACCATAAATTTAACTCTGGTATCGAGAGTTCAAACAAATGCTGCGTTAGGCTCCAAAAAAGGAGCGTAGAGCATATTTAGCGCAAATGCAACTCTCGATACCAGAGTTGCTTACGGACGCGGCCGGCCTCAAAAACGTGCTCGTGCACGATTCTCCCATAGGAAACAATGGGGCTGTTTGAGCTGAAAAAAAACCTAACACCTGCAAAAAAGCAGCGTTCAGCTCCTAACGCAGCCCCATTGTTTCCTATGGGGAAACACTTCCTACGTCTGCACCTAACACTCTAACATGTACCCCGAGTCTAAACACCCCTAACCTTACACTTATTAACCCCTAATCTGCCGCCCCCCTATCGCTGACCCCTGCATTTTATTATTAACCCCTAATCTGCCGCTCCGTACACCGCCGCAACCTACATTATAGCTATGTACCCCTAATCTGCTGCCCCTAACATCGCCGACCCCTATATTATATTTATTACCCCCTAATCTGCCCCCCCAACGTTGCTGCTACCTTACCTACACTTCTTAACCCCTAATCTGCCGACCGGACCTTGCCGCCACTATAATAAATGTATTAACCCCTAAACCGCCTCACTCCCGCCTCAAAAACCCTATAATAAATAGTATTAACCCCAAATCTGCCCTCCCTAACATCGCCGACACCTAACTTCAAGTATTAACCCCTAATCTGCTGATCGGACCTCGCCGCTACTATAATTAATGTATTAACCCCTAAAGCTAAGTCTAACCCTAACACTAACACCCCCTAAGTTAAATATAATTTTTATCTAACGAAATAAATTAACTCTTATTAAATAAATTAATCCTATTTAAAGCTAAATACTTACCTGTAAAATAAACCCTAATATAGCTACACTATAACACATCATTATATTGTAGCTATTTTAGGATTTATATTTATTTTACAGGCAACTTTGTATTTATTTTAACTAGGTACAATAGCTATTAAATAGTTAATAACTATTTAATAGCTACCTAGTTAAAATAATTACAAAATTACCTGTAAAATAAATCCTAACCTAAGTTACAATTAAACCTAACACTACACTATCAATAAATTAATTAACTAAACTATCTACAATTATCTACAATTAAATCAACTAAACTAAATTACAAAAAAAAACCAAACACTAAATTACAAAAAATAAAAAAAGGTTACAAGAATTTTAAACTAATTACACCTACTCTAAGCCCCCTAAAAAAATAAGAAAGCCCCCTAAAATAAAAAAATGCCCTACCCTATTCTAAAATAAAAAGTTAACAGCTCTTTTACCTTACCAGCCCCAAAGAAAACAGCTCTTTTGCATTTAAATAAACATACAATACCCCCCCAACATTACAACCCACCACCCACATACCCCTAATCTAACCCAAACACCACTTAAAAAACCTAACACTAAGCCCCTGAAGATCTCCCTACCTTATCTTCACCACGCCGGGTATCACCGATCCGTCCAGAAGAGGGTCCGAAGTCTTCATCCTATCCGGCAAGAAGAGGTCCAGAAGAGGGTCCGAAGTCTTCATCCTATCCGGCAAGAAGAGGACATCCGGACCGGTAGACATCTTCAAGCAGGCGGCACCTTCTATCTTCTTCCATCCGATGCAGAGCGGGACCATCTTGAAGCAGCCGACGCGGATCCATCCTCTTCTTCCGGTGACTCCCGACGAATGAAGGTTCCTTTAAGTGATGTCATCCAAGATGGCGTCCCTCAAATTCCGATTGGCTGATAGGATTCTATCAGCCAATCGGAATTAAGGTAGGAGAAATCTGATTGGCTGATTGAATCAGCCAATCAGATTCACGTTCAATCGGATTGGCTGATCCAATCAGCCAATCAGATTGAGCTCGCATTCTATTGGCTGATCGGAACAGCCAATAGAATGCAAGCTCAATCTGATTGTCCTCTTCTTGCCGGATAGGATAAAGACTTCGGACCCTCTTCTGGACGGATCGGTGATACCCGGCGTGGTGAAGATAAGGTAGGGAGACTTCAGGGGCTTAGTGTTAGGTTTTTTAAGGGGTGTTTGAGTTAGATTAGGGGTATGTGGGTGGTAGGTTGTAATGTTGGGTGGTATTGTATGTTTATTTAAATGCAAAAGAGCTGTTTTCTTTGGGGCATGCCCCGCAAAAGGCCCTTTTAAGGGCTGGTAAGGTAAAAGAGCTGTTAACTTTTTATTTTAGAATAGGGTAGGGCATTTTTTTATTTTGGGGGGCTTTGTTATTTTTTTAGGGGGCTTGGAGTAGGTGTAATTAGTTTAAAATTCTTGTAATCTTTTTTTATTTTTTGTAATTTAGTGTTTTGTTTTTTTTTGTAATTTAGTTTAGTTGATTTAATTGTAGATAATTGTAGATAGTTTAGTTAATTTATTGATAGTTTAGTGTTAGGTTTAATTGTAACTTAGGTTAGGATTTATTTTACAGGTAATTTTGTAATTATTTTAACTAGGTAGCTATTAAATAGTTATTAACTATTTAATAGCTATTGTACCTAGTTGAAATAAATACAAAGTTGCCTGTAAAATAAATATAAATCCTAAAATGGCTACAATATAATTATTCGTTATATTGTAGCTATATTAGGGTTTTTTTACAGGTAAGTATTTAGCTTTAAATAGGATTCATTTATTTAATAAGAGTTAATTTATTTAGTTAGATAAAAATTATATTTAACTTAGGGGGGTGTTAGTGTTAGGGTTAGACTTAGCTTTAGGGGTTAATACATTTATTATAGTAGCGGCGAGGTGTTAATACTTGAAGTTAGGTGTTGGCAATGTTAGGGAGGGCAGATTAGGGGTTAATACTATTTATTATAGGGTTTGTGAGGCGGGAGTGAGGCGGTTTAGGGGTTAATAAATTTATTAGAGTAGCAGCGAGGTCCGGTCGGCAGATTAGGGGTTAATATGTGTAGGTAGGTAGCGGTGACGTTGGGGGGGCAGATTAGGGGGGGCAGATTAGGGGGTAATAAATATAATATAGGGGTCGGGGATGTTAGGGGCAGCAGATTAGGGGTACATAGGGATAATGTAGGTTGCGGGGGTGTGCGTTCGGCAGATTAGGGGTTAAAACATTTTATTAGAGTGGCTGCGATGTGGGGGGACCTCGGGTTAGGGGTACATAGGTAGTTTATGGGTGTTAGTGTACTTTAGAGCACAGTAGTTAAGAGCTTTATAAACCAGCGTTAGCCCATACAGCTCTTTACTCCTGACTTTTTTCTGCGGCTGGAGTCTTGTTGGTAGAGGGTATACTGCTCACTTCAGCCAAGACTCTAAATATCAGCGTTAGAAAGATCCCATTGAAAAGATATGATACGCAATTGACGTAAGGGGATCTGCGGTATGGAAAAGTTGCGGCTGGAAAGTGAGCATTAGACCCTTTCCTGACTGACTCTAAATACCAGCGGGCAGCCAAAACCAGCGTTAGGGGGTCCTAACGCTGGTTTGGACGGCTAACGCAAAACTCTAAATCTAGGCGTTAGTATCATCTGCAAAAATAGAGATGTCGCTATTTAATCCTTGCTCCAAGTCATATATAAAAATATTAAAAAGAACAGGGCCGGGGGGCGGAGCTGACCAGGGAAGAGCATGGTCGCAAGCAGCTAGAGCTCCGGCAGTGATCGAGTGGATGGAGGTCCTGTTTGGGGGATAATCCACAACAAAATGTTAAAATACCACTGAGGACGACTCATAACACCTGAGAGAGGCATTCTATAAAGAAAAGGAGCAGAACAAAGTGTGAGGGGGAGACTTCTCATGCCGCGGCAAAAAGTGAGGCCTAGACGGGAACCGCGAAGCTGCGCTAAAGTTTGTGCAACACTGCAGCACACTAACTGAGCACTGACCCGCATCAGACCTTAGTGGTCCACAGGCAAGACCAACAGGCAGGAATAAAAAAGGAGTATCAAAACTCTCAGACTTGGAGTAGACGCCATACATGTACCCGGTAACCGCAAAACACTAGACACAGCAGCCTTAAAGTAAAAGCAATGCCGCCATAAACAGCACACAGGGCCCGACAAGACAGACACAGCGCTTACACAGAGACCAGTTAGAAAAGCGCCACAAGCAAGTAAGCAACAAGGCCATTTAAGCCTGAGAGAGTAAAACAGACCTCTGGAAGTATATAACAGTCCCAGTTGCAACAAAGAGGCCCAAAAGGTATGATCTCCAGATCCGGTTCTCATGTTGACTGAAGCAAACATTAACAAAGCCCTCACACTGTTGTAAAGAGAAATACCCACTATAGACTCAGCTAAAATAACCAGAACTTTTTATTTAAGAGACAATAGAACAAAGCAAAGTTGTTGAGAAAGATAAGCAGGACCACAGTTATCCTTCTTCCATACTATAAGCCTTAAAGGAACTGTAGTGGTGCAACAATGGCTAACAGAAATAAAAACAAACTAGAGAAGCAAAGACCTGCAACACCAGGTGCTGGAAAACTTAACTCTTTCTTCAAAGTAGCTGAAACAACTGGTGAAACAGAGCCCCTTTTTATAAACACTACAGATGACCTACAACAAAGCTAACAACAACAAGAGGGGAACAACATACCAATAACAAGAGCTGACCTCAGTGCTCTTCCTACTAAACAAGATTTAGCTGTTTTCATGCTACAAGTCAACAAAGCCATTAAAGACGGGTTAACAGAAGTTAAGAAAGACATAAACGCTTTAGGGCACAGAGTACAGCACCTAGAGGAGCAATCGGAAGAGTCTACAACGACAACAGACACAATGGCCTTAGAGTTACAACAGCAAAACTCCACGATATTGTATTTGCAGACACAGCTGGAAGACTTAGATAACAGGGGCCGGTGCCAGAATTTGCGGATACGAGGGGTGTCAGAAAAGATTCTCCCTGCACAACTACACTCATATGTTCAGAACTTATTTAAATTCTTACTAGAACCAGGCAATAATGATAATATCATCATAGACAGAATCCCCAGAGCGCTGAGGGTGCGCCCCCCAGATGCTCCACCAAGAGACATTGTCCTCTGTTGCCACAGGTTCACAGACAAAGAAAGGATTTTGCAGGCGGCTAGGAAAAGGTCACCCATAGCATTCGGGGAGGACCATCTCCAGATATATGCTGACCTCAGCCCTTTGACATTAGCAAAACGCAAAGAAGCACGATATCTCACTCTACATCTGACTGAACTAGGAATACCTTATAGATGGGGATTCCCGTTCTCAATCAAAGTTATCAAAGAAGATAAATCATTCACATACAAAGACCCGGACGACATCAAGCAATTCTGCAAACAACTGGACATACCTCAACCCTAACTACCAAAACTGAGGGATAACAAAGAAGCAAACGGCGCAGCCCTTGCCACACGCCCACAGCGCCCGACATGGGTGAAGGTGCCCAAGAAAAGGAAAACTGATCCAGCGACAGGTCGCCCTGAAGAAAGCACAGATACCTGACTTACCTGAGAATCATTAGACTTTAACTGTTGATACCCAACAGATGCTCTCCTGTGGTATAGTATGGTTTACTTAAGGCAGGCATAGAAGTAGGCCTTACGCACCATAGTGATATATTACATCCTCTATTCCCCATCTCCCCCATGAGACTGACCATCCGGATGATTACTGGCAAGTTAACTGCCTTCCCCCCATATCTTACATTCCTGATTCCCTATCCCTCCCCCCCTCGCTGACCTATAGCGGGAAACAGGCCAGGAAATAAGATAGGAACTAGCACTGTTAGTTAGTTTTATGTTAAATATGTTTTCTTATGTTCTTATAAATGTTAATGTTAATATTTTTATATGTTTTCTTTTTAAGCTCGTCTGCCATGACTCTCCAGGAAAATATTTGCCTTTGTCTCAAGTGGACAAGCCAGAAGTAGAATGCATACTCTCTCTCAACATTTCATCCCAAACAGGTCAGATGTTTCTTCCACCTAATCGAAACAGGGTAAGACACAACACCTTAAATTTGATGCATGTACGAAACCTAGAATTTAAATATGGCTAACCCAATAATAACAATACTTACACAAAATACAAAAGGTCTTAATTCACCCACCAAACGATCAATAGCACTTAGAGCTTTCAAGAAACATAAAGACTCTATAATATTTGTACAAGAGACCCATTTCCTGACCTCAGCGTCACCAACATTCAAGTCCAGGGACCATCCGATAGGATATTTTAACTCACACACCTCAGCCAAAAAAAACGGGGTAGGAATTCTCTTACATCGCAACCTACACTTTAGCCTGCAGAACAAGGTAACAGATAAGGAAGGGTAAATTCTGATCATAACAGGGACATTATTTCATAGACCAGTGACCCTGGTCAATGTATATGCACCAAATAGCGGTAGACATAAATTCTTTCAGCAATTGACGAAACTAGTCGAAGAGAACAAGAAAGGGACTCTGATACTAGGAGGGGACATGAATGTAATCCTAGACCCGACATTAGACTCCACCGCGGGAAGAGCCTCACCAGGCTCAAGACCGCCAAATGCAACATACAACTGCCTGACCCAGCTAGGCATATTAGACATATGGCGCACACAACATCCAACTCAACGAAATTATACATTCTTTTCACACCCATGGTCCATATATACACGTATCGACTACTTAATGGTAGATAGAAATCACTTATCAATGGTCAAAGATTCAGACATACAACTGACTCCTTGGTCGGATCACTCAGCTGTACTTATAACCCTCCATTGGCCTAATCACCCAATTACCCCTCTTATATGGAGGATGGACGACTCCTTACTGAGACACCCCGCCACATTAGAGGCCCTGACCCAAATCTCTAAAAGAATACTTTCACATTAATATGTCACAGGACGTAGCCCCGACCACCTTGTGGGAAGCTCACAAGGCAGTACTACGAGGGGAGTGTATAAAACACGTAGCATTTAGAAGAAAAACATATAACAGCATGGTAGAGGCTCTAACAGAAGAGATGAGGCAGCTAGAAATAACGCATAAAAACCCCCAAAAGATCTAGGCTTAAAGAAACATCTCACAGAAACCAGAAAAGAACTAAACGCAACCTTGACAAAGGAAGCACAGAGGAAAGCTTTAGGAGTCAAAAAAATGTATTTCTACGAAGGGAACAGAGCAGGGCCACTACTGGCTAAGTTGTTAAAAGAACAAAAAGCTAGGACACAAATCCATAAGTTAGAGACGGCAGAAGGGAAAGAGATCTTAGATAGCAAACTAATAGATAACCACTTTGGTACGTATTACACAGCGCTTTACAACTGTCAGGGTTTCCTCTCATACTACCTGTCAGAATTCACTATCCCTTTAATTTTCTGCTCACCTTATCCTCTCCACCCTATTTAAGGTTGCCTCCCACTTCACAAATTGCTTAGTATTGAAGTTATACCTCTCATACACTACAAGCCAACTCCTGCTCTGTACTGAATTTTCAACAGAAGGATCCTCGCAACCAGATCAAATTATCAAAGTGAAGAAGGTTCACATTTCCTACGATTCAGCATCTGGTAAAATTATATTATTGCTATTAATCCACAGCGCTCTCTAAACACCTTGTCATCTCTACTGCTCTTCATTTTCTCTACTCCGGATTACACTGCATCGGCAGTGAGCTGCGATACAACCACGCTCATCCAAGCCACGAGGCTGTGACGTCACACGCCAACTTCAGCACAGTCGGACTAACACAGCGTTCTATAACTATACATTGTATCGCACAGCTCTGTCAAACGAATTGATACTCCGGTAAGCCTAAACTTCATAATTATTTCTGCTGTGGTATCCTGCACCTAAATTCCACTCATATTCAGTTTTTATGCAAATTGGACAATTTATAACGATCATACTTTCCTATAAGACTTTATTCTTATTTTTTCAATCACACCTCATTCACTTACATTTGTTGCACTGACTATTGATTATTTTTTATAGAAGTTGTGCATCATATTTTATTTTTTGTTTTACCTTTATGCCTTATCTGACCTCTGGGGTGTAAACCGATTTCCCTGCTGCATCCCCTCAGTGCATTCCTATGCACATGTGGCAGCTATAGGGTAATACTATTTACACCACCATTATAGAAATCACAGCTTGGTGTTACAATTGAAGATACAACCTATCATTGTATTTTTCAGTAACTTTCTGCTACATTAATATAGATTTATTTTTGTCTCGGCAATTGAGGTCTTACTATTAATACTAAAATTACTTTGTATTCCTCAGATTTGCATACAGGTGTGACAGAATACTAAGCCCTAAAGTAATATGGACCCAGCTGAGACCAACCCACACATAATTGCCCTTCAACAAAGGGTTGATTTATTAACTGATGGTCTCAATTCCCTTAAAACTGAGAATGAGACTATAAAAGCTTATATTAGGGATGTGGTTGACAAAAGAATTTCTGGCACTGAGCCCCAAGTTAGTCCCCCAGAGAAATTCCATGGGGATAGATCCCTGTATAGAGAATTCAAAAACGCATGCTTGCTTATGTTTGCATTAAAACCCCAAACCTATCCTACTGATAGGGTGAGGGTTCTTACTACGATATCATACTTAAGAGGTGAACCCCGCACGTGGGCGAATTCATTCTTTGAGAACAACAAAGAAATCTTAAACTCATTAGAGAATTTCTTCACAGCTATGGATCAGTTGTATGAGGACCCATACAAACAGATTACGGCAGAAACAGCCATGAGAGGGTTGAAACAAAAAAAGAGGGTTGTAGAAGACTACATCACCGAGTTCAAGAAATGGGCAAAAGATTCACAGTGGAACAACTTATCATTGCGGAACCAGTTTAGATTGGGTCTGTCTGACCCTATTAAAGATGAACTTTCACGAATAGATCTACCTCCTACATTAGAAGATTTGATGACACTGTCCATCACCATAGATAGACGCCTCAGGGAAAGGCAGCAAGAGAGATCATCACATGATTTCACTTATAAAAAACAAGTTACTACCTCACATACTACTTCCTCTACTAAAAGCCTGGCCGAACCTATGGATATAGGATTCGTAAAAGGTCCTCTTTCTCCCCAAGAGAAACTCAGACGACGCAACTTAAATCTTTGTCTATACTGTGCCTCTGACGATCACACAGTAAAAGATTGTCCATCCCTTCTCAGACAGAACAAGGGTAAGATTTCATACCAGCCATTTTGTTGTACTACCCAGGTACAAACTCATTCTTATTTAACACTGTCTCTTCTCTTACAGTGGGAACAACAGCGGGCCAGCGCATCCGCGATAGTTGATTCCGGAGCCACTGCCTCATACATAGATAAGGAATATGTCACTGTAAATAAAATACCACTAACTCAGAAAAAGTCTCCTGTTTTTCTTAGGGGGATAGATGGTAGAGAAATCACCACTGGTCCTGTGGTCTATGAAACGGTACCCCTCCTGGTGAGTACCACTGACCACCATAGAGAATTTATTACTTTTGATGTAATCTGTTCACCTGTCTCTCCTGTGGTTCTGGGTATTCAATGGCTTAAAACTCACAATCCAACTATAAACTGGTCTAACAACTCACTGACCTTCTCTTCTCCTTACTGTATTAACAATTTTTTTCCGGTCACTATCCTACAGACAACCGAAGTGTCACCTGAAAACCTTGTACCTGATGTGTACAAAGAGTACATTGATGTTTTTAGTAAGACAGAAAGTGAAAACCTACCCCCTCATCGTAAATACGATTGTCCCATTGATATCATTCCAGGATCTGAAATACCCTGTGGGCATATATTCCCTCTGTCGAACCCCGAACTTCTGCATCTAAAAACTTATATCCATGAAAATCTAAAAAAAGGCTTCATTCGACCCTCTACTTCTCCCGCAGGTGCGGGGATATTTTTCGTAAAAAATAAAGACGGTTCACTAAGACCCATAATCGACTATAGAAAATTGAATCAGATTACTATAAAAAATAGGTACCCTTTACCGTTGATTCCAGAGCTCATAGAGAGACTTGAAGGGGCCAAATACTTCACTAAATTAGACCTAAGGGGGGCTTACAACCTAATCCGAATAAGATCTGGGGATGAATGGTTGACGGCGTTTCGAACTCGTTATGGATTGTTCGAATACGTCGTCATGCCATTTGGGTTATGTAATGCCCCTGCTACTTTTCAGCATCTTATCAATGACGTGTTCAGAGATATCCTGGATGTTTACATCGTCATCTACCTGGATGATATACTAGTATACTCCAAGTCCTTATCTGAACATATCACTCATGTTAAACAAGTTCTCTCCAGACTTAGAAGTAACCATCTATACGCAAAGGCTGAAAAATGTATATTCAATTTGCAGTCTATTTCATTTCTAGGTTACGAAATTTCCCCAGCAGGCATTCGTATGGAGGACAACAAAATCAATACAATTCTACAGTGGCCTATCCCTAAAACAAAGAAACAGGTACAAAGTTTTATGGGATTTGCGAACTTTTATCGAAAGTTTATAAAAAATTTCTCCAAGCTCACAGTTCCACTTACTTCATTAACAAAATCCAATAGAACTTTCAAATGGTCCCCTGAAGCTCAAAAAGCATTTGATTTCCTAAAGGAAAAATTTACCACAGCTCCCATCCTCTGCTTCCCTGACCCAAAATATCAATTCGTCCTGGAAGTCGATGCTTCCAACTATGCAGTAGGCGCAATCTTGTCTCAGAGGGAAGATTTGAAAAAACCCCTACACCCTGTCGCCTACTACTCACGAACCCTGAATTTGGCTGAACAAAACTATCCCATCGGGGATAAAGAGTTACTTGCTATAAAGCTATCTTTGGAACATTGGCGACACCTGTTGGAAGGGACTGCTATTCCTATTCTAATTTATACCGACCATAGGAACTTACAGTATCTAAAGTCTACTAGGACCTTATCTGCTAGACAAGTCCGCTGGAATCTATTCCTATCAAGGTTTAATTACCTAATTACTTTTCGCCCATCTGGAAAAAATCAGAAGGCGGATGCCCTCTCACGTATGCCAGTCGACAAACCTTCACCGTCCCTTCAACAATCTCTTATCCCACCTCAAAATTTTCTCTGTTTCACCACTAATTCCCTGCCTATCCTAAAAATCGAACAAAGAAAGGATCAAACAAAGGCGAAACTTGATCTTACTATCAAACCTGACGGCTGTTACTACTTCAACTCTAAATTATACATCCCACCTACTCTCAGATCTACTCTCCTCCATTCTGTACATGACTCTGTACTCGCTGGGCATCCAGGCATTACCAAGACTTTAGAATTAGTTAACAGAAACTACTGGTGGCCTCACATGTCCACTGACATAAAGAACCATGTTCAAACTTGTGGTACATGT
Source organism: Bombina bombina (assembly GCF_027579735.1). Taxonomy (NCBI): domain Eukaryota; kingdom Metazoa; phylum Chordata; class Amphibia; order Anura; family Bombinatoridae; genus Bombina; species Bombina bombina. Next base: position 427,906,195 of record NC_069499.1, on the reverse strand, counting down.
ATAGTTTCAAAAAAGGAAAAACAGCCCCCCTATGGTTTGCTACTTTCTCTACCTACACCAAAGAGGCCATGGTCTGACATTGCACTTGATTTTATTGTTGACCTACCTCTTTCCTCAAAAAATACCACCATTCTTGTTGTTGTGGATTTGTTCACGAAAATGTGTCATTTTATTCCATATAACAAACTACCTACTGCTATGGAGACTATCCGTTTACTTATTTCCAATGTCATCAAATACCATGGTATACCCACTACTATCCTTTCCGATCGAGGCACACAATTCTCCAGCAAGTTATGGTCGCAATTCTGTAAAATATTCAACATTGACAGAAGACTTACTACTGCCTATCATCCACAAACAAATGGACAGACAGAAAGATGTAATCAGTGGCTTGAACAATTCTTGAGAGCATTCTGTTCTACACAACAAGACCATTGGTCTGAACTTTTACCTTATGCCGAATTTTGTTATAATAATACGTTACATTCCACTACCAATCAAACCCCGTTCTTTGCAAATTATGGTTTTCCCCCTTCTTTTCAGTTGTTACCTACTTCTCATTCTCTCTCTCCCAGCATCTCGGAATTGTCTGACTCCATCTCCTCTAACTTCAAATCTATCGAATCCTCCATAAAACGGGCCAAAGACATACAAAAACATTACTATGATAAACACAGAAGAACTCCTCCAGTCTACCAAATAGGCGACTTAGTATGGCTTTCTACAAAAAACTTGAGATTGAATACTCCATCCAGAAAACTCTCCCCTCTTTTCGTTGGACCATACCCAGTTGAGAAAGTGATCAATCCTAATGCTGTTCGCCTCAAGTTACCTGATACAATAAAGATTCACCCAACATTTCACGTCTCCCTACTAAAACCCTATAGGGAGGTTAGATGTATCTCAAATCAACGGTCTACTCCAACCATTACCATTGATCCAAATGTCGAGTATGAAATAAGATCTATTCTCGACTCCCGCCTGTACCGAGGAGCTCTACAATACCTCATCAGCTGGAAGGGATACTCCAAGGAGGAAGACTCTTGGGAACCTGCCAGCAACATTTCAGCACCTCGTCTGGTTTCCAGTTTCCATCAAAGAAACCCTGATCGCCCTGGACCATGAGCACCTGGAGTTGCTCATTAGATGGGGGATTCTGTCAGGGTTTCCTCTCATACTACCTGTCAGAATTCACTATCCCTTTAATTTTCTGCTCACCTTATCCTCTCCACCCTATTTAAGGTTGCCTCCCACTTCACAAATTGCTTAGTATTGAAGTTATACCTCTCATACACTACAAGCCAACTCCTGCTCTGTACTGAATTTTCAACAGAAGGATCCTCGCAACCAGATCAAATTATCAAAGTGAAGAAGGTTCACATTTCCTACGATTCAGCATCTGGTAAAATTATATTATTGCTATTAATCCACAGCGCTCTCTAAACACCTTGTCATCTCTACTGCTCTTCATTTTCTCTACTCCGGATTACACTGCATCGGCAGTGAGCTGCGATACAACCACGCTCATCCAAGCCACGAGGCTGTGACGTCACACGCCAACTTCAGCACAGTCGGACTAACACAGCGTTCTATAACTATACATTGTATCGCACAGCTCTGTCAAACGAATTGATACTCCGGTAAGCCTAAACTTCATAATTATTTCTGCTGTGGTATCCTGCACCTAAATTCCACTCATATTCAGTTTTTATGCAAATTGGACAATTTATAACGATCATACTTTCCTATAAGACTTTATTCTTATTTTTTCAATCACACCTCATTCACTTACATTTGTTGCACTGACTATTGATTATTTTTTATAGAAGTTGTGCATCATATTTTATTTTTTGTTTTACCTTTATGCCTTATCTGACCTCTGGGGTGTAAACCGATTTCCCTGCTGCATCCCCTCAGTGCATTCCTATGCACATGTGGCAGCTATAGGGTAATACTATTTACACCACCATTATAGAAATCACAGCTTGGTGTTACAATTGAAGATACAACCTATCATTGTATTTTTCAGTAACTTTCTGCTACATTAATATAGATTTATTTTTGTCTCGGCAATTGAGGTCTTACTATTAATACTAAAATTACTTTGTATTCCTCAGATTTGCATACGGGTGTGACAACAACCTAGATTTCAAGGGTTCTACCGAACATTGGAAACATATGAAAGAATATATTGAGCAGGCAAATCAGCCTCAGATACCAAGTGACATTAAAGAAGAATTAGAATCCCCAATAACCACAGTAGGAATTTTGGCAGCAATTAAGTCCCTACCTTCGGGCAAAAGCCCGGGTCCGGACGGTTTCTCAAATTCCTATTATAAAGCATTTCAGCATATTCTAGCCCCCCCCCCCACTTATTAAAGCCTTTCCAAGCACTAGATGATGGTCACCAATTCCCATGGGAAATGTTATCAGCCCATATTTCTGTTATCCCCAAACCCAATAAACCCTTGACTGAAGCAAGCAGCTACAGACCTATATCCCTCCTCAATTCTGACATTAAAATATTAGGCAAAATTCTAGCCAATCGAATTAATAAAATATTATTTCACCTTATTCATTCGGATCAGGTGGGATTCGTCCCAGGGAGAGAAGCTAGCGCTCACACTCACCACATATGCTAAATTCAATCAGACCCCTACAGTATTAATGGCCACAGATGCAGAAAAAGCATTCAATAGAATTAATTGGGCATTCCTAAAAGAGATGTTAGTAGAGATGGGATTTGGATCAAAGATGATCACACGCATATTTCAGCTATACACGCAACCCAATGCAAAAGTAAAAGCAAATGGTATGCTGTCTGACCCTTTTGACATTCGGAACGGGACAAGACAGGGGTGTCCCCTGTCCCCAATCCTATTTATCCTGTCAATGGAGGTGTTGGCAGCACACATTAGACAAAATCGAAAGATTAACGGAGTCAAAATAGGCCCGCACAATTTCAAAATTGCACTATATGCAGGTGACGTGCTATTCACATTAACAGATCCCAAACTTTCTGTACCAGAGACTCTAAAAGAAATTGACCATTTTGGTCGGTTCTCGGGGTTCCTGGTTAATACTCAGAAATCAGAAATTATGAATCTTTCCCTAAAACCACAAGACTTCCACACTTTAACAAGCGCCTGTCCCCTAAACATACAAAAAAAATCCCTCAAATACCTAGGAATTCAACTCTCCTCCACCATATCACAACTATTTGATGATAATTATCTCACTTTGCTACACAACATCCAAAAAGATCTACGCACCTGGGCCACAAAACCAATCACGTGGTGGGGACACATACAAAGTGTTAAAATGACGACACTGCCCAGAATATTATATCTTATCCAGGCTCTCCCCATACCTATCCCAAAATGGTATATGCCCCAGCTGCAAAAGCAAATTAACTCTTTCATCTGGAACAAGAGCAAACCCAGAATAAATAGGGGGAACATGTACAGGAGCATAGAGAATGGGGGATTGGGGTTACCTCACATAGCTGATTATCACGAGGCAGTCACACTGCAAAGGGTTTTAGACTGGCACAGATCAAGGGAAACAAAGGCATGGGTTGCAATAGACTCCCATATACTGAGAGTCCCGGAGGTAGGGACACTCTGTTGGGTACCAAAAGAGTTAAGACCTCCCCAATGCACAGACCTCACCATACACAAGCACACCTTTGATACATGGGTAAGTATTCTCACACGACGAAAACACATTTCGGGAGCACGCTCGTCCTTATTCCCTATACCGATAAATGCAGAACTAATAGGAGGACTAGATAGAGGCCAACAAAGGCTACAAGAATGGGGATACACAACACCATTAAAGAAGTTTATGAAAGAGGGGAGGCTAGACAAAAGAGAAAATCTGACAGAAATTTCGGATGGCAGATACGCCACCTGGTTGAAATACTCTCAACTAGCACACTTCATACACACATCTCCACATAAGCATGAACTTTTAAGGGAATTAACCCCATATGAAACACTATGCGCAAACACAGAAGAGATTAGGCATACTCTCTCCATCTCAAGGCGGGTCATACAATCAGATCAAGCAGCAACCCTACCAACGTACACCTCCAAATGGCAGGAGGAGTTGGGACTAGACATGACAAGAGATGACTGGGCAAGAATTTTTAGGCACACCAAAAAGATTTCCACATCTCCACAATTAATAGAAATGAATTTTAAAGTAATTATGAGATGGTACCTTACCCCTTCTAGGTCACACTCTATACCCAAATGCTAGTGACAGATGTTGGAGGGGGTGCGAGGAGAGAGGAAGTTACCTCCACATGTGATGGAATTGCAAGAAACTTACACAATTCTGGGTAGAAATAGAAAGGCACTACAAAGTGATCTTGTCAAACGATTTTACACTAACACCCAACCTAGCCCTACTCAATGACACCACGAACATCACTTGTAAGCTCAGACGCACATTATTACACCTAGGGATGACAGGTGCAAAAGCATTAGTGGCTCTAAACTGGAAGAACCAGAACCCCCCAACGATCTCTGCTTGGACAGGAAAAGTAACAGAGATTTTGGTTCTGGAAGAATACGGATATCTGAAGAGAAATAAATTAAATACTCTTGCAGAGGTTAGATTCTTGTGGGATGAGATGCAGACAGGCCTTAATAACAGTAACACAGGTTGATTGTACCTGATTTTGCTGATCTATCAGCCCCTAATAATTTTAGAGAGAGAGCAACACAAACCACAAAAACCCAAGAGAGGGAGACCAATGCGAGAACTTTTATTCCCATTGTCAAGGAGAGCATGGCAGACTGAGCCCCCTCAAGAAGGGGACTTTCCTATTTTCTTATGCTTTTTTTTTTCTCTTTTTTTTTCTTTTCTTTTATATTTTCTTTTTAAGATTGAAAAGTTAATTGCTAAACTAAAGGACTGAGATCAAAACACAATAGCGCTAACCTCTTTAATGAAGATATAGACTTACAACGAACTTACGCAGAGGTAACCATAAAATGGACATGGCCATGAACAACCGAACATGTATGTGTTTAAAAACTTTTTTTTCATTTGGGTTTAACATATATAATAACAATAATTTCTCATTAGCGGGCTATTGCAAACAGTGCTGTATAAAGCTAATATATAGTGCTACTGCAATAATTCATGTAATTTATAGTGGGGACATTCTATTTATTACTTATGATACAAAGTGGGCTCTTGCCTTGCTTTTCTCTTTGGTAAGCATTTATTCCAATATTTCAAAATTCACACCAAAACATACAGTACACAAATGGCATAAATACCCTTTTTGTGCCAGATAGTTCAGCAACAAACAATTAGTAGCTATTATATTATTCTTTAATTGGATCGTTAGTCAGTAAGTGGGTACTATATTTCCTGCTGCCCCCACCTCCACCACCACTAGTGGTACCACTAACACCACCACCATCCCTTCCAGTGCAGACCTGTGTTTCCAAGGCCATCTGCTCTGGCTCAAATAACTAGAGGAGTTGTGGCAGCAGGGTCATCTTTAGCATCTTCTGTAGCAGGCAGTGCCACACCCATTAGGAGTAGGAGATATGCAAGGCTAACCGGCATCAGAACTAGTAACAAGAGCAGCAGTAGCAGCAAAGGTCATCTAATTCCACACATAAAAGTAAACAGGACAATAAGGGGAACTGAAGGTGTATGTGCTGAATTGATATTGTTTGACTCCAAGTCTATTCATATGATTGGGGGAGTCTTAGGTTACCCAGCAGCCTCCATGTACACGTCAACTCTTTAGTCTACTTCCAAAACCATCACCCGAGTGCCTCCATCAGTTCTACTACTGCTAGTTCTGGCACTTTCCCAGCCAGGTGGGTTGATTCCATTGTACAAAGCAGTCAGGTTTGGCCTATAAGAATATATTATTCTGACTCCCAGCATGTCTTCTGTAGTTGCTATTACTCTGGACCAGGAGGAACTTGATTATGACCGTGATGAGAAAGTGAGAAAGTGAAGGAAGAGATTCCACTACAGAGGTGGTGCATTGTGGGATGGATTGCAAACCCATCTCATGTTTGGGGCCAGCAGTCTCCACCTGCATTGAGTCTCTCTATTACTACCATCATCTCCAGTTGTAGAGCACCAAGTAAGTGCATCACTGTTAATCACTACCCATGTTGCCAGTTACCATCTCCACTAGTAGTGTTTCATGAGCAAGACTTATGAATGTGGGCTGTAATTCTTTTGACACAAGTATCCACTGTGTGCCTTGCAGCACAAACATTTTGCAAGAAACGTTCATCAGCGATTCTAAAATAAAGCAGCAATGCTGAATAAAGTCCTTTAGAAATTAAGAGCTGGGCCATTTTTTCAACAGAAATTACCATAATTCTCACTGTATTTGGCATACTGAACAGATATCTTGAAATTGTTCTTAAGATACTGCAATGAGAGTGCTTGTAAGAAGTAAAACAACTTCTGCATCATCCTCCAGTTGAATATCTGCTAATGGCAAAGACAAGTGAGACAGGCAATCAGCTGTCAAATTTTAATTTCCTGTAATCATATGTAAAAGAGAGTAGTCTAGCTGACTATCTAGCAATGCAGTTTACTGCTTGAATCAGTTAGTTTCCAGTTAGTTAGTAAAGTTGTTAAGAGCCTATGATCATTACGCAGTTTGAATATGTGTTCCCATTGATAAATTCTCCAAATCTGCCAAATAGTATTTTCATCTTGAGTGACAACTAAATACACAACACATGCCGTCAATCGAGCATCGGTCATACCGGAGACACATGTCGAGAGTGGTGAAAAGGAAAGGTAATCCGGGGTGGTTAAACATGCCAGACAGATTAAATTCTGCTAACCTATTTATGGTTTATGATCTTGCTTATGTGACAACGAGACAAATGCTAGAGTGGAGGTATTTACGTCCCTTTCATTGTGGATGGGGAGTGTATGCATGAACTGGATTAAGGCTATATACTACCTGGGAGTAACTTTCTATTTTCTGAAGCTGGTAATACTGGTCTTTCTTTTTATATTACAACTAAACATAACTCTGAAAAAAAATGCACACATTACCATTTTCAAACCATTTTACTTCTGGATGCAAGCTTTTATTGATAAATGTTTTGAATGGAAACAGCCCACATGTAATCTTTCATATACTCCTTCAGCCTCCTAACAAGTGCTGCTACTTAACTACTTAGTATGTCACCAGGAACCACTTCAGGGTTTTCAAGAGAGACACCCACCTTGCTCAAGAGATGACTGAACAAGGGTATGGGTCATATTTATCAAGCTCCCTATGGAGCTTGATGCCACTGCTCCATAACCTGCTTCTCCATAACCTGTCCGTCTGCTCTGAGGCAGCGGACAGAAATCAACCTGATCAAATACGATATGATACAAACCTCTCCCTCAGCACCGGTATATTTCCCTCATCGCTGAAACATTCACTGGTCACACCTATCCTCAAAAAACCTTCCCTTGATCCTACCTCCCCATCCAATTACCGCCCTATTTCCCTCTTCCCTCTTGCCTCAAAGATTCTCAAAAAACTAGTATATGCACGCCTATCCCATTTCCTTATGTTAAACTCCCTTCTTGACCCACTGCAATCTGGATTTCATCCCCATCACTCCACAGAGACAGCTATTGTTAAGGTTACCAACAACCTACTTACAGCAAAATAAAAAGGCCACTTCTCTCTGCTTATCCTCCTTGATCTGTCTGCAGCCTTTGACACTGTTGACCACCCTCTTTTGCTCCAAACCCTCCAATTCTTCGGCATCTGTGACACAGCCCTTTCGTGGCTCTCTTCCTACCTATCAAACCATACCTTTAGTGTAGCCTTCTCTGGGGCCTCCTCTGCCACATCACCACTTTCTGTTGGAGTACCACAAGGCTCTGTCCTCGGTCCAGCTTCTCTTCTCTATCTACACGTCATCACTAGGTTCCCTAATAAAGTTCCATGGTTTCCAATATTATTGGTATGCCGACGACACCTAAATCTTCTTCTCTGCACCCGACCTATCTCCTTCCTTGCTAACCTGTGTCACTAACTGTCTTTCTCACATCTCTTCCTGGATTTCCTCTCACTACCTCAAGCTAAAAATCTCTCCAAACTGAGCTCCTCATTTTCCCCCTTCTTCCAAAATCTCCACCCCCAATCTCTCTATAACTGTCGACAACTCCATCATTACCCTTACCCCGCATGCCCGATGTTTCAGGGTCACATTTGACTCAGATCTTTTTTTCACTGCTCACATTCAGTCCTTGGCTAAAGCCTGCTGCTTCCACCTTAAAAACATCTCTAAAATTAGGCACTTCCTTACACAAGACATAACTAAGATTTTAATCCACTCTCTCATTATTTTCTGGCTTGATTACTGCAACTCTGTCCTCTCTGGTCTCCCCACCTGACACCTAGCTCCTTTTCAATCCATAATGAATGCCTCTGCCAGATTCATCTTCCTTACACGTCGCTCTTCATCTGCTGCATCTCTCTGCCGAGCCCTCCACTGGCTTCCTCTTGCCTCTAGGATCAAGACACAAAATTCTCACTCTGACATACAAAGCCCTCAACTGCACTGCTCCCCCCTATATCTCAGACCTTGTCTCCAGATACTCTCCCTCCCATCCCTTCCGCTCTGCTCATGACCTCCTACTCTCCTCCTCTCTGGTTACCTCATCACACTCCTGTTTACAGGACTTCTCCAGACTGGCTCCCATCTCGTGGAACTCTCTGCCTCGCTCCACAAGACTCTCCCCTAATTTTGAAAGCTTCAAGCTCTCCCTAAAGACTCTACTGTTCAGGGATGCATATAACCTATGCTAACCTTACTTTATACCAGTTCCACTCCTTCAATGCTATCCACTGAACCCCTTAGCATGTAAGCCAAAGAGTCCAGCTGTTTGTAGATCACCTTCTTAAGAGCTGACTACAACAGTGCAACTCTTGGCAGGGCCCTCTACCCATTTGATCCCTATAATTGTTTTGTTGTACTCCCCCTTTGTTTATAGTGCTGCTGAATCTGTTGGCGCTCTACAAATAACTGATAATAATAATAATAATAGGGTTGATTAACACCCCCTGCTAGCGGCCGATTGGCTGCCAATATGCAGGGGGTGGCATTGCACCAGCAGTTCATAAGAATTGCTGGTGCAATGATAAATGTCGACAGCATATGCTGTCAGCATTTATCAATGTGCAGTGGACATGACCCGCATTATCGGATCATGTCAGTTCGCACCATAGTAAACAGGCCCCTATGACTTGACCAATACAGGTATTTTTTAGATTTGAGTTTTCTGGCTTTAGAACATCCACTAACTGACCAAGCATGGTCCACTCATCACTGCCTTATGGGCTCCCAATACCAATATATTGACAGGAAGACATAGCATGGAGAATAGCCCTCAGCTGCTCCAACGTTCAAGCATCTCCAAAGTCAAGTTCCACATAGTAGTGATGTTATCTTGCTTAAAATGGTGATGGCGAAGCCCTGCCTTCTCCTGTTCCTGCCTAAGAAGGTGAATAACTTTAACACTGCTGTGGAAGTGGCCTGAAATACTTTTGCACTGCAGTGTTATGTTTCGAGTTTTAACTGAAATACAGTTTTATAAAAGCAGATAAAGGAGAAAGCACCAACTTGCTAAAACAGAAGCATTTTTTATTTCAAACACTAGGAAAATAATGAGCATGGTACAAGGCTTTCAACAGGAATTAAACATTTTTACATGTTTTGTTCGCCTTCCTTGAAGGTGTATTTAGGGGGTTGGTGTACTAAAATTTAGAGGCCTAAGGCTTACTTCAGAAATGCTGCTACCTCCTGCTGTTCCTGATGTTCTTGCTATGTGGTGGTCATCAGACAATGACAAATCCTTAGAGAAAAGCTTTTTGCTCATGCTGTGTTGCTCTCGTTATGTTATGATAAATGTATTCCTCTATATAAATCAATAGAGGAAAAAAAGTGAAAAAAAAAAATGAACAACCTACTTACTCGCAAAAAATTATCCCATAAAGTGCAATAACCCAACATGAAAGTATGAATATTTCTCATTCCAATGTTCTTCACATAGAAGAATATGTTCTATGTATTAATAAATACATAATTCTACATACACCTGATGTTTTTTTGCACAAATATATATTCATACCTATATATATATATATATAAATATATATATATATATATATATATATATATATATATATATATATATATATATATATATATATAAACAAGAGGAAAACAGCGCTAAAAAATTATATTCTAAAACATATACAAGCAGAAAGACATATACACACATATATAAAGTACAAAAAGTAATATATGATAATACAAGTCCAATTTGTGACTCTATTTAATGATAATCCCCTTACCAGAAGTTACATCAATCTAATGAGGTAAGTTGCCGCACTGCAAGGGGTACTAGGATTCCATCCACCTCTTGGAGTTTAGTTGCAAAAGGGTTAGCTTCTGTTAGTCTCCTCCCAAGGTAGTATGCCCAGATGAATATTATGAATATATATATATACTGTATATGAGTTACAGTTTGTTAAAGGTTAATTAATAATGTAGAATGGAAGTCTTCTTGCAATATACTGTATAATATATAAGATGAGGCTCTTTTGTTAAGTACATTCTCTAATATTGTCCTTATATATTGCAAGAAGACTTCCATTCTACATTTTTAATTAACCTTTAACAAACTGCAACTCTTATATATATATTCATAATATTCATCTGGGCATACTACCTTGGGAGGAGACTAACAGAAGCTAACCCTTTTGCAACTACATACTCAAAGAGATGGATGGAATATTAAAGATATCCTTCATCAATCAAGGCACATCTCCACTGAAATCCTAGTACCCCTTGCAGTGCGGCAACTTACCTCATTAGATTGAGGTAACTTCTGGTAAGGGGATTATCATTATATAGAGTCCTGAATTGGACTTGTGTTATCATATATTACTTTTTGCACTTTATATATGTGTGTATATATCTTTCTGCTTTTATATGTTTTAGAATAGAGTTTTTTAGCGCTGTTTTCCACTTGTTTACATGTTTAACATATATGCATAGTGGTGAGTTATACTCCCTCTTATCTTATCTGTTCCTTAACCCCTTAATGAGACATGTCGTACAGGGTACGTCTTACACAAACTGGTCTTTACAGACCAGCGACGTACCCTGTATGACTTTGGGGTTGAAAGCGGCTGGAAGTGATCCTGATCGCTTCCAGCCACTTTCCGGTTATTGCAGTGATGCCTCGATATCGAGGCATCACTGCAATAACATTTTTCCCCATCCGATGCAGAGAGAGCCACGGACGCGCGCACGTGCACGGGGGAGGCGGGCGCGTGCACGGGGAGGGAGCGGGTGGGAACCATTACACTATGGAACAGTTTGTTTACATTTAGAGGGATAGAGGGGGAATACAAATGTTAATATAGTTAATCGAAGTGATCTGGGAGGGGGTGGGGGTTTAGTCTTGGGGGGGGAAGCTACACTACAGAAAGTGGGGAAAAAATAAAAAATATTTTTTTTTTGTAAACTGGGTACTGGCAGACAGAGCTGTTTGGGGGGGGATCAGGGAGGTTTGGGGCTAAGAGGGATCTTGCACAGCAGCATATGTAAATATGCTAAAAAAAAGAAAAAAAAGATACCTTTTATTTTAGTACTGGCAGACTTTCTACCAGTACTTAAGATGGCGGGGACAATTGTGGGGTGGGGGAGGGAAGAGAGCTGTTTGGGAGGGATCAGGGGGTCTGATGTGTCAGGTGGGAGGCTGATCTCTACACTAAAGCTAAAATTAACCCTGCAAGCTCCCTACAAGATCCCTAATTAACCCCTTCACTGCTAGACATAATACACATGTGATGTTCAGCGGCATTTAGCAGCCTTCTAATTACCAAAAAGCATTGCCAAAGCCATATAAGTCTGCTATTTCTGAACAAAGGGGATCCCAGAGAAGCATTTACAACAATTTGTGCCATAATTGCACAAGCTGTTTGTAAATAATTTCAGTGAGAAACCTAAAATTGCGAAAAATTTTACGTTTTTTTTAACTTTGATCGCATTTGGCGGTGAAATGGTGGCATTAAATATACCAAAATGGACCTAGATCAATACTTTGGGTTGTCTACTACACTAAAGCTAAAATTAACTCTACAAGCTCCCTACATGCTCCCTAATTAACCCCTTCACTGTTGGGCATAAAACACGTGTGGTGCGCAGTGGCATTTAGCAGCCTTCTAATTACCAAAAAGCAACGTCAAAGCCATATAAGTCTGCTATTTCTGAACAAAGGGGATCCCAGAGAAGCATTTACAACCATTTATGCCATAATTGCACAAGTTGTTTGTAAATAATTTCTGTGAGAAACCTAAAGTTTGTGAAAAAATTTATGAAAAAGTGAACACTTTTTTTTATTTGATCGCATTTGGCGGTGAAATGGTGGCATGAAATATACCAAAATTGGCCTAAATCAATACTTTGGGATGTCTTCTAAAAAAAAATATATACATGTCAAGGGATATTCAGGTATTCCTGACTGATATCAGGGTTCCAATGTAACTAGCGCTAATTTTGAAAAAAAGTGGTTTTGAAACAGCTAAGTGCTACTTGTATTTATTGCCCTATAACTTGCAAAAAAAGCAAAGAACATGTTAACATTGGGTATTTCTAAACTCAGGAGAAAATTTAGAAACTATTTAGCATGGTTGTTTTTTGGTGGTTGTAGATGTGTAACAGATTTTGGGGGTCAAAGTTAGAAAAAGTGTGTTTTTTTCCATTTGTTCCGCATATTTTATAATATTTTTAATAGTAAGTTATATGATATGATAAAAATAATGGTATTTTTAGAAAGTCCATTTAGTGGCGAGAAAAACGGTATATAATATGTGTGGTTACAGTAAATGAGTAAGAGGAAAATTACAGCTAAACACAAACACCGCAGAAATGTAAAAATAGCCCTGGTCCTTAAAGTGTCAGTAAACTTTAAAAATAATGTTATATAATTCTGCACATAGTGTAGAATTATATAACATTATATTAGCCAAACATTATAAAACATAATATACCCTATTCATTTTTTTAAAAAAACTCTGTTTTACAGTCCCGCTCACTATGTGCAGAATTATATAACATTATTTTTAAGGTTTACTGTCCCTTTAAGGGAAAGAAATTGAAAAATGGCCTTGTCCTTAAGGGGTTAACAGCTGCTGATCATTCTCCACCCTACTGGTGCATTGTTTTAGTGCTGCTTGTTTTCAGATCAGAACACTGACCTGTAACATTCTACTTGCTTATATATATAAAACCAAAAAGGGTACAGGACAAATGGCTACTATAAATGTGTCTTTTTCCAAAAAATTTTTTTTATCAAACTTTAGAAAACATTAATGTTATGCTAGATTATAATTTTAATGTGGTGCAGACCCTATAACATTTATTCTTCAACAAACTACAAGAGGAGAACAAGGACCATCAAAAATTTCTTAAGGCCCTGTATAGATAGGGAATCAAGCACTCTTTTTTTATAAAAAAATAGCTCAAAAGTGTAGCTAAATTAACCCCTTAGTGACCAGAGCACTTTTCCATTTTGTTTGGGACCAAGGCTATTTTTACATTTCTGCAGTGTTTGTGTTTAGCTGAAATTTTCCTCTTACTCATTAACTGTACCCACACATATTATATACCGTTTTTCTCGCCATTAAATGGACTTACTAAAAATACCATTATTTTCATCATATCTTATCATTTACTATAAAAAAAATTATAAAATATGAGGAAAAATGGAAAAAAACACACTTTTTCTAACTTTGAACCCCAAAATCTGTTACATATCTACAACCACCAAAAAACACCCATGCTAAATAGTTTCTAAATTTTGTCCTGAGTTTAGAAATACCCAATGTTTACATCTTCTTTGCTTTTTTTGTAACTTATAGGGCCATAAATACAAGTAGCACTTTGCTATTTTCAAACCATTTTTTTTTTCAAAATTAGCGCTAGTTACATTGGGACACTGATATCTTTCAGGAATCCCTGAATATCCATTGACATATATATATTTTTTTTTAGAAGACATCCCAAAGTATTGATCTAGGCCCATTTTGGTATATTTCATGCCACCATTTCACCGCCAAATGCGATCAAATACAAAAAATCGTTCACTTTTACACAAATCTTTTCACAAACTTTAGGTTTCTCACTGAAATTATTTACAAACTGCTTGTGCAATTATGGCATAAATGGTTGTAAATTCTTCTCTGGGATCCCCTTTGTTCAGAAATAGCAGACATATATGGCTTTGGCATTGCTTTTTGGTAATTAGAAGGCCGCTAAATGCCACTGCGCACCACACGTGTATTATGCCCAGCAGTGAAGGGGTTAATTAGGGAGCATGTAAGGAGCTTTTTGGGGTATTTTTAGCTTTAGTGTAGTGTAGTAGACAACCCCAAGTATTCATCTAGGCCTATTTTGGTATATTTCATGCCACCATTTCACCGCCAAATGCGATCAAATTAAAAAAAACATTACATTTTTCACAATTTTAGGTTTCTCACTGAAATCATTTACAAACAGCTTGTGCAATTATGGCACAAGCTTTTTGGTAATTGGAATGCTGCTAAATGGCGCTGCGCATCACACGTGTATTATGGCTAGCAGTGAAGGGGTTAATTAGGTAGCTTGTAGGGAGCTTGCAGGGTTAATTTTAGCTTTAGTGTAGAGATCAGCCTCCCACCTGAAACATCAGACCCCCTGATCGCTCCCAAACATCTCTATTCCCTCCCCTACCCCACAAATGTCCCCGCCATCTTAAGTACTGGCAGAAACTCTGCCAGTACTAAAATAAAAGGAAAATTTGGGCTTTGTTGTGAATTTTTTTTAGCATATTTACATATGCTTCTGTGTAGGATCCCCCTTAGCCCCCAACCTCACTGATCCCCCACCCAACAGCTCTCTAACCCTACCCCTCTGATTTAATGTGCGCCATCTTCGGTACTGGCAGCTGTCTGCCAGTACCCATTTTAGTGAAAATATGTTTTTTTATAAAAAAAATGTCCCTTTTCTGTAGTGTAGCTTTCCCCCCCCCAATACCAACCCCCACCCCTTCCAGATCGCTTAGATGCTTTTAAAAAAAAAAATGTATTTAATTTTTTATTACACTTTACTCCTAACTTTTTTTCTGTAGTTTAGCGGTTCCCACCCGCTCCCGCCCCGTGCACGCGCCCGCCCGCCACCCCCCGTGCACGCGCGCGCGCCCGTGCGCACCCCCGAAAGCTCTGCCCCCAATCCCGCCCCCCTCCACCTTACAGAGCTCACCGATGGCCACCCACCCGCCTCCCAAGTCGGCTCCCACCCACCAACGATACCGGCCATCGATGTCCAGTGCAGAGAGGGCCACAGAGTGGCTCTCTCTGCATCGGATGGCCAGAAAGTGTTATTGCAGGATGCCTCGATGTCGAGGCATCACTGCAATAACCGGAAAGCAGCTGGAAGCGAGCAGGATCGCTTCCAGCTGCTTTCCAGACTGAGGACGTGCAGGGTACGTCCTTTGTCGTTAACTGACATTTTTTAGAGGACGTACCCTGCACGTCCTCGGTCGTTAAGGGGTTAAACAAATGGAAGGTTAGGATTTACTTCTTTCTGTACTATTAATACATTATTTTTTGTTCTCAGTGATTGTACTGGTCAGAGATTCATTCCATGTGTTTAATTTAGCTACACTTTTGAGCTATTTTTTATAAAAAAAGAGTGCTTGATTCCCTATCTATACAGGGCCTTAAGAAATTTTTGATGGTCCTTGTTCTTCTCTTGTAGTTTGTTGAAGAATATATATATATATATATATATATATATATATATATATATATATATATATATATATATACAACAAAGTACATAAGGAATGACACACACACCAGCATCAACAACTACCTGGTGCTCTGCTCGTAGATATGCAAGTATTCATACTTACTCTATACAGGTTTGGCAAACCCAAAAATATACACAGCAGGCAAGCTTCAGATGAAAAAAATCATCAAAACACCTTTAATAAACACATAAATGAAACAGGCCCATAGCCATAATAAATGGGCTATGACGTGAGAGAAGGGCCTCACAATCACCCAGAGTGAGCTCTGGGTGCTTTCTCTCAGACACCTCAGAGGTGACGAAGAGTGTAAGAAGCAGTGGTCTGATCACCATTTGCTTCTTAGATTGTGGGAAGCAGGCTCGCATGTGTTAACCTGCCCCTAAAGGTCTCTGGAGCAGCTAACACTGCTTCATACATGGACTTCTTAGTCTACTAGGATAACTTCAAACGTGTTTAACGAGGGAGTGTGTGGGGAGGTGAGGAATGTGAGAGCATCAGTAACTTTGCTGTCTTCTGCTGCACCTGTATCCCATGCTCTGTGGTGGTCATCAGTCAATGCCAGATCCTTAATGACCAGTTAGCTGCTGTTTTCAAGGGACTCTCTAGGCACATGCAGGTGTAGTTTTGGTGTTTGTGTAATATAATCAAAGGCCTACTTCAGTTACTCTGCTGCCTGCTGCCACCACCTCCCCTGCCCTTCCTGCTCTGTGGTGTTCTACATCAGTTCATTTTAAAATAATATCAAACTGTTGGCCACTGTGTTCAATGGTGACTTTAGGCACATGCTTGTCCTCCTCCCTTGGAGGTGTATATTTGGGATTTGTGTACTGGAGGCCTGCCTAGTTCACTAGTAACTCTACTGCCTGCTGCTGCCTCTCCTGCTCTTCTTGCTCTGTGGTGGTCATCATCAGGTAATACATTTTTTTTTTATAACAAACTGTTAGCCGCTTTGTCCGTGGGACTCTAGGCACATATTTGTCCTTCTCCATTGAAGATTTATTTTTGGGGTTTGAGTACCAGAGGCCAAGTTTGTAACTCTGCTGTCTGCTGCTGCCTCTACTGCCCCTGCCCTTCCAGCTCTGTGATCATCCATCACTGCCTAATCTTTAGGGAACTGCTTGCTGCTGTGTCCAATCAAAATCAAATGTTATACAGTAATTTGACAGCAGATCTTCTTGTATTTACTTGTTAATCTTTAACACAATTTGATTGTGGTCACCATTTCACACACACACACACACACACACACACACACGCACATACAATGTACTTGAATGAAACATGTGTATGTAAGTTTAAATAATAACCTGTGCTTCTCATAATTCTGACAATTCAAACCAAATATTTTGCACAAATCGAATTTTTCACCCATACAAAACATGCGGGCTGTAACGTTAATGAAAATAACAGGCCTTCCTTCACAAAAATAGAAGGACTTATGTACAATTTCCTAATTTTCCCACTACATTTTAACTCTAACCATGCTGACTCAATTTCTCCCCAATACAATGAAAGTGAAAAACCACTAAGTACAACTGTAGCAGGGTTTTTATTTGCCATGCTTTTGTTTCCCTCCTGTACCTGCAACTCTCTTTAAAGCTGTTCTCTTATTTTAACTCATTACAGAAGTCAGTTGATAAAGCTCTGCATCTCTATACTAGGGAATGCCATCTTGGAACGTATATATATTTTTGCATCTTGTAACAGAATCAATGAGCTTTCATAGATCAAAGAAGTTATTGGTTTTTGACAGCTGTACCTTTGTCTTTGGGTTAGTATGCACAGTAGAAAGTGGAATGTATAAATGCTTGCATTTGTTTTTCAACAGTTCATTATTATTACTAATATTATTATAATGATGATGATTATTTTTATTATCGTCATTTATTACTATTGCACCAACAGATTCCGCAACACTATACACATAGGTATAATATGCTTACAGAAAGCTGATCTATAGGACAGCTGGTTTGTAGGATTACATGTAAAGGGGGTTTCAAGGTAAGAAAGTGTTTGCTTAGATTGTATCCATCCCTGAACAGTAAAGTCTTTAAGGAGCACTTAATTTGGTAAGCTTAAATTTAAAAGTGACATAACAAATATAAAAAGCCCACAGGAATAATACATGCAATCTCTGCAAAAACATACAACCCTCTCTGCTAAATTGAAGTGCACAATATAGCTTGCCAAAAAGTGAATGGTCACCTGTTCTGTCTTAATGTGTGAGAACACTTAAGCTCCAAGATGGTGAAGTCCACTGTGAAGAGGCAGAACTTCACTAACGTCACTGAAGATAGCTGCAGTATAAGAATGAAAAACAACAGCATGGTGAATAGCAACCATGCTAATGTAGTTGTACCTAGCAGGTTAATGTCCACTAATACTTAACTTGAACTTTTCTCTTCAAAATGTCCTTATAATTTATGCCTGCACTCCCAAACAGCCAACTTAATCTTAATTTCCACCCCTGATAAAATTAATATACCCATTATGACATCCCACATTACAAACCCTCAAATAATTCATTCATAGCAAATCGCCATCACAAATGTACCCCCTTGAACCCCTATTAGTAATCCCCTTCAGCGCAATTCTCTTTGTTTCAAACATCTCCACCAACAATTTTTAAGAAAAAAAGAATATTGCACTTGTAGAAAAAATAAAATCAAACTTACCATTCCTAAAATCAGTAGGGACCATTCTAACCATGACCCAAAGGTTTCTTTCGCTTCAAGTTCTATAACATTTAACAATATTCTACCAAAAGTTCCCCATTTTTAATGTTCCATCAGGTCTATAATTGTTATATTATGTAGCACTTTGTTTAATTTAATTTATTTTAGTTCAGTAGTTGCATATTTAGGAAATTTAGACATTCTTATACCGGTTCCCTAATAAGTATATTTGCTTAATCATGCTTAAAAACAGTTAGACCATATCTTAAGATTTGAACATCTATGTACCAGTTTTTATATTTATCAAAAATATGTAAGTACACTCCAAACTTGGTTAAATAAAGTATTCTTGACCAAATGTACTGTGAACTGCAAATAGATTTGATTTGTATTCTGCATAATAATTAATGCCCTTCAATATCTGCAAATATCACAACCTAAAATCAGGACATGACATTTGCAATTTGTAAAGAGTGTGTCTCTTTTCAATGACTTTAGCAATGTGTTTTTGAATGTCTGTTGTATTTTCCTAGTTACTATATTCCATTCTTTAAATGATCTTTAATACAATTATATATTTCTAGACATCCGTTAAAGGTCCAAAAACTGGACCACTAAATGTTATTTAATTAATTTAGGCTTTGTTAATTAAATTGGATTTTTAAAAAGATCAGATGAGAATGCCTATGACCAGAGTGTCATTTTCTGTTCATGCTGGTATTGTACAAATTGACATGGAAGAAGTCACTGCAAACTTTGTTTCAATTACAGATAAATTAAAATTAAAATTGTATTATGTACTTAAATTACGTACCCACCATAATAAAAAATATGCTTTTATGTATTGCTGTAATTCTAAGGAATATATAATACACATAGCAGTTACATACAATTGTTTCTCCATGACCATGCTACATTAACAAGTGCTTCATTAAATATAATCTGCATCACAGGATACAAATAAAATGATTTTTATATATATATATATATATATATAGAATACGCAGGAGAGCACTCTCACTTCCAAATTGCAGACAGCCAGGGTGCTAGTAATATGTAGAATACAAATAGCAAAAAGAGACTGGCACTCACTGGTCTTATATCAAAACACACTTTACTGTGACGTTTCGGAGATATAAAATCCCCTTCCTCAGACATAGTGTATTAACAACTCAGGCAATTTATAAAACAAACAAACCATCAATCAATAGCTTTAAATAAAACAATATAAGACTTGTAAGAGACAGGACAAAATTTACAAACACATACAGGAGGGATTGAGGGCACTATTCCTGTGGGAACTTACAATCTAGAATTTTTTAGATAGATAGAGAGATAGATAGATAGATAGATAGATACACACATACACAATTATTTGTCCCAGTGGATTGGAAACGGTGTTTGATTATTGTTCAAGTACACTCATTCTGAGACTGGTAGTTTTTAACTGGAAGGTGGGAACTCCACTTAAAACCTGGATTTCATCCAGAGCAAACATATGAAGTCCACCAGCATTGGTCAATATTATCAGAAAAAAGTAATCATTTAGAATATGATTACAGTGGTCAAGGAATCTTGTCAATTTTAGCGACAAGTACAAGTAGTGAACATTATGTAAGCACTAGTATTAATTAGTATTAAAAATTCTCTAGGAAGAGGAACTTATTGGCTACATGTAGCTAGTCAAAAACAAGGGGCACAGCAGTTGGTATAGACCATGCTTATGCACATTTGTTACGCTATCTATAGTTCATAAACAGGTGTCTATACATGCAACATTTTAGTGATCATGGCTTTGGGTTTTTGACAACTTCCTGATGAAGCTACTATTTACTTTCTTTGTAGAGAATTCTGATTATCCTAACTTGTGAAGGTATAATCTAGATTTTATTAAAGACACAGAGACAAGTATTTTGCATATCTTTCTTTATACTACTCAATGCAGTATTTTAAAGTAATGATACAGAAGTGAATGAATCAAACATTAAAACAATAAAGATTAAACATAGTAAACATAAGTAACCAATGAAATGGGTACTTTTGAGAACACAGAAAAAAATGACCAATAGGATGAGTCATAGCTTCCATAAACTGTCCAATACGTTCCCCAACTTCCTCTTTCTTGTCTGACGCTGAAGATCCAGAAATTAATAATAACAGAAGAAAGTTCCCACATTAGAACAAAAACCAACAGAAGCATCAAAATCCAGCCGGAAATAAAGAAACTTCTTTTAATTCCATAACGCAAAGATAGAGAGGGCAAACAGAATTCTCTGAACTGGGAGAAGAAATTCCGAGGACTGAAGGGGGTTGATTGTAGTGAAGAATGGAGAGGGATGAAACCACTTTTCAATAAGTCTTCATGATTAGTTGGCAACTGAAACCAAACAAAATGTTAATAATGTGAAAATAAGGGAGGATACAAATACAGAAGGTGGGAAAATACTCGTTTCTGTGTCTTTAATAAAATCTAGATTATACCTTCACAAGTTAGGATAATCGGAATTTTATTACAAGACTAGAGACTCCTATTTTGCTAGTTTAAAGCAAGTTTTTTAACTAAATAAATTATTAGCTGGATGATGAATGGGCTTGAAATAAAACTGTTTGAAAATAGAGTCTGAAGACTAATCTGCAGAAATTAGAATTTGTTGTAAAGGGGCTGCTTTAAGAAAAGCTTTAGAAGCTGCGGAACCTCTAACAGAATGAGCAGAAAAAATTGAAATATCAATGCCAGCTTCTTTTATAACCTATTTCACCCAGCGGGAAATAGAAGTATTAGTAACAGGAGAATGAGGAGGAATAAAAGAGATAAAGAGTTGATTAGAAGATGGTGATCTGAAAAGAGAGGTTTTAGATTCATACTCTTTGAGACATTTAACCACACAAAGGGAAGGTTCAGAAGGTAAGTAGGGGTAGAAAATAGAAGAAGAAAAAGTTTTTGTTCTACGGAATAAGAAAAAGGTGACACCTTCGGGAGAGAAAAGCTTAGAATTAAAATCTAAAGCACCAATGTCAGAAACTCTTTGAAAAGAAATAAGACATAGTAAGGTAGCTAATTTGGCTGAAAGTTGTTTTAGGGAAAGAAGGTTATTAGAAGGCCAAGATTTGAAAAGGGAAAAAATCTTATCTACATCCCAGAAAAAATTATATTTAGGAGTAGGAGGACATTTCAGTCTAATGGCTTTTAAAAGTCTATAAATAAGGGGATGTTGACCAATAGGAAAATTGTTTAATAAAACAAGTTTAGCTGAAATAGCAGATCGATATAAATTGATAGATCTGTAAGCCAAACCTGATTCAAAAAGAGACGTTAAGTAATTAATAATATGGCTTATATCAGCTGAAAGGGGATCCAAGTTCCTAGCCAAGCACCAGCTAGACCACTTTGTCCATGCATAAAAATAGGATTTTCGGGTGCCTGGGGCCCAAGATTCTCGCATGAGAGACTTAGCTCCTTCAGAAAGTCCATCGAGAGGAGAGGAATCCCCGAAATTGACCAAGCGATGAGATGGAGTGAGTCTTGAAGAATGAGATCGTGAAAATCTCCTTCTGGATTGGATAACAAGTGGGGAAGATGAGGGAGAAGAATAGGAAGTTTTAATGACATTTCCAGAAGAGCAGGGTACCAAGGTTGGGTTGGCCAAAGGGGGGTTACTAGAAGAAGAGAAATTTTGTCTCTGCGAACCACAGCAATTGTTCTCGAAATCATCAAGAAAGGATGGAAGGCATAGGCTCCTTGAGGAGGCCAGAATTGGAGAAAGGCATCGATTGTTGCTGCTTCTGGATCCTGTCTCCAACTTTAGTAAGGGAGAATTTGGAAATTTAGACGAGATGCAAAAAAGGTAGAGAGAAAAGGAACCTCTGAAGTGAGACAGAGAAAGAAAAACATCTCTGTTGAGTCTCCAATTGCTGTAATCTGTCAGAAAATGGGAACCCCAATCTGCCGCTGTGTTTGAAAGACCTGGAATGTATTCTGCTTTCACAGAAATATTCCTGTCTAAACACAGATGAATGAATTCTTTGGTAATATTGGAAAGATCTCTGGATTTCGTACCTCCCAAATGGTTCAGGTAACGAACTGCAGAGATATTATCCATGCGAAGTAAAATGGTAACTGCAGAAGAGTTTTTCACAAAACTCTTGACAGCGAAAGAACTTGCTAACAGTTCTAGACAATTTATATGGAATCATTTTTCTTTAAGAGACCATTTCTCTCCTGTAATGGAAGGACCACAACAAGCACCCCAGCCGGACCTGCTGGCGTCGGATTCGATTATAAGGTATGGAGAATTGCCAAAAATAGATCTCCGTTCCATGCCTCCATGTGAGAAAGCCACCAGTAGAGTTCTTCCTTGGCTTCTGGAGAAAGTTGAATTAAATGAGAATAAGAAAACCCTTTCTGTAAATGACAGATTTTCAGACATTGTAATTCCTGATAATGAAGTGGAGCAGGGAATATAGCCTGAATAGAGGATGAAAGTAACCCCACTATTCTGGCTATATTCCTGATAGGAGTGAATTGAGCTGAGAGAGTACGAGAAATTTCTTTCTTGATATTTTTTATTTTGTCTGGAGGTAAACTGAGAGTGGCTTTGGAAGTATCTATGGTGAAATCCAGAAAAATCAGGGATTGAGTAGGAATCAGAAGAGATTTTTGTTTGTTTATTATAAAACCTAGATTCTCCAGAAGATGAATGGTAAGGGATAAATGAATTTGAAGAGAGTTGAAATCCTGGTTCATAATCAGAATATCGTCCAAATAAATAATTAGATGGACTCCTCTGAGTCTTAACCAGGCCATAACTGGTTTTAATAATTTTGTAAAAATCCAAGGAGCTGAAGAAAGGCCAAAAGGAAGACAAGTAAAACTCCACAATTGGTCTTTCCAACCAAAGGTCAAAAATTTTCGATGTTCCGGAGCAATAGGAACGGTCAAATAAGCATCTGTCAGATCTAAACGGATTAACAAATCATTTTCTCTCAGGCAATCTCTTAACAGATGAATTCCCTCCATCTTGAAATGATGATAGGAAACAAAAGCATTTAGTTCTCTTAAATTTACAACAGGGCAAAATTGACCGTTTTTCTTTTTTACATGGAAAAGATTGCTGAAAAATAGATCCTGAGAAATATTGGTGATTTGGATGGCTTGTTTTTAAAAGAGAGTTAAAATTTCTGATTGAACCAGAATTTGATCTTCTTTTGAAAATTGAATGGGACGAGGTCTTAATATTTGAACGGGAGGGGAAGAAAATTCTATCAAAACAGATCGAACTGTTTGAAGAATCCAAGGATCTGATGTTAATAGACTCCAATTTTGAACAAAAAGGGCGAGTCTTCCACCAAGATTTTCAGGGAAAGAAGGAAGGGAAGAAGGAAAAGGAGAACTTACTTGTAGGGGGGCAAGATCTTGCTCTGGAACGTTGGTCCCTTTGAAACCATGGTGATATTGGAATTGAGGTCTTGATTGATAGTTTGTGCGGCCAGGAAAGCAACCTCTGCCTTTCCCGGCCCTGTCTGAAAAACTGTTCGGATAAAAAAATGTGCGAACTGAAGTTCTTACCTTATTTAAATTTGAAAAGGTATTAATATAATTATTAAGGTATTTAAGAAGAATGTCACCAAAAAGAAGACCATTAGAGTCAGAATCCAATTCATTAACAGCATTGTCACAAATTTTAGGATCAATTTTACGTAAAATGTTCTTTCTACGTTCAATGATCATAGCCATGTTAGCATTACCAATAAAAGAGAGAATCCTCTGAACCAATTCTCTAACCAAAAAGGGGTCTAAAGGGGAATTATCCATCACAGCCTGTTCAGATATTTCAAAAAGTTTTGAAATGGGACCAACTGAATCTAACAGTTTGTCTTGGCATGTTTTCCATGCCCTATCCATGCCCTTCTTAACTTTATAACCAGGTGACCCAATAAATTTTATAATTTTGGGATCTATTTCAGGAGTTATTCAGGAATTGTTTGGAAGGAGAGGACGAGGACATTCTGCTCTTATTTTATTATGAGCATCTTTTTTGAGGGGAAATTTAAGTTGGAAATCAATAAGAGGCCACATCTAAAGAAGGGCACCACTCAGAAGAGCTGGGTGATGTAAATCATCTGCACAAAATCTGGGATTGCCAAGTCAGTCAAAAGAATTTGATTTCTCTTTCTTAGAAAATGTTGGATAGATTTTTTTTTAGGTTTAGGTGGATCTGAGTCTGAAGAAAAATGATCAGATAGATCGTCAAAATCAGAGTTAGATAGTTCTTCAGTAGAAGAATCAGAATTAAAAGATAAGATCACTTGCTTAGGTTTTTTCGAAGATAAAGTTTTGGTATTTTTTGATCCCATTTGTAACCCTTTAGGATTAGGGGGATGTTTTGTGGATGTTTTCCTTCCTTTACCGCCAGGAATTGAAGTGTCAGCAAGAGTCTGACGAGACTTTGAAATTAATTTTTTGCTAGCTAAAACCAAAACAGAGCAAGGTCTTTTTCTTTTAAAAATGGTTTTATTAATAGGTTGTTGAGATAGGAGATTAGACATATGAGACATAATTTTCCCATAGAATTGTCAATCATAATTTGAACAGATTGTGCAGTCAAGGGTTCATTTGTCTCAGTGGATTGAGACATATTAAAAAATTAATTAATTTAAATATGGTAAAAATAAGTAAACAGGTAAATACTTCAGTATAACAAAATCCTTATATTAAAATTTATGAATTAATTATATAAATATAATATATAAGTATATTATTAGTATAGCCCACAGAAAAAAAGAGAAATTGTAAGGCAAAAATGCACAATAAATTTTTTCTCTCAGACCGTTTTACATATAAAGGCTGCAAGTGAAAATAAACAGTAAGCTTACTCCACCTTGTGGATTGTGAGTGTAAAAATACAAATTTTTTAAAACAAATATGTACTGAACATCTGTCACCACACACGGAGCAGATGAGAGGAACTAGCCATCGGCAAGAAAATGAAGCAACGTCAGAGGGCGGGAAAAAGGAGACGGGAAGAAAACTAGTGAAGAAGGAGTGACGTCACAAAATGTCGGGCGGCCGCTCGAGAGGGAGACAAGAGCGAGACAGTAAAAAAAATGAGCAAAGGGAAAAGGCAAGGAAAAGGGTAGCAATAATTTGAAGGGCTGCAAACACCTGAAGGGATTATAAATATTTTAACGGGTAGAGTGGCGATAGTAACCGCAGCAAAGAATAGACAAAAAGTAAAATTAAAAGAGTGAATTTTTTTTAATTAAAATAAAAAATGAAATGTACATTAAAAAGGGGGGATAAAACGAAAAGGAAATAGTATTAAATAGAAAAAAAGGGGAAATATGTAACAAATATATACACAATATAAAATATATATCCTTAGTAATAATAAATGAACTTATCTGCAACGAGTAGCAAAAGAAAGAGGAAGTTGGGGAACGTATTGGACAGTTTATGGAATCTATGACTCATCCTATTGGTTCTCAAAAGTACCCATTTCATTGGTTACTTATGTTTACTATGTTTTATCTTTATTGTTTTAATGTTTGATTCATTCACTTCTGTATCATTACTTTAAAATGCTGCATTGAGTAGTATAAAGAAAGATATGAAAAATAGGAGTCTCTGGTCTTGTAATAAAATTTAGGGTCTAGAAGGAAGTGGAAGAAACACAAGAACTATAGTTGCTACAAGAATTTTGTACTAAGGATGTGTACACAAAAAAATGCTCTTTGTACTGAATCAGAAGTAAAATATATGAACTGCAGTTTGCATCTAAATAGAAATAAATAGTAGGCAATGACAACATCAGAATGTTGAGCAGAGAAATTGCAAGGCCAAACTGGAATGTTGCTAGAGCAGGACATCATAAGATTACATGAGAGTTGGTGGTTACACAAAATCTGAGGTCAGTTTTTGAACACGAGTTTAAAGAGATAATTAAGTGTGCATTGGCACATGATTATATCACAGTAGCAGTATGAACTGAAGCAGGGGTACACAATTGGGCTAAGCAGTGCCTAAGTTTGTGTCACACCATATGGTCTCCTAGCCACAGCAGTTTTTCCTTTCTCTGTCACTGTGCCATTTTTTTATTCTGGGTTTCTTCACTTTTTTTGTTGCATAATTTTTTTACACTCATGTTGAGTATTGTGATGCATCTTTCCTCTATCTTAGATATTATTTAATTGCACTAAACAATGCTAGTTTGTAAACTATATTTCCTTTGTGTGATTTCTGTTTTCTCTTTTAGAAATTCTGTTACTGACTTCTCTATTTGCCTCAAATACCCAGTTGCCTGATGGCTCAAGTCTTACTTCACCTGAGTATGTACGTATCTCTGCCTGTCTCAGGCATCTCCTTGTTGCTGACCCTGACTCTCTAATTAAGAGTTTGTGTCTTACAATTCCTTTTCTTTGGGCCACATCATGGACCTAATCCAAGCCTCTCAACATTACAGATATTGCGGAAAATAAACTGCTAATGCAAATAGGAATAGCTGCTAATAATAACTGTGCTATAATTATGAGAGATTTTAACTACCCCAAAATAAACAGGGCCAATGAAACTAGCAATAAAGCTAAGGGAGACAGATTTGTAAATATTCTCAAAGATAACTTTATGTCACAATTAATAGAGGTGCCAACTAGTAATAAAGCTATGCTGGATTTAGTGCTATAAAACCATACAGAAATAATATCAAATATAGAAGTCAAAGAATATTTGGGTAATAGTGATCATAACATGGTAACATTTTAAATCACTTTCCATAAGCAGTGTAACATGGGTTCTACCAAGAAAGCAAAATTCAATAATGTAAGGAAATCATTAAATAGCATAAATAGGGGCAAAGTATTCTTAAATAAAAATGCAGAGGATAATTGGATAACATTTAATACTTTGTTTATACACATTAACACAAACCACATGGTTAAAAAGTAAAATAACTAAATCCAAGCCAATGTGGCCAAATAAAAATGCCTTAAGAGAAATTAGAAAAAAAAAATGTAGGGCATTTAAATTATTTGAAGAAAATAGTACAGACTGAACATTCCAGATATGTAAGAAATGTAACAAAGCATGCAAAAAGCAATCAAATAAGCCAAAATTGGAAAAAAGATTAATTGCAAAGTTTTTTTAAGTATATAAATAGGGAAAACAAAAATAAGAATGAAAATATAAGTAAAATGTGAGAAGGGTAACATGATTAACAGTGAAAGGGAGAAGGCTGATGAACTAAACTAGTTAATTTCTTCAGTATACACAAGAGTGGATCCAATGGGATACATTGAAGCAAACTGGAACATGCAAGCCTATACCAATAACTGGGTTATCTCTAGACGATATCAGGAAAAAACTAGATAATATTAAGGTTAATAAAACTCAGGGTCCAAATAGAATAAACCTAATGGTTTTAAGTGAACTTAGCACTGTTATTGTTATTAGTCGGATATCAGTAGTGTGCAAGAAAGTTGTAGGGATTATATTGATGCGTATATTCATGCTAACAAGAATATGAGTTAAAATCAGGATGGTTTTATGAGAAATAGATCATGTTATGAGCTGCTTATTCTATTTTCATTATTTTATATGTCTAACCAAACTTTTCCTTTTCTTTTTCTGAACTCTTCTCTGAAACTGCAGATATATTACTTCTGTATTTTCCAGCAATTCACTTATAACCTAATAACCTACGTATCTGCATTTTTCTAACAACTTGCTTCTAACCTAATAAGTTACACATACATATAACTTTGTTTTGGCTTTTTCTCATGGATTGTTTTCTAAATGTCTTAAAATCAAGGCCTCTTTGTCTAGTATTATTTTTCCAACCCAATTAGTATCTGGCCAAATTCCAAGAAATCATATCTTACTAATTCTAACATAGAGAACCTGTTTTTTTTTTAGCAACCACTAATCACGTGAGATTTATTGGCCAATCATTATCAGACAATTAGCTCTCTGCTTTGTAAGTTACTGTAATAGTATAAAAATGCATGTATATGAAAATGTGTTAGTCTTGCGTTACTGTTTTTTGTGCTGGGACACTGTTGCAACAGTGTAATAAAGATTACCTCTCCTGAGGTGAGCCCTTGTTTGATAAATATCTGGTCTGGACCTCTTTATTACTGCACCTGAGACGAGCTCACTCACGACAGTAACTTGGCGACTCTGGTGGGACATGCTTCAGGTCGACCTTTCCGTGCCTCCCTGGCTGGGAACCAACATCTGCGCGCACCCATCTGATTCAGGTCTATAGCTTACCTGTGGGAGGTTTTGTCTTGTTGGCCAGGGAGTCTCGGGGGGCGATAAGGGAGTACGTCCTGAGGAACAGACCACAAACAACGGACACAATCTACCCCTTGGACCAGTCTGTGAGTGTCTTCTTGTCTTTTGTGTTCATGTACGTGTAATATATGTTGTGGGTCTTTTACCCTGTTTTTGTTTTATATACTGGATCACTATTAAATTCAGTGGGACATCTGTCTGGCAGTTAAACACCATTAGGGTGCCAGCCCACTATAAAATAAAGTTTCAGGTGGTAGGGATTTTACAGAGTCAGAAATAGTGATCCAAGACATATTGTGACTTGAGACTATAGTGCTAATCTCTCCCGCTAAGCAGGGACGTTGAGGTAGTGTCCGTCCGGTAACTGCAGGGACTTGATTGACTATAGTGCTAATCTCTCCCGCTAGGCAGGGACGTTAAGGAAGTGTCCGTCCGGTAACTGCAGGGACTTGATTAGGGATTAAGGTGAGGTGTGGATTTTGAGGAGTTAAAGTGCCCCTGTTTTTGGTCTAATTTTTGTAGACTGGGCATTTTGTCATCAAAATTTACATTCACTTTAAGGAACAGGGATATAATAATGGGATCCCGGTTGTCTAAAGTAGACAAAGACTCTCCCCTTGCTAAAGTATATGCAAATTAGGGAAAACTCAGTACTGCTTGGTTAAAAAAAAAAAAATAGACTTTATACTTTGTGCACAGAGCTCTAAGTTTCCTATACTCTCAGCCTTGATCCTGAATTAAGGTGGCCGAGATTTGGGTCCTTTGAGCTCCCTAAATTAATTGCCCTCCGCAATCTTCTGGTTGATTTATGCCCTGACCAGATGGACTACTATTATCTGTTTGAGAATAGTAGGGTTGCGGATGTCAAAACCCAAATGAAATTGTGTTTTCTGTGTTACTAAAAGTTTCATGTATGTTAACATTGCTTTAGAATAAATGATGGGAGTGAAATATTTGAGGTATGCGAGTTGATATGAATTCTGTGTACGATCGCTGCAAAAGAAAGCTGGCCTTGATGTTTGATGCAGGCTGGAGCTGTGTGTGTGTGTATCAGGGATTCTTAGCTAAGAAATTTGATGACGTAAGGATTTGCTTGTAATTTCTGTAACTTGGTTTTAAAGTTCTTAATTTTGTGCGCCAATAATAGAATTTGTTTTAGTTTTAAGTGATATTTGTTTTATGTATGGGCTGATAAGAGATTTAATGTGTTTCCATCTGTTTGAGGCATATAAAATATATCTGCAAGTGAAGTAGCTAAGGACTTTGAAAGTGCGATGGTGTGTGTCATTTTTGTCACGCTCTAGTAAATATGAGAGTTTTTCTTGTATATGATTAATGGGTTAAGTATGTTTGTGGAAAAGATAATAAGGTAAAAAAACTTGTCTTGTTTGCCATTGGAGTTCTGCTTCTTTGCTGTATTATGGACTGTGTGTCATTAGATGTATGTATTTGGGTCTGTTTCTTTTGCAATAAATATTTAAGTATATGCAGGTTGTGATGCAGTGGGGAGGTGGAGTTTTGATGGTAAATAAGACAATAAGGTTGAATATGTAATGTACATGATAAATGGTCAGCCCTTATGGGGACAGTACACTGTAAAATTGTTTTTATATTAATGTATTTTCAATGACTTGCATTTGCAAGTTTATTTGTAAATATGAAGTAGCTGGTTTTGTGTTTTTAAAACCGTTATGGCAATGGGTTGAATTTCAGATAATAAGCATATATCATTGTGTTCGTTATCTTATATTTGTCTGTAAAACTGGAGCTCAGTGCTTAGACAGAGCAATGGAAAATTGTCATTTTATTACTTAAAGGACATGAGTAGCAATAACACTGGATTAACAAGAAAAGGAGATAATACATAAAATGTAGTAGTAAAATATATTATTTTTTTTTACATTTTTTTTCTTCTTTGCAGTTCAGCTAAATGTCCCTGGAATGCCCTGATAAAAGGGCAGTGCTGCAATGCTCTATTACCCCGCCCCATGGCCAATCAAAGTGCTTTAGTAAATGATATGCTAAAGGCAGTAAACCTCCAATGTGCACACACAATTAGCAGCTAACAAAATAAATTTAAATATCACTCCCCACACTTTACATTTAAAGGGACACTCAGGTTTTATAAAAAATTTCATGATTCAGATACAGCATGTCATTTTAAACAACTTTCCAATTTACTTCCATTAAAAATAATGTGCACAGTCTTTTATATTTACACTTTTTTTTGAGTCACCAGCTCCTACTGAGCATGTGCAAGAACTCGGACTATACGTATATGCATTTGTGATTGGCTGATTGCTATCACATAGTACAGGGGGAGTGGAAATATACATAACTTAGAAATGTGTTAGAAAAGAATCTACTACCCATTTGAAATTCAGACTAAATGCTATTGTATTGTCTTGTTATCTTGCATTTGTTGATTATGCAAATCTGCTGTGTTTACTGGTCCTGTCTCTGGGAGCATAATAATTGCATAAGACCTGGATGATTTTCTATATTTTTACTTTAGTTTGTTTTACAATAGTTTGCTTACATAATCACCTTGTGCAGACCTTTCCTTGTATATATATTCAGTATAATATAAAATCCGTGAGACTAGCAGTGAAAAAAAAGAGTTACATTTGCTTTCCAGCTGATTGAGGCTTCATGCCGATGTGGATTTGACTTCTGAGTTGAATACATACAGGTCTGTGTAAAAGTCTGTTCTAATACAGGAGTGGAATTGCATGTTGCAAACGTTTTCTTTTTCTCTTCAAATAAGTTGCAAACTGAGAGATATCACTGACCTGAATGTATTCAAGCTCTAAAAAAAACTGCTCACTGCTCAACACGGAGTCAGGGGGTGGAGCAAGTGCTATGCACAGAAGGCAGGAAAAAAAAAATATTTAAAGGGGTATAGGCAAACTGATATAAAATCTGAGATTTCAAAAAATATTTACAGAGAAAGAAAATGAAGTTTATTGTATGCTCAGCACTAGTATATTTAACTATGTCAAGCAGTTTCAATTAAAAATTATTCTTAATTTGGGTAAACTGTCCCTTTAACTATCCTGCACCCCTGTGAGTGTGGTTTCTTATTACTGGCTTGTTTACTTAGGCTGATTGATAGATGAGACTCCAGTATAAAACTTTTACTATAGGTGGGAATACCACAGACTAAATTAGCTATTTCAAATGCCAAAATAGAGGAATGGAGCTTGTACAGGGACATTCTTTACACATTTATGTGCCACACGCAGTACACCTTTTACTCAGTCAGACAAATACACATTTTTTTTAAAACCAACGTCTCACTAGGTATGAGACATTGCTTCTTGTACCTTCTAATATCACTATCATCTACTGTACCTCTCTCAACCCAGCAACTTTGTTACCTCTACCTGATGATGGTACCCCACACTATGACTGTTTATCTGTATCTCTCTTTTAATCCAAACTAAGGGATGGCCTCTCTGATGTGCCTCTACCTAACCTGGATTGGACACTGTTCTGTGATGGAAGTTTGAGGATGGTGAATGTTTCTGCTGTAGTCATGACAGATTCTGTTATAGAGGCCGATCCCCTCCCATCTCACTACAGTGCCCAAGCGGCTGAGCTACATGCACTCACACTTGCTTGTCAGCTCTCAAAGGACAGGTCAGTAAACATTTACACTGATAGTAAATATGCTTTAGGGATTGTATATGCCACTGGTCAATTATGGAAATTAAGGGGTTTTCTAACTTCTGCTGGTACCCAAATTGCCAATGCACCACAAGCTTCTGCATTCCTTGACTCAATCCATTTACCCACTTCCATCTCTGTCATGCATTGCAAAGCACACACCCACTCACAGGAACCCATTTCACTTTGTAATAGTTATGCTGATCAAATTGCTTAGCATGCAGCTTCTCTGCCATTTACACTACATTGTCTCTCTTTACACTTCTCTTCCTGAACAAACTGTTCACCTCTGGACTATTCTTGGTGTTACCTGTGACTTTTGGTATCTGGTCCACTCCAGATGGATGCCCTGCTCTACCTCAACCACACCTCTCTCTTATGCTATCCTTTCTGCATAACCAAACACACTGAGGTACCACACAACTTTGCCCCCCCCCCCCCCCATCAAGCTGCAAAATGGGTTGTATTGAATTGTGAGACGTGCTCAATTCAATCCAAGGGGGGAACCTAAAGGCCCACCAGGCGGATGCCCATGGGCATTTGTAACTTTTGAATGTTTACAAATTGACTTTTCTGACATACCTCCCTGTAGGGGTTTCAAACATTTACTTGTGATAGTGGACCAACTTACTGGATGGGTCGAGGCCTTTCCTACAAGAACTGTGAAAGTCCAAGAAGTTGCCAAGTGAATGCTAAAAGAACTCATACCCAGGTTTGGCCTCCCAGAGTAATTGAATCTAACAGATGAACACATTTCACAAGTAATATTATTCAGCAACTGACATTAGCCTTAGGCTTTCCTTGGCATCTCCATACCCCTTGGCATCCAGAAAAGCTCAGGCCAAGTGGAAAGAAAGAACCAGACCCTAAAACAGACTATTGCAAACATTTGTTCTCAAGTAAGCCTTAAATGGGTAGATGCTTTGCCCCAGCACTGTTTGGGACTCACACAAACCATAGGGGGACCCTCAAGCTCTCACCATATGAACTATTGTTTGGTAGGCCACCTCCTTTGTATAGTGCCAACACCTTACACCTGCCTGACCTTGCAGTAGGTGATGTATAACTAACTGCTTATCTTTTGCAACTGCAGACATTCTCTCCACAGACATGTCTCTCTCTCTCAGTCTTTGCCATTGGACATGACTGCACATCCCTTCCAGTCAGGTGACTTCATTTTAGTCCAGACCTATCAAAAAAAGCCTTCCTGGTTTTGCTGACTACTCCAACAGCTATTAAAGTTGCTGAGGTCGACTCTTGGATCCACTACTCCATGTGTAAAAGATACAGCCCAGACAAAGAAGCAGCCTGCAACAAGCCAAAGAAAGAAGAAGCTGGGGCAACCAAGGCCTCTGAAGAAGGGGTAACCAAGACCCCTGACGACGATTGGTTAATTCAGACCCTTCTGGGTTTGAAACTCAGACTAACCAGAAATAGTGAAATCTCACTAGCTGAATGAGTGAAACTGAAAGATCTGACTTTCTCTTATTTTCATTGTCTCACTCCTCTGTTGATATCTTGAGTAACATCCCTCAATATGTCTCCTTTGTTTTGTGTCACACTTTTGACCATGCTCTCTTCCCAATATGTGTCTTCTGGTCAGTGTGTTTGTCCTAACCCCTTTACTAAATACTCTTGTTCTGGTAACCTTGTATCTGTGGCAGTTTTTCCTCCTACTACTAGCTGCACTCAACAAGTAATTATACTCAAAGTTCGTATTTAAAGGCCCTAAGGGGTTTGTTATCCAGTCTATTTGCATAGCCCCACTAGTGAATGTGGTTTGAAAATTATGAAGTGGGTAGCTGAGAAATGAAAGTCACCCCTTCTTGCTTGACGTTCCCCTGTAACTGCAATTGCCACAACCCCTATTTACCCCCACAATTCTTTCCCCCATAATGATAATTTACCTAATGCCCAATTGTCCACAGAGAACTATTCTTTTGGTGAATGGGGACTAAACTCACACGTTGTCCCACTCCAAACTATAGCCAATCACACAGAGGGCAATTGTTATATTTGTGCTCGCATTCCCACTCATCATAAGAGGGGTATTCCTCTTATGGGTATTAATGTTGATTTGTTTACCTTTGATTTGTCTACTTTTATTCCTCCAGGTACACCATTGTTCAACCCATCAGGTAATTTTATCTCTTTGGGAGGCACCTCATATGGTACTATCTGCAGGGAAATTGGCCAAGGTACGGTGCGGTTGGGTGCCTCCCTATGTGAGTATGTAATCTCCAGTAATGGCACTCATTTCCAGCTGGTAAATTTCTCTGGAATGATCCTGACTGTGAATCAAAATCTCACTGCACTTTTTTTGTTTCCTCCAGGGCCCCAATTGTACTTTTGTTTCCCCATCCCTTGTACAATATTTCCTCAGCAGACCACCCCCTGGGTTGTATTGATATGTGGACAGACAGCGGTGTCAGTCCTCCCTGGTAACTCTACAGCCATCTGCTTCCTGGGTGTGGTAACCCCAGCCATCCTTGTTGTCCCCACGCTGCCCTTGGGCCCAATTCGCAATAAACGTGAATCTGAAAGCTTGCTGCCCCCCCTTGTCCAAACAGTATGCTGGAGATTCAACTGGTCGAGCTATCCTCCCGGCCGTTGGTGTCTACCTGAATCATCAGGACATCATCATGTTATCTGTGACACTACAGACCTTCATGAATGAGAGTGCAGGAGTTGTTCAGAGTGTGGCCCAAGAGTTGAAGCAGCTTAGACAACTAGCATTGCAGAATAGGATGGCCCTTGATTACCTCCTGGCTTCCCAAGGAGGGGAGGGGGGGTGTAGTCTTGTGAGCAAAGAATGTTGTACCTATGTTACTGATCAATCACTTAATTTGAGTCACCATCTCCCAGTTATTAGGTCCCTATCCCAGGATGTCCAAGATGTGATTGATGACAAATTTGGCCTTGGAGGTATTTTTAACCATCTCTTTGATTGGCTACCTAATTTGGGATGGTTACACTCCCTTTTTCTGTATGGCATTGTTATTATAGTATGCCTTATCCTGATGTGTTGCTGTATACAATGTGTACCTGGTCTAATCTCTACATGCAAGAATGTTTTCACTGTGTCTCATTCTTCTCCCAAATACTTGTTTCCCTCTATCTGTTTTGAATCTCCCCACCATGTTGAGATCTCTCTTGACCCTGATTTCTTCTGAGTTCACCTACTTCTCTCCTACTCTATGTCTCTTTTGACCTCTTGATCTTACAATGTTATTGTCTACCCACCAGCTGTGCCCTAAAATTCCCTGTCTTATCCCTATGCAGGATGCACTACGTCCCTGGGATCGTCTAGAACTTTCCTACATTGGGAAAATGGCCACGGACAGACCACAGACCATCATCTACCTTGATGGCCACTCCGGTCGTAACCTGTATACCCATAACCCACTCCTTTTTCCCTCCCTGGTGGTTTCTATTTCTTCATTGTCTTTCTGTATTGTTTTATTTTGCCTTCATATTGGATTGCCTTATACTTATACTCTCTATGTTTCCTTCACAGGTGCAGAATTCCTTCACCTCCCAAACATGCCATGACACTGAACGACAACCCACTATTCGCCATCAACTAAGCAAGAATGATGGGGATTGTTAATTGTTGTTAATAAATCTGGGAGGGGATGTTTCTGCACTATGTCATGCCACACACACATATACAGCATAGGAATGTTTAGGTAGTTGTCTACTCCACCCGATGGCGACTAGCGTCCGGTAATAGCGGAATTGCCTACTACCTAATAACTTCACTCCTACCTTGTTTTTGCTTACCCTCTTGTAGTCCTGTGAGCCATCTTGGACGGGAGCACCCATGTACTAATAGCGTTGTGATTGTCAAACCGCCATGAGTCACATTTACTTTTTGTGATCGCGGCACTTTGACGTTTGCGATCAAAGGGGGGAATGTTATGAGCTGCTTATTCTATTTTCATTATTTTATATGTCTAACCAAACTTTTCCTTTTCTTTTTCTGAACTCTTCTCTGAAACTGCAGATATATTACTTCTGTATTTTCCAGCAATTCACTTATAACCTAATAACCTACGTATCTGCATTTTTCTAACAACTTGCTTCTAACCTAATAAGTTACACATACATATAACTTTGTTTTGGCTTTTTCTCATGGATTGTTTTCTAAATGTCTTAAAATCAAGGCCTCTTTGTCTAGTATTATTTTTCCAACCCAATTAGTATCTGGCCAAATTCCAAGAAATCATATCTTACTAATTCTAACATAGAGAACCTGTTTTTTTTTTAGCAACCACTAATCACGTGAGATTTATTGGCCAATCATTATCAGACAATTAGCTCTCTGCTTTGTAAGTTACTGTAATAGTATAAAAATGCATGTATATGAAAATGTGTTAGTCTTGCGTTACTGTTTTTTGTGCTGGGACACTGTTGCAACAGTGTAATAAAGATTACCTCTCCTGAGGTGAGCCCTTGTTTGATAAATATCTGGTCTGGACCTCTTTATTACTGCACCTGAGACGAGCTCACTCACGACAGTCGGATATCAGTAGTGTGCAAGAAAGTTGTAGGGATTATATTGATGCGTATATTCATGCTAACAAGAATATGAGTTAAAATCAGGATGGTTTTATGAGAAATAGATCATGTCAACCTAATCTTATTAGATTCTATGAAGTAAGTGAAAATATACAGTATATAAAGGTGAATCAGTTGATGTTATATATTTGGATTTTGCAAAGGCTTTTGATACAGTGCCACATGAGAGATTATAGCACAAAAAATAATGCACTGGGAATAGCTGAAATTGTTAGTTCATAGATAAATAACTGGCTAAAAGATAGGAGTAGTAATAAATGGATCATACAAATGGACAAAGGTTAACAGTGGAGTCCCGCAGGGATCAGTTCTGGGCCTTGTTCTTTTTAATATTTTTTTTATTAATGAGCAAGGATTAAATTGCAACATAACGTTTTTGCAAATGATACAAAGTTGTGTAAGGTCATTAGGTCAGTGCAGGATGAAATTGCTTTGCAAGGGAATTTACAAAAATTGGAAGAATGGGCTGGTAAGTGGAAAATGAGATTCAATAGTGGAAAATGTGAGGTTCTACATTTTGTAAGTAAAAAAAAGCAGGCAACCTATTAATTAAATTGGACTAGACTTAGCAAAACAGAGTAAGAAAGAGATTTGTGTGCTAAAAAAGGGTGCCTGGAGATCTGCAGAGATAGGTAAACAACTAAAAGGCAGGCAGTGAATGACATGGCTTAATTTTGAATAGAACTGAGGACAATCTAAATTGTAAATCTATTCACTTCCTAATTTATAATGGGTACTATAAAGTCAATATCATCACTTTTCTCGTGTGACTTGGTTATGTTGTTAATTTATTAAAACATGAGAACAGACAAAAGCATTTATATGTTCAGTGCATTTGAAGAAAATAATTAGTGCAAATTATAAATACTACAAGATACCACGACAAGGTCTCCCCCTTCCTGGGACCCTAACCAGCACCCACACAATGCATACTTCCAAACAAACCAACTGGGAACCTCCCAGGGTGACACAGGCTTTTGTAACCTCCCCTATGTAAATACAAAACACAGGAATGGACCGCACTCACAGACTGGACTGGGTACACATCCTAAGCCACTGTTAACTCCACAGCCCTGAACACTGACAGACAGCTGCAAAGTTCCCAGCAACCCAGGCAGTTAACCCCCGAGCAACCTGGGTGTCAGGTCCGCAGGGGAGCATTACAAACATTAACACAAAACACAAAAAACCCAGCACTCACTAGCAGATTCACAGCAATGTTTAAAAGCAAAACTGGGGGAAGTCAGTTACATTTGGTGCCAAAGGATCAAGCCCAGGACCACGACAAGGTCTCCCCCTTCCTGGGACCCTAACCAGTACCCACACAATGCGTACTTCCAAACAAACCAACTGGGAACCTCCCAGGGTGACACAGGCTTTTGTAACCTCCCCTATGTAAATACAAAACACATTAAAGGTCATGCATATTATGTATAAGATATACAGTATATATATATATATATATATATATATATATATATATATATATATATAAAAACACAGGAATAGACCGCACTCACAGACTGGACTGGGTACACATCCTAAGCCACTGTTAACTCCACAGCCCTGAACACTGACAGACAGCTGCAAAGTTCCCAGCAACCCAGGCAGTTAACCCCCGAGCAACCTGGGTGTCAGGTCCGCAGGGGAGCATTACAAACATTAACACAAAACACAAAAAACCCAGCACTCACTAGCAGATTCACAGCAATGTTTAAAAGCAAAACTGGGGGAAGTCAGTTACATTTGGTGCCAAAGGATCAAGCCCAGGACCAAGACAAGGTCTCCCCCTTCCTGGGACCCTAACCAGCACCCACACAATGCATACTTCCAAACAAACCAATTGGGAACCTCCCAGGGTGACTCATACTTTTGTAACCTCCCCTATGTAAATACAAAACACAGGAATGGACCGCACTCACAGACTGGACTGTGTACACATCCTAAGCCACTGTTAACTCCACAGCCCTGAACACTGGCAGACAGCTGCAAAGTTCCCAGCAACCCAGGCAGTTAACCCCCGAGCAACCTGGGTGTCAGGTCCGCAGGGGAGCATTACAAACATTAACACAAAACACAAAAAACCCAGCACTCACTAGCAGATTCACAGCAATGTTTAAAAGCAAAACTGGGGGAAGTCAGTTACATTTGGCGCCAAAGGATCAAGCCCAGGACCACGACAAGGTCTCCCCCTTCCTGGGACCCTAACCAGCACCCACACAATGCATACTTCCAAACAAACCAACTGGGAACCTCCCAGGGTGACACATGCTTTTGTAACCTCCCCTATGTAAATACAAAACACAGGAATGGACCGCACTCACAGAGTGGACTGGGTACACATCCTAAGCCACTGTTAGTGCTGGGTTTTTTGTGTTTTTCGTGTTTTATATATATATATATATATATATATATATATATATATATATATATATATATATATATATATAAACAAATTGTGAATAAATATACACTGTTTGAAAGCATATAAGTCTAAAGGAAAATGCATACAATTTTAGCATGGCTTACAATTTTCCTTTAGTTCTGCATTTGGATAAACTATGTAAAGTACATAAAGGAAATGAAATAAAATTAAAGGGACACTAAAGTAGAAATTAAACTTCTATGACTCAGATAAAGCATGCCATTTTAAAATACTTTCCAGGTTACTTCCACTATCAAATAGTGCACAGTCTTTTTATATACACACATTCTGACATATCAGGTACTACTGAGCATGTGCAGAAGTTCACAGTGTATATGCATATGATTGGCTGTTGTATGGTACAAAAAGTTGGCAAATTTAGGTACATTTTTAAATTGTTGCTATTGCATTGTCTTTTTATTATGTTGCTTTCTTGTAACTACAGGCAAGAATATAAGTGGCGCTCTAGCATTAGCGCGTGATACTTGCATGCATATTACAAGTTGTAAGTAAATGTAACCTCATGTGCACAAACTACATTTGCACTTGTTGGGTTAGCATGGCTGAAGTCCTCTCCTGAAGGGTTAGGGCTAAATAAAAAGTTGAACCTAACATAAAAAAGACATTAAAATAAAGTGTTACACTATATAATAAAAAATATTCATAGAAATATAAAAAAGTTGTAAGGGTTAAAAGGCACATGATATATGAGGTGTTAAATAAAATGTGTGTATATATATATATATATCTATATATATATATATATATATATATATATACATGAATACACAAATATACACAAATATACACACACACACATAAATACAGTATATATGTATATTAGAGCCCTTTCTACTCAATTACCTTAAAACAAAACAAAAAAATTTTTTTAATACATTTTAATATTTAGTAATGTGTTTTACTGTGTAACTGAGTACACCCATATAACAGTGTAAATTTACGGTCCCCTCAAAATAACTCAACACACAGCCATTAATGTCTAAACCTTTGGCAACAAAAATGAGTACACCCCTAAGTTGAAATGTCCAAATTGGGCCAAAAGTTTCAATATTTTGTGTGACCACCATTATTTTCCAGCATTACCTTAACCCTCTTGGGCATGGAGTTCACTAGAGCTTCACAGGTTGCCACTCCTCCATGACGACATCACAAAGCTGGTGGATGTTAGAGACCTTGCACTACCCCACCTTCTGTTTGAGGATGCCCACAGGTGCTCTATAGGGTTAAGGTCTAGAGACATGCTTGGCCAGTCCATCACCTTTACCCTCAGCTTCTTTAGCAAGGCAGTGGTCATCTTGGAGGTGTGTTTGGGGTCTTTATCATGTTGGAATACTGCCCTGTGGCCCAGTCTCCGAAGGGAGGGCATTATGCTCTGCTTCAGTATGTTACAGTACATGTTGGAATTCATGGTTCCTTTAATGAACTGTAGCTCCCCAGTGCTGGCAGCACTCATGCAGGCCCAGACCATGACACTACCACCACCATGCTTGACTGTCTTTGTACTCCTCACCTGGTTGCCGCCACACACGCTTGACACCATCTGAACCAAATAAGTTTATCTTGGTCTCATCGGACCACAGGACATGGTTCCAGTAATCCGTGTCCTTAGTCTGCTTGTCTTCAGCAAACTGTTTGTGGGCTTTCTTGTGCATAATCTTGGGACGACAGCCATGCAGACCAATTTGATGCAGTGTGCGGCGTATGGTCTGAGCACTGACAGGCTGACCCCTACCCCTTCAACCTCTGCAGCAATGCTGACATCTATTTCCCAAAGGCAACCTCTAGATATGATGCTGAGCATGTGCACTCAACTTATTTGGTCAACCATGGCGAAGCCTGTTCTAAGTGGAACCTGTCCTGTAAAACCGCTGTATGGTCTTGAACACAATGCTGTAGCTCAGTTTCAGGGTCTTGGCAATCTTCTTATAGCATAGGCCATCTTTATGTAGAGCAACAATTCTTTTTTTTCAGATCCTCAAAGAATTCTTTGCCATAAGGTGCCATGTTGAATTTCCAGTGACCAGTATGAGAGAGTGTGAGAGCGATAACACCAGATTTAACACACCTGCTCTTCATTCTCACCTGAGACCTTGTAACACTAACGAGTCACATGACACCGACGAGGGAAAATGGCTAATGGGGCTCAATTTGGACATTTCCACTTAGGGGTGTACTCACTTTTGTTGCCAATGGTTTATACATTAATGGCTGTGTGTTCAGTTATTTTGAGGGGACAGCAAATTTACACTGGTATACAAGCTGTTCACTAACTACTTTACATTGTAGAAAAGTGTCATTTCTTCAGTGTTGTCACATGAAAAGATATAATAAAATATTTACAAAAATGTGAGGGATGTACTCACTTTTGTGAGATACTGTATATATATATATATATGTATATATATATACACACTTCGCAATAACAGCAAACAAGCAGGATTTCTTCAAGTGAGTCAAATTTATTGATGTTTCGGGGAGTAAACCTCCCCTTCCTCAGAACATAAAGTGTACAATTACACACAAGCTTAAATAAGAAAACTAATACACAGTAACCTCCTACTTCCTGTTCAAAAAAGGCGCCAACTTTACATCATTTCCAGTTCCCCCAGTGTCACCCGGAAGTACACAAATCAAACCCTTCCGGTATACAGATTAACCACTGTAAATATTACGTGTTCTACTTCATTTACTTTCAATAACATGTTATCATCTCAATAATATACATGATTATGTGTCAATATCCTTAATACATATACACAACACTATCAAAGCTCAACTTGTGTAATCGTTAACACCTCCGTGACCGCTCAATGTTGATATCGTACGTCCGGAAGTGGAAGTTACGTCAAATCAAACACTTCCGGTATACAAATTAACCAATGCAAATACTAAGTGTTCTGTTTCATTTACTTTCAATAGCATGTTATCATCTCAATAATATATATGATTATGTGTCAATATCATTATTACATCCACACCACAATATCAAAGATCAGCCGTGTACTTGTTACCACCTCCGTGACCACTGTCTGTTGATATCCTACATCCGGAAACGGAAGTTATGTCACTTCCGGTTTCGATTAGAACGGACAAAACGTCAAT
This sequence comes from Bombina bombina, assembly GCF_027579735.1. Classification (NCBI taxonomy): domain Eukaryota; kingdom Metazoa; phylum Chordata; class Amphibia; order Anura; family Bombinatoridae; genus Bombina; species Bombina bombina. The sequence continues at coordinate 427,863,555 of NC_069499.1, read as the reverse complement.
ACTGGCGTTCATTTGTGATGCTGTTTATCAACATTCTCATGTTCTCCTTATTTGAACAGGATATCTATTGTTAACCACACTCTAAGGGAAAATTGGAATTAGTGCAAATAAAAGCATAGTGAATCACATTGACAATTAGAAAAAATAAACAAACAATGAAGACAAATGTGAGCTTATGCCTGGTATATAAAATGGACATCCACTCTGTATCTACATAATGGATACCAAATACCTTTTAAAGTGTGTCCACTACCATATACTGCACTTTATACATTGCACTTTGTAGATTGTTATAGTACTACACTGTAATACGCTTGTTTAGAGCCCACCATCAGAATTTATGGTCAATTTGCTCCATAATGACTAGCTACATGCTGATTACTAATGTGAGACAACCTGTGGTCACCACTTGTGTCCAAGGTGTAACGACAATACCATCATGCAGGTCTAGGGGAGATAGACAGAGGGTGGTGGCGTGAACCAATAATGATCCACGACATCCCCTCAGTGCTCACATCCTCACAATTGGGCAGACATCCCACCAATAGGTGGGAGGCTACCCACTGTGGTCCCCTTCCGCAACCTACTGGTGTCATGTCACCAAAGGACACATACAGAACCACACATGTCTCACCACACACAGCAATCTTAAGTCAGAGCACCATAGTCCAGTGGAGAATTCAGTCCCTTTGGGTGTATAGTCCCTTGTCTGTACATCCATTGTGCTTCTCATCTTAATAGTAGCTTCTTCCTGTTGCCTCCCCGAATCTGTCTGGGAATGGGATCGATCAGGATCAACTTGATTGTAGCTACCGAGTGTTTTGTTGTCAACCAGTGGCATGCCACTGGTTGATCAGATTCACCTTTCTTTAATACTGATCTAATGGCAGTTCGATGATTGGACATTCTTTCTCGTATGGTACCTTGGGTCTTACCCACATATGAAGGCCACACGGGCAAATGATCAAAAACACCACATTGTGGTGCAAGTAAGTGAATAATTTATCGTGTACACCTTGTTACCATGCGGATGATTGAATTTCTTGGTTGCTATGATGGCATTGCATGTTGTGCATATTCTGCTCTCTGACCCTAAACTCAAATTTGTACAGAATGCACGTCCTCTGGTTGGTTACAGACGTAATACCAATTTGAGGAATCTGTTAGTCATTTCGGATCCAGTACAGAGTTATACAGAGAAGGACCGGATTAGCACAAGAAAGGGGTGCTTTCGATGCCCTAACTGCACAACATGCAATGCATGCATTAAACACATAGTAAAGTCAGCTCCAGAACAGCAATGGACTACTGGGTTCTAGTTTAAAACAGACATTTTTTTAGCCATCAATCACAAGCTGGCCCCCACTAGAACATTGCTGTTACTGAGGATAAATGCATAAATACAGGATAAATACATGTAATTTTCAAAAAAGAATACCAAGAAAACAAAGTAAATTTGATAAAGGAAGTGGATTAATTTGTGTGTTAAAATCACATTTTTAATTTAAGTGTGACATTTATTAAAAATAGTAATAGTACAACACAGTTATTACAATTCACAATAAACAATAAAGTGCATATCTAACATAAAAACATTCTAGGTTCATAAATAACCAATGTGATTCCTCATATAGTGATAGGGTAAATATGATGTGTGTGGCGGTCATGATAACGGCCTCTATATTCCGCCCACTAAGGGGGTCACATGACTCAAACCAATCCGCGGAGAGGAGAGTTTACCGGGCAACTCTGAGGATCCAGTCTGCTCAGCCAGCACTAGGTATTAGTGCTTTATTACATGTGAGTGTATACTATCCCACACAAATTGATATATACCCCTACAGAATTATGTAATGTGGCACCTTCTCTACTATTTTATAGGATTCCTTTAAAATTCTTATTGTTAAAACATTCCCATCTAATTTCCTTATTTTCAATAGATTTTAATACACAAAGGACTAGAATACAAGTGAGGCGCAAAAGGTTTTGCGGTAGCGCAATTGTGTTTTTGTGAGCCATTTTCATTGCGCTGATATTACAAGTGGTGCAAAATCGCAATTGTGCTAGCGCAATTGTCCTTTACTCTTTAATCCTTACAGTGATCTCAGAGTTGTTTTTAACTGTTTTCCAAAATAAAAAAGTTTTGTATATGTGTATATACTGAGGTGACGGTATCAGAACGAGACTCCCATAAAGCCTATGGAAGCGCGCTCTTATGAGCGCAATGCTTCCTAACAATATGAACACAAACTCGCGTTTGCATTGTGTTTAACTTGTAATACCAGTGCATATTATTGTGCACTAGTATTACAAAATAATCACTTGCTCGCAAGCGATATTTAGCAATTCAAGTGTAATCGGGCCCATATTATATAAGTAATATAATTTTAGAGTTATATTTTTATACTAACAGGCAATTGTTCTAATTAACTTCTCAATAAATTGACTTAATCAAAATGGAGGACTGGCTTGCCTATTCTGCAGTAAATTGATCTTGGAGAATAGTAGACCATTTGGATTCTGGAGGTAATGAACCATATAAAGGTTTTTATCTTCTCCTTTTAGGAAATTAAATATTTAAAAAATAGAAATAAAAATTGTTCAGAATGTTCAGATTAAAGGAAATGTCAGATTTACTCATAACAATGCATTCATATAATTGTATCATCAAATAAATGTTTTCATCAATAATGTTTTTATTAAAGAAACATAACGGTTATTTTTGGCCATTTATGAACCTTTTTTTTGTTTTATCACTATTTCTTAATGGAAAGCAATTATCACCCTTCACGCTGGTATTGTTACAGCATTGGTCAATGGATTTGCATACCATGCTTTCATCTATTAGGTAAAAAGTACATTACTTACTCCATTCTTTTATGCAAACTCACCCTCATTTTTGTGACTACTCCTTTTTCTTTATCTGTCTGTTACCTATTCTGACATATTTCATAGAATCTACAGATTGTATTTCACTTGCTGCCCTGTAAGATCTCTATTGTACCTACTGGTTTCTGGTTATCGCTTCTTCTGCTCTGTTATTTGATATTATTGTTGCTATACCAGTCCCCTGTTATTTTCTACTATTAATTCATAAGCTACTTGTTATTAGCCTCCAACTACCCATTTCTGACAATTTTTCACAGGCATCAAAACTTATTTTAATTAATCTGGAAGATCAACTGAAGTAATTCCCCTTTCTTCTATTCTCTTTATTTGTACCCTTGAGTTTTTAGTAAGGTCCTTGTTTCACAAACAGGTTTTCAAGCAGTTTTCAAAGGGCTTGAAATTAATGTGTTCCATTTATCATTGTGAGCCTGTAGGGACCTGTCTATCATAAATAGAACCCAATGTTACATCAGTTACTTACATAGAAATCTCTCACAAAACTGATTCCAGTTCTTTTTTTTGTATCATGTTTAAGGCTTGACACTATTTAAAACCCACTTGCATGTGGCACATCAAGATTTATTTGTACAACTTGCAAGCTCAATTCACAATCAATTCATGTTGCATTTATCACAACAGGAATAAATTGATATCCTGAGAATAGAATGTACTCACTGCCCCACCCATCACCAAGATCTTTAATTTATATAAAACAATATTGTGAGTAGTTCTTAGAAAATGTCCTGTTCATCTAAAAATTATAAATTATCATTGTTATTTAACCCAGAAACTAAGATATTTATGTCTCATTTAGATCTAAAACTCTTTGCTACATTTTACAAAACTATCTGTGTATTAGCTGTGCATCTAAATTTCTGTATTAAATAGCAATAAACATACATGCAGGCTAATGGTCAATAAAATAAACAATTCAAAAGCTTTTAAAAAAAAATCATATTAACAGTACACATTCTTAATAAGGGTTCAAAAACCCCTGTAAGATGCAAATTTATATTACAGTATATACAAAGTAATGGTAATACTCAAATTTATGGTACACAGTAATTTATATAAAAAAAAAATTAATTGTAAACAAGAAGACAAAACTTAAAAGGTTCCTTTTATTTATATTGTCCATCAGAAATTGGTGAGTGGGCTGGCCTGGTGATTCCTTGGGCGTTTTATGAAGTATGTTCATAATTTGTATTGGTTTGATCTTAGCATATTACATATCTAGTTTTTATGGTTTAATCTAGCTGAATACAGGCTGGCAAGTATGTTTCAAAATACACAGAAGTATGCACTAGGCAAGAGAGACAATAGTATAATTTAATTTCACCATTTTTGTAACAGAGGTCACCATGGATCAAAATATATAATGTAACTGTACATAGATTGCATAGAAAACATATAATTGTGCTTAGTTTACATTTAATGAACATCCTATTCCATTATATTCATTTATATACCGAACCCATCCATATTTTATTAAATACAATACACATGAGTTTACTATACCTGTTTTTCTTCTATTGAGTTAGGTATGCACATTTATTTTGTTGTATAAATTTTGTTTTGGGTGTGAATAAGTAGGAGCAAATTTGAGTGACAACAACTTTTATAGGTTTATCACTGTATATACTTTGTTGAGACAGTCTGTGATGAAATAAACAAAACAAAAAAAAGAATGGTAGCTGATTAACCAGTGAAAATAAAAGTTTGCTTTGCAATGGTTACCAGTTCTATTTGTAAAATGTTAATATCATACATGTTTATATCACACATTTATATTTTTTAGAAAATTTCACACATGATTAGCATACCCAATTCTAATTATAGGCTTGCAGAAGATCTCAGAAGCATGATAATAGGCTTATATTAAATTCTTCAGCCAGTGAAATGTAAATGTAATTACTTCTCTTGTGCTAAACTTACACGAGTAGGATTAGCTTGCGGCATGTAATCGAGCCCATTGTCTTTTAATATACCAGCATATCCGAGTGGGACTTTAAGACTAAACACTGTTTAATTCAGGGAATTGATTTCAGTATCCTGCAAAGCTTTTTCCTCATTAAGAAAGTGTTAGTTCAACTAATTTATCTGTAATTCATCTGTTTTACATATTCACAACATATTAAATAACAAATATGAACACGTTAATTTGTAATTTATTTATTATTTATGAATTAATTTATTATCCTGTTTAATACATTGCTAAAAATTGTTAGTCGTAATGTGAAATAAAAGCCTTAGGTCAGAGAGACAGTGACACATGTTTAAAAACAACAGTGCAAAGAAGGAGTTAATTGTAACATATCCACTATTTTTTCTTCTATAATAAAACATTAAGGTGATAAGTCAGAGGGATAGCGCCTAACTTGCTACCCTTTAGCCTGAGGGACGGTGAGTGCCTAGTAACCACCAATAGATAACAATGAGATAAAGAGTAGTGACCTCAGGCGCCTTGCCAACGGAGGCAAAGGGGGAAGACAAATGTAAATATCAAAATAAAAAATATATAATTTTTTTCATACAACACTCATGGATCCATGCATAATAAAAAAATATACACAATACATGTATAAATCAATAGGAGGATGAAGTAAAAACATACATATACAATTTATTAAAACGTATAAAAAAACGATAGAAAGAGTATATTGCTTGATGAAGTGACACTCACTTAAGGGTAGCAGCGAGGACCTCTGCTAAACCCCAAGGAGGTGACTTAGGAGACGATGTGGCCGATAAATGAGACCTTCAGAGAGGGGTAGGATACTGGCCTCTAAAAGGTATGCTGCAAGGTGTCGATAGCTAATTAAAAATGATTTAGTGTGCAAAGAGCATAGAAAAAAGTCACAAAAAGCTGAATATAATATGTGCTGAATTCAAGGTGAGTCAATTAAAAAGTCCAAACTTCAATCCATAAAAATCCAATACATGAAAAACAGTCCAAAAAAATCCCCCAAAAAATATCAAAAAAGGCTATTGAGCAATCTGAGTGCTTGAAAAAATGTGCAATCAAAATGAGTGATCCTTTGAAAATTGTATTACAAGTATAAAAAATAAAAAGCAAATGTGATTATCGAATGTCTAACAATAATATACAAGTGATAAACAGTGGTGTATAGCAAAATAATTCCTCAAAGCAGTGAGTATGAGACAGGTCTATTACTGTTGATAAAAGAGCAGAATGTATGATAGATGTAAAGAGATAAAAATTTGTATAGCAATATCCTCCTGTGAATAAAAACAAAAAACAAATAGTGCAGACAGTTTTTTTAAAATGTGGGGATAATCAGAATTAGGCTTACCAGTACTCGGTCTACGCGTTTCTTGGGACAAAAAATTTTGACAAACACCCATTGAAAAAGACACCAACTGGTGTTGAAACGTTTGGGAATGTTTTGATTTAACCTGTGAAGATTAAAGCTATTGTGAAAAAGACCGGAGAGTGAAGCATCTGTTTCTTCCTTGTTTTGGGGTTGATCGTTAAAACCATATATATATATATGTGTATGTGTGTGTGATGCTTCATTCTATAGGGACATGAAATTCAAAATGTTTCTTTCATGATTCAGATAGTGCATGCATTTTAAATAACTTTCCAATTTACTTATGATATCAATTTTGCTTAATTCTCTTGGAATCTTTTATTGAAGGAGCAGCTATGCGCTACTGGGAGCTAGCTGAACACATCAGTAAGCCAATGACATATATGTGCAGCAATCAGCAGTAAATATCCAGCTACTGAGCCTACCTAGTTATGCTTTACAGCAATGCATACCAAGAGAATAAAACAAATTAGATTATAAAAGTAAATTGGGAAGTTGTTAAAAATTGTATGATCTATCTGAAGCATGAAAAAATGTGGGACTTCATGTCCCTTTAATATTTTACATGTGTTTTAAGACACTTTTATTTTAGCCAAAACACTTTACTTTTTATTCTAACCTTATTACTTTATTTCAGGGTTCAAGCTGAGGTAACTTTGTTAGCTTGGTTATGTGTTGAGCTACAGAGCAACCAATGATTTTCTACTTTTAATATGAGCGATGTTTAGCGCGGCCACAATATTCTTTAAAAGTATGAGATACCTTAAAAGGTTGTCATCTGCTCTACATATTCTCTTTTATTTTAGCCCAAACACTTAACTTTTTATTCTAACCTTAACACTTTATTTCAGGGTTCAAGCTGAGGTAACTTTTTTAGCTCGGTTATGTGTTGAGCTACAGAGCAACACATGACTTTCTACTTTTAATATGAGCGATGTTTAGCGCGGTCACAATATTCTTTGAAAGTATGAGATACGCTATAGGCTTGTCGTCTGCTATCAATATTCTCTGTTTCTAAGGGTTTACCATGGACTTGTAATACTAGATAGCACACTAATCCTAGAGTGGCCCAGTGATGCTGATAGCGCACCCTGTGTTATCAACAGCGCTACACTTGTAAGCTTTGCCAAAATAATTTAAATGCACTAACAAGGTCAGAATACCAACAGTTTTAACACTAGGGTGGAATATCGCTCAGCGGTGAAATGGTTAATATTATGAACGAATGCTAGTAAATAATTTACATACAATAATCAGAATATTTCTAGGGAAAATAAGTAAATAGGAGATAAAATAAAGCTGGTTTAAAAATATGGTAAAACTGAATATGTACTTTTTAAAATAATAACCTTCATAATTTATGGGATGTGGGAGGTTAAAAGTTTGTGGGCAATGGCCACTGGTAATTTGTGGGCAGGGCCATGTTTGGGATAGGCATTGTTATGTATGGAAGGCTGGGATTATAGACAGTTCATGAGTACGTCTGGGACATCAGAGGCCATTTGTGGATATTTTAAAGTCATGTCTGGGCAGGACTTGGACCGTGGGCAGGAACCAGGCCATACGTCCCAAACCGTGACAATGCTGTGACAGTTGGGTGGTATGTTAATTGTGGCCAATAGACTTCTTTTTGTATTAATAGATAATCCTCTGCTAAATAAACCTACTTATTCTGAGGTAGTTGTCCTTGTGAACTAATGAAAAATAGGTAATAATGGCACTTTCTTTAAATTTAATCAGCTTTTACTTAAGTTTCTATAATAAAAACACTGTTAAAGGGACAGAAACATTTATGATTGTTCATTTTTAAAGATGTAAAAATTCCTTATGTACATTATTTTGCAGTGCATATATCACCCTTATAATATAATTTTAGTGTTGAAATAAATACTTTGAAAAATCCTCTTTGAATGTCTCCACCGGCCAAATTTTATTTCTCTCCCTTTAAACATGCAGCCAACTGTTGAATTGGAGTACTGCTTTCAAATTCTTGCAAATAACTTGTGAAGTTAACATTGTACAATGTCACTGAAAAAACATATATGATAACTGAATTTTCAAATAGATTGTAATGGCCTTGAAATTGAAAACCTTGTGGCATATCATGTGGCACAATTTTGAATAAACTGCAATGTTTTCAGCCTCAGAAAGGGCTACTTTAAGGACGTCTCTTTATTTTGCAATGCTTAATAAAATAAAGATTTTAACTTTTGAAATGCTTTTTTTTTTGCTCTAATATATTGAAACATTTGTGACACTATAATTTGTGAGCATCCTCTAGATTTTGGGCTGTTCCTTTCTGCATAGATGCCTATTAAACTGAAAAGAATAAGTAAAAAAAAATAAAAAAAATGTGCTGACCATTCTGAAGATATATGCATTTTTCAGCTTACTGAGTTCTCATAGAGTTTGCTATTTTAGAAATACAAAGGTTTATTTCTTATTCTAATTTTAAAATTCAACCTCACGGTAGTCTTTATATAATTGTAGCCTCTTTGCATCCATAAAAATGGAAATGCATTCACCTTGGTGTCATCAGCATGAGTATATAGAGCAGAATCCTTCGTGCTTTGTTGCATGGACACTCAAACTAGTGACTGACAGTAAAATTTCTTTTGAGTCAGTATAAAGGAATATATTCTGTATAATATGCAATGGATCATCCTCAGACCAAGCTATTGCATTTTTCATTTATTTTATAGATGATTTTGCTTTTAGAATACTGGCTGCAAAGTTTTTAACATCTATATGTTTCTTTTATTTTTTTTTAACAATAAATAGCTTTATATGTTATATATTTGTTTATTCCTCTATTTACCTTTAACTTATATGAATCCCAGAGGTTTACAGGATGACATATTTAAAAAATTTTTTGTATATTTTAATATATTTTGGCATCTATGTTTCCTCCAGTTAATTAACTTACTGTTCTATCGTAATAAATGAATGATTTATCTATTTAAAACGGAGAAACAGTAAACACTAATATTTTGTATGACTGTCAAAAAATGCCTTTTAAATTATATATCTGTTGCCAACTCTACAAATAACATAAAGGACCAGATTACTGGTGGAGCGCTATCTTAATTTGCGCTGGTGCACATTAAATAACCAGCCATTACAAGTGGCTGGTTAATGTGACTGCGAGCTCGCAGTTTCACTTTGTGCTAAGCGCAATTAGCCAGAGGTCAGACCTCTGGTAAAAAATAAAAAAAAATTGCCCCAAAATAAAGAGGACAGTACATTAACATGTACAATTAATATGACTATTTTTATTTTATTTTTTTAAAACTTCACAAAGCAGTTATAAAGGGTTAAAGTGACGGGATGTGGGGTGTTTGTAAACAAACTAAACAGCACCTAAAGTGCCTTTACATGGAGGTAAATGGGGGTTTGTGTTTTCTCTATAAATATAAATGAATATGCTTATATACATATATATTTATGTGTTAATGTGTGTATATATACACATATAATCACATATATATGTATATAAGCATATACATATATTTTCATTTATTGCTGTTGCACAATCTGTCTCCTGCACTGTGCTAGGTGGTTTGCCGTGGTTGCCGGTATGAAAACGAGGCTCCTATTGGAGCCTATGGAAGCGTGCTCTTGTGATCTATTAGCTTTCGGCAATGCAATGCAATGCAACTGCGCTGCAGTTGTAATACCAGCACACATTTACTTGCGATGGTATTACTGAGTGGAGCTCAAATATCACCCTCAAATAAGCCCAACATTGTGCTCCATTCGTAATCTGGCACATAATGTAATAATTTCACATTTTTGTAACCTGATAAATGTAATCTTTTATATACCTAACTACTGAATGTAAAATTGACTTAAAATATGGATTCCACTCCAGACTCCCACAAGTAATGCAGCTTAATTATTATTTTTTTCTTATTTTTATATATTTATTTTGTATTAAAACCATAAACTCCATAAACATGTTTTTGGCATGAGAATAAAGGCTAAAGTGTAGATTTTTTCAAGCATTAACCCTTTAAGGAATTCTTTCAACAGAACTTCAAAGCTTTCATTTGGTGCATTTTCTTGTGCTGATATGACAAATACAGAAAATAAAAAGTAGAAAATGATGTGATATTACAAAAAAAGAATTCATATATATATTACAGATGAGCAGCCAAGAAATTTTTGTTTGGCTACACTATTCGGTTTTTGTTTAGATTAAAACTTACTGAATACTGAACGTTAGGTAAACATTTACATTTGTTTTCATTAAAACACCTATAAATGTTTCAAAATTTCAACTCTAGCTACAATACTATCTTTGAAGGGACAAAAAATTTTTTCTTTCATGAATTTGAAAGAGTATGCTATTTTAAACAACTTTCTAATTAACTTCTATTATCAAATTTGCTTTATTATCTTGATACCCTTTGTTGAAAAGCATATCTAAATAGCCTCAGTAGCTGCTGATTGTTGACTGCACATAGATGCATTATTGCCTCACCCATGCACATTGCTATTTCTGAAGAATAAAGCAAATTAAATAAAGAAGTACATTAGAATGTTGCTTAAATTTGATTGTCTATCTGAATCATGAAAGAAAAAAATTGGGTTTCATGTCCCTTTAATGTGCTCTGGAAAGCATGGAGTATATATATATATATATATATATATATATATATATATATATATATATATATATATATATATATAAATATATATATATATATATATATATATACAGTCATGGCCAAAAACATTGGCACCCCTGCATTTCTGTCAGATAATGCACCACTTCTCCCAGAAATTGTTGTAATTACAAGTGTTTAGGCATTCTTATGTTTATTTCTTTTGTTTGTATTGGTATGACATAAAAAAGGGGAGAAAGAAAAGTCAAATATTCCCCGCAAAACTCCAAAAATGGATTGGACAAAATTATTGCCACCTTCAATTTAATATTTGGTAGCACAGCCCTTGGAAAAAAAACTGAAGTCAATTCCTTCCTGTAACCATCAATGAATTTCTTAAACCTCTCTTCTGGAATTTTGGACCACTCTTCTTTAGTCAGCTGCTCCAGGTCTATCTGTATATATCATACTTATATATAATCATGTATACATATAGGTATAGATATATATTGTAACAAAATACTATCAGATACGTAGAAATATTTATTTATGAATAAATAGAACATATTCTGCTATGTGCAGAATATTGAAATATAAAAAAATATTCATATTTACATGTCCGATTAGCACACATGAGAATATGTGATCTGGTTAGCGCAAGAGTGGGTTTTTTCCACTTTTTTTCTCTATTGACTTCTATGGGGGAATACAGGAATACACATATGATTTTCTAACTTTGGCTTTTGGCTTTTGGTGCTTGTCAGGTTAGCACGCGAGTGAAAACAGTTTACTTTTACGAGCACAACCCGACGCGCAAAAATCTTACTTCTAGCGCAAATAACGCTCAAGTGGGAGTATTAATTTGGGCTCCACTTATAATCTGGCCCATAATATATTACTATCTATAATGCAAATAAGTTAATTTACTTTTATTTATAGTAGCTGGAATAAGAAGCTTTATAGTAGCTGGTCTTATTGACCATCTAAAAGGTTCCACTATTGTTTAGTGACCCTCATATAGCACACTGTTAATAAATACATATAAATATAATAGAGATCTCAGTTTGATCAAGTTGCTAAAACGGTGCTGTCCCTTGAATTTCTTAGAGTAGCTCTAGTTCAGCAAATTGCATAAGAACTTTTCATTGATTTGAAAGAAAAAAAAAAAAATAAACAGTAAAAATATCTTAGCTAAATAAAGATACTACTCTGGGCAGGTTCATGCATCTTTATTATAGCTAACAAACACCTAGATCAAATGTTTTGCGTTCGTGTTTTAACACTGAAAAAATATTAATTTCAGCATTAAAACAGCACCGCAGCCATTACAAGCCTTGTTGTATAGCTGTACCGCAAGCCTTTTGGCTTGTAATGCAACGTCAGTCCCGCACTCGTAAAAAAAAAAAGTTCCATAGCACAGCCAATAGGAGTTTTGCGGTGAGGCTAAAAAGCATGCATTCTAGCCTATACCCACAAGATCCGTTTCGCAATCTGAGAGCAATAGTAACAAAACTGTTACATAAAAATCATAACTAAACTGTTACAAAGTACACTAACACACATAAACTACCTATTAACCCCTAAACCGAGGCCTTCCCGCATCGCAAACACTATATTAAAGTTATTAACCATTAATCTGCCGCTCCCGACATTGCCGACACTAATAACATTTATTAACCCCTATTCTGCCACTCCCCGACATCGCTGCCACTATACTAAAGTTATTAACCCCTATTCCCCCGCACCCCAACATCGCTCACACTATAATAAACCTATAAACCCCTATTCCGCTGCTCCCTGACAATGTTGCCACTATAATAAACCTATTAACCCCTAAACAACAAACCCCCCACAATGAAATATACTAAATTAAACTATTAACCCCTAAACCGAAAGCCCCCCATATCACAATAATCTAATTTAAGCTAGTAAACCCTGAACCTAATGCCCCCCTAACTTTATATTAAAATTTCAATTTCCCTATCTTAAATTAAATTAAAACTTACCTGTCAAATTTAAAAAAATAAGTTGAAATTATCAATTAAACTAATATAACTACTAAACTAAAATTAAACTAACTACCAATTAAAGAATTACTAAAATACACATTAAAAAAATCCTAACACTACTATAAAAATTACAAATATCTAATTACAAAAAATAATAAATACTAAATTACAAAAAATAACAACCACTAAATTACGAAAAATAACAAACGAAATTATCAGAAGTAAAAAAGAATTACACCTAATCTAATAGCCCTATAAAAATAAAAAAGCCCACCCAAAATAAAAAAAACCTAGCCTACAATAAACTACCAATAGCCATTAAAAGGGCTTTTTGTAGAGCATTGCGCTAAGTTAAACAGTTATTTTACCTGTAAAAAAACCCACAAAGACCCCCCCAACAGTATAACCCACCACCCAACCAACCCCCCAAAATAAAAAATCCTAACTCTAACAAAAAACTAAGATACCCATTGCCCTGAAAAGGGCATTTGTATGGGCATTGCCCTTAAAAGGGCATTTAGCTCATTTGCATTTCCCTTAAAAGGGCATTTACTCTTTTAAGAAAAGTCCAATCCCTAAAAAAAAAAAAACACCCAAAAAAGTTTAAAAAAATCCTAACACTAACCCCCGAAGATCCACTTACAGTTCCTGAAGTCTGGACATCCAGACAGCAAGAGGTCTTCATCCAGGCAGCTCCATCTTCATCCATCACGGGACCGGCATCTTCTTCATCCCTACAGAGGTGGAGCGGCAATGCATGGAGGCGGAGGTCCAGGCAGAGGTCCAAGGCGGAAGTCCAGCGATCTGACGGGGAGGTCCTCTTTATGTGATCGTCTGCCACACACTGAGGATTGAAATACAAGGTACTTGGGGTACCATTGCATTCCTATTGGCTGAAAAATTTGAATCAGCCAATAGAAATTAGGGCTGCTAAAATCCTATTGGCTGTTCAAATCAGCCAATAGGATTTAAGCAGCTCTTAATCTATTGGCTGATTCAAATCAGCCAATAGAATGAGAGCAGCTCTCATTCTATTAAAAAAAAATTGCCAATAGGAATGAAATGGTACCCCCAGTATAAAAGGGGTACCTTGCATTTTAATCCTCAGTGTTCAGCAGACAATCGCATGAAGAGGACCTCCACATTGGATCGATGGACCTCTGCCTGGATCTCTACCTTGGACCTCTGCCTGGACCTCCACCTTGGACCTTTGCCTGGACCTCCGCCTTGGACCTTCGCCTGGACCTCCGCCTTCGTGCATCGCCGCTCCGCCTCTGCAGGGATGAAGAAGATGCCGGTCCCGCGATGGATGAAGATGGAGCTGCCTGGATGAAGATGCCGCCTGGATGAAGATGGACCCGCCGAGATGAAGATCATTCAAGCGGGACTTCAACAACTGTGAGTACCTAAAGAGGGGTTAGTGATAAGTTTTTTTAAGGTTTTTTTGGGGTGTTTTTTTTTAGATTAGGGTGGGCACTCTTAAAAGAGCTTTTCAGGGCAATGGGTAGATTAGGTTTTTTAGATATTTTTTTATTTTGTGGGTTGGGGGGTGGGGGTTTGTAATATTAGTGGGTCTTTGTATATTTTTCAGAAAAAAGAGCTGATATCTTTAGGGCAATGCCCTAGAAAAGGCCCTTTTAAGGGCTATTGGTAGTTTATTCTAGATTAGGTTTCTGTTATTTTGAGGTTTTTTTTTTTAAAATGGGTATTTGAATAGAAATCATTTTTATTATTTTGGATAATTTGTTTGTTATATTGTGTAATTTTTTTTTGTTTGTTTTGGGGTGGGTTTTTATTTTTAGATTAGGGGTTGGGCATTTCATAAAAGAGCTGAATGCCTTTTTAAGGGCAGGGAAAGAGCTGAATGCCCTTTTAAGGGCAAGGCCCATAAAAAATGCCATTTCAGGGCAATGGGTATATTAGGTTTTACTTTATTTTTATTTTGTGGGTTTGGGGGGTGGGATTTGTATACTGTTAGGGGGTGTTAGTTTTTCTTTTGTTGGAAAAGAGCTGTTATCTTTAGGGCAATGCCCTACAAAAGGCCCTTTTAAGGGCCCACAAAAAGGACCTTTTAAGTGGCCTTGGTAGTTTATTATAGATTAGGGTTTTTTATTTTGGGGTGGGTTTTTTATTTTTTTAAAAGGGTATTAGAATAGGAATACTTTTTATTATTTTGGCTCATTTCATTTGTTATTTTTTGTAATGGTAGGTTTTTTTATTTTTTGTAATTTTAGTGTTTTTTTATTTTTTGTAATGGTAGTTTTTTTTTAATGGTAGGTTTTAGTGTAAGGCAGCTTAGGTTTTATTTCACAGGTAAGTTTGTATTTATTTTAACAAGGTAGTTAGTAAATAATTAATAGCTATTTACTAACTAGTCTACCTAGTTAAAATAAATACAAACTTACCTGTGAAATAAAAATAAAACCTAAGCTAGCTACAATAGTTAGTAATAGTAGTTAGTTAGTAATTAGTTATATTGTAGCTATCTTAGGTTTTATTTCACAGGTAAGAATGTATTTAGTTTTAAATAGGTATTATTTAGTTAATAATTGAAACTTTAATTTAGCTCTTAACTTTTAATTATGTTAAAGTTAGGGGGTGTTAGGTTTAGGGTTAGGGTTACAGTTAGTTTTAGGGTTAGGTTTAGGGGTTAATAGTTTAATTGTTGTTAAAAGGTTTATTTAGTGGTAGTGATGTGGGAGGCCAGAGATTTAGGAGTTAATAGCTTTATTTAGTGTCAGTGATGTCGAGGTGCGGCAGAATAGGGGTTAATAGATTTATTATGGGGTGGGTGATGTTGGGGTGCAACGGAATAGGGGTTAATAACTTATAGTGGCGGCGATATTGGGAGCGGCAGATTAGGGGTTAATAGGTTTATTTAGGTGGCGGCGATATCGGGAATGGCAGATTAGGGGTTAATAACATTATGCAGAAGAAAGTAGTGCCGCAACCAAGGCGTTCAAGTTGTACAACACCGTAGCCCAGAACCGGGCTGGTATAGTAATACCTCCCCTGGAGTACCGTAGCCAATAACGGTAGATCAAACCGTAAAAATTCAGGAACAGAAAGCGGTAGGCAGGTACTAGAATGAACAGACATGGCAGCAATAGAGCAGGAAGTCTGACATGTTTCGCACCTCACAGGTTCTTACTCATAGACTGAGTTCTGTGTTTCCATCTCACATGTTTATAGGCTGAAGTGGGAATTGGATTAACCCCTTCAGTCCCACAAATACAAAGATAAAAACAAACTATTGTTTAACATCGAAGAAAAAGTTAATTTTACCAAAGAACAAATTATTGAATTAGTAACCATGGCTAATATGTTAGATTCACCTACTGTTACTCAGTATTTAAAGCTTATTCAAATCTTAATTATTCTGATCACATATCTTTTGAAAATATGTGCACTATAAAGTGAAGATAACATATAATATGAAGATTTAAAAATGTCATAATATATGAAGATATAGTAACATTAAAGTGGACACTCTGGCACAGGAAAAAGACACTGCACTATCATTTATATATATACTTAGTATATATTCTGCATATACCAAATAAATCAAATATATAGTTTTACTAGAATGCCGGATGGGAACAGGGAACATGGAAATCAAACTTAATTATCAATAAAATAGTTTATATTACATTCTCTATTTATACCTGAAGGAGAACGTGTATTTAATTTTAGTATCCAGTAGAGTTCTTTTTTTTCCAAAATTGTATCCCTGTTACCACCTCTTAAAGGGACATTTGCCAAATCAATAACTTGAAATGTAAGTTGTGCAATGTTTGTAAGATGTTTATTATTGAAGTGTTCAGCAACTGAGGAGTCTGTGCTATAGTTTTTTACATCCCGGACATGTTCATTAAAACGTGTCCTAACAGTGCGTGTGGTTTTACCCACATATTGAAAAAAACACAAATTACAAGTTAATAGATAAATGGCATATTTAGAGCCACAGTTAGCATATAACTCTATCGGATATGTTTTGTTATTAGATTGACACACAAAATGATCATCCTGTAAAACATTAGAGCATGCCAAACACATGCAAGCTCCACATTTAAAGGTGCTTTTTTTATTTAGCCAGGATGTAACATATTTTTGTGTGCAATTTGGTTTTTCACTAAGCTTGGTGTTAATGTTTGAGCTAGTGTCCTTGATTTTCTAGGTACAAATTTACATTGTTGTTGTAGTGGTTGTAGAATTTCGTCTGATTGCAACAAATTAAGATGTTTTTTTAAAAAATTTTAATGAACATGTCCGGGATGTAAAAAACTATAGCACAGACTCCTCTGTGGTATGAATAGAGAATGTGATGTAAACTATTTTATTGATAATTAATTTTGATTTCCATGTTCCCTGTTCCCATCCGGCATTCTAGTAAAACTATATATTTGATTTATTTGGTATATGTATTATATATACTAAGTATATATATAAATGATAGTGCAGTGTATTTTTCCTGTGCCAGAGTGTCCACTTTAATGTTACTATATCTTCATATATTATGACATTTTTAAATCTTCATATTATATGTTATCTTCACTTTATAGTGCACATATTTTCAAAAGATATGTGATCAGAATAATTAAGATTTGAATAAGCTTTAAATACTGAGTAACAGTAGGTAAATCTAACATATTAGCCATGGTTACTAATTCAATAATTTGTTCTTTGGTAAAATTAACTTTTTCTTCGATGTTAAACAATAGTTTGTTTTTATCTTTGTATTTGTGGGACTGAAGGGGTTAATCCAAATTCCACTTCAGCCTATAAACATGTGAGATGGAAACACAGAACTCAGTCTATGAGTAAGCACCTGTGAGGTGCGAAACATGTCAGACTTCCTGCTCTATTGCTGCCATGTCTGTTCATTCTTTTAAATGAATCAATAAATTTGTATTTTTAAATTCATATTCGCTTGGAGTAGTACCTGCCTACCGCCTTCTGTTAATAACATTATGTAGGTGTCAGCGATTTTCGGGGACAGCAGATTAAGGGTGTTTAGATTTAGGGTTTATGTTAGGGTGTTAGGTTTAAACGTAACTTTTTTTTCCAATAGACTTTAATGGGGCTGCATTATGGGGCTTTTCATTCCGCGATCACAGGTGTTAATTTTTTTTCTAACCCTCTCTCCCCATTGATGGGGAAAGGGTGCAAGGGAATAGGGGTTTATAACTTATAGTGGCGGCGATATCGGGAGTGGCAGATTAGGGGTTAATGGGTTTATTTAGGTGGTGGCGATATTGGGAGCGGCAGATTAGGGGTTAATAACATTATGTAGGTGTCAGCGATTTTCAGGGACAGCAGATTAGGGGTGTTTAGATTTAGGGTTTATGTTAGGGTGTTAGGTTTAAATGTAACTTTTTGCGAGCTCAATCCTATTGGCTGATTGCATCAGCCAATATTATTTTTCCTACCTTAATTAGAATTCTATCAGCCAATCGGAATTCAAGGGACGCCATCTTGGATGATGTCATTTAAAGGAATATTCATCGGTTAGTCGTCGGCCTGGAAGGATGCACCGCGTCGGATGTCTTGAAAATAGAAGTTGCCGCCTGGATGAAGACTTCTGCCCATCTGAAGGTCCTCTTCTGCCTGGATAGGCTGAAGACTTCTGGCCGTCTGGAGGACCACTTCTGCCCGGTTGGGTGAAGACGTCTCAAGGTAGGGTGATTTTCAAGGGGGTAGTGTTAGGTTTTATTAAGGGGGGATTGGCTGGGTTTTAGAGTAGGGTTGGGTGTGTGGGTGGTGGGTTGAAATGTTGGGGGGGTATTGTATTTTTGTTTACAGGTAAAAGAGCTGATTACTTTTGGGCAATGCCCCGCAAAAGGCCATTTTAAGGGCTATTTGTAATTTAGTGTAGGGTAGGGATTTTTATTATTTTGGGGGGCTTTTTTATTTTATTAGCGGGATTAGATTAGGTGTAATTAGTTTAAAATTCTTGTAACTATTTTATTATTTTCTGTAATTTAGTGTTGTTGTTTTTTTGTACTTTAGAAAATTTTATTTAATTTTATTTAATTGTAGTTAATTGTATTTAGTTTAGGTAATTAATTTAATGATAGTGTAGTGTTAGGTGTAATTGTAACTTAGGTTAGGTTTTATTTTACGGGTATATTTGTATTTATTTTAGCTAGGAAGTTATTAAATAGTTAATAACTATTTAATAACTATTCTACCTAGTTAAAATAAATACAAACTTGCCTGTAAAATAAAAATAAATCCTAAAATAGCTACAATGTAACTATTAGTTATATTGTAGCTATCTTGGGGTTTATTTTATAGGTAAGTATTTATTTTTAAATTAGCTTAGTGCAGTATGGGGCCATTTCCTTTCTTCTAGCGGCAGTGTCACTTGAAGAATCTTGAAAAAGCAAAATTCTGGTCTGAGAAGTGATATTAGTGTTGGAAAGAAACCTTTCCATGTGTTTTAAAAATCTGCTTGAGTTATAACAAATAATTTAGATAGAAGAAAAAAAGCAAAAAAGAAGTTACTTAACTCTATGGCCTCTATTTATCAAGCTGTCAACCACAAATATCCTGGAATTCCGCAGCATTCTATTGGCTGTTCCGATCAGCCAATAGAATGCAAGCTCAATCTGATTGGCTGATTGGATCAGCCAATCGGATTGAACTTGAATCTGATTGGCTGATTCAATCAGCCAATCAGATTTTTCCTACCTTAATTCCGATTGGCTGATAGAATCCTATCAGCCAATCGGAATTGAAGGGACGCCATCTTGGATGACATCCCTTAAAGGAGCCTTCATTCGTCGGTAGTCCGTCGGTAAAGAAGGATGTTCCGCGTCGGCGGGATGAAGATTGAAGACCCCGCTTTGAAGATGACATCGCCCAGATAGAAGACTTCTTCAGCGCCTCTTGGAAGATGACATCGCCCGGATGGAAGAATTCTTCAGCGCCCCTTGGAGGATCACTTCATCGGATGGAAGATTTCTTCAGCGCCGCTTGGAGGATAACTTCTTTCGCTCCGGGTCTCCTCTTCGGTTCCATCGCTGCTCGGCTGAGTGAAGACAAGGTAGGATGATCTTCAGGGGATTAGTGTTAGGTTATTTTAAGGGGGGTTTGGGTTAGATTAGGAGTATGTGGGTGGTGGGTTTTAATGTTGGGGGGGTTGTATTTTTCTTTTACAGGCAAAAGAGCTGAATTCTTTGGGGCATGCCCCACAAATGGCCCTTTTAAGGGCTGGTAAGGTAAAAGAGCTTTGAACTTTTTAAATTTAGAATAGGGTAGGGCTTTTTTTTTATTTTGGGGGGGTTTGTTATTTTATTAGGGGGCTTAGATTAGGTGTAAGTAGCTTAAAATTGTTGTAATATTTTTAAAATGTTTGTAACTTATTTTTTTTATTTTTTGTAACTTAGCTTTTTTTATATTTTGTACTTTAGTTAGTTTATGTAATTGTATTTAATTGTAGTTATTTGTAGGTAATTTATTTAATTAATGTAATGATAGTGTAGTGTTAGGTTTAATTGTAACTTAGGTTAGGATTTATTTTACAGGTAATTTTGTATTTCTTTTAGCTAGGTAGTTATTAAATAGTTAATAACTATTTAATAACTATTCTAACTAGCTAAAATAAATGCAAAGTTACCTGTAAAATAAATATAATTCCTAAAATAGCTACAATGTAATTATTAATTATATTGTAGCTATCTTAGGGTTTATTTTACAGGTAAGTATTTAGTTTTAAATAGGAATAATTTATTAAAGTATAGTGTAGTGTTAGGTGTAATTGTAACAGGTTAGTTTTTATTTTACAGGTTAATTTCTCTTTATTTTAGCTAGGTAAGCTATTAAATAGTTAATAACTATTTAATAGCTATTGTACCTAGTTAAAATAAATTGAAATTTGCCTGTAAAATAAAAATAAATCCTAAGATAGCTACAATATAATTATTATTTATATTGTAGCTATATTAGGGTTTATTTTAAAGGTAAGTATTTAGTTTTAAATAGGATTAATTTAGTTCATAATAGAAATATTATTTAGATTTATTTAATTAATATTTAAGTTAGGGGGGTGTTAGGGTTAGTGTTAGACTTAGGTTTAGGGGTTAATAATTTTATTACAGTGGCGGCGGTGTAGTGGGGGGCAGGATAGGGGTTAATAAATTTATTATATGTGGCGACGGTGTAGGGGGGCAGGATAGGGGTTAATAAATTAATATAGGTTGCGGCGGGTTCAGGGAGCGGCGGTTTAGGGGTTAATATGTGTAGAGTAGCTTGCGGTGGGCTCTGGGAGCGGCGGTTTAGGGCTTAATACATATATTATAGTTGCGGTGGGCTCCGGGAGCGGCGGTTTAGGGGGTAATAACTTTTTTTAGTTGCGGCGGTGTAGGGGGGACAGATTAGTGGTGTTTAGACTCGGGGTACATGTTAGGGTGTTAGGTGCAGACATCTCCCATAGGAATCAAAGGGATGTCTGGCAGCAGCGAACTTGTACTTTCTCTATGGTCAGACTCCCATTGATTCCTATGGGATCCGCCGCCTCCAGGGTGGCGGTTTGAAAACCAGGTACGCTGGGCCGGAAAAGTGCTGAGCGTACCTGCTAGTTTTTTGATAACTAGCAAAAGTAGTCAGATTGTGTGCGGATCATCTGGAGTGACGTAAGAATCGATCTGTGTCGGACTGAGTCCGACGGATCGAAGTTTACGTCACAAAATTCTACTTTTGCCGGTCTCTAGCCTTTGATAACTAAGGCAAATCAGCCTCGCCACAAATACGCTGCGGAATTCCAGCGTATTTGAGGTTGACGGCTTGATAACTAGGCCCCCTAGGCATGTGTGTCATGAGGTATATACAGCCATCCTGTGTGGTGTACAGAAAATGTATCTGTGAATTGTCTAATTTTTCTTTGTTTATGGGGTTGCATAGTATAAAGTGTGATTGTATAACCCAGTGTTATTTTGTGTTGTTTTTCCATTTTTTACATCCTGCGTGGTGTGAAGTAACCACTTCAGATGCTATTGTACCTACTGTTGGATAGATATAAATAAAGATATGAAAAAAAAATAATATTATTTTTACACATACCACAAACACAAATAATAATAAATCAGAAAGCTTGAAATCTTCTGAAAAAAAAAAATTCTTCAGAAAATCGACAGCACAGTAATGAAAAGAGAAACTGGCGTGTCTGTTAATTAACAAAATCTAAAACATACCTCCTTCATTTTAAAAAAAATAAAATTTAAAAGACATGAACTATGCTTTATAAAAATATACAGAAACAAATATTGTCCTAATTAAACTCAGCATCTCTTGAGAAAGTTCTCTGAGTGGGCGAACAAAACACATAAATGTGTTGCATAAAGAAAGTAGTGTGAATTATTCCAGTCTGGATACAAACTTTCTCGGAACTAAAGAGATCCGGGGTATGAACTGTAACTTGGAGAGACCAATGAAAATGTTACGCGCTTTTAAAGTTTTTACGTCTAGTAAGTGTAGCACATGTGTCTTGTATGTAATAAATTCTAAATTTGACATTGAATCAAGGCTGAGCTTTATCGTGTTTTATACTCATATGTAAAAAAATATTAGTTTATGAGTTCATAAATTGTTATGCGTTGGTGAAATGGTGAAAATGCATGAAGATTACCACACCTAAGTTTTTGAGTGTGCTCTGTGAGGGTTTAGTGGGGGTATTATCATAAACTCTCATACTTGAAAAGATTCACTTTCATGTACTTATTTTTAACCTGGATCCCTGGGTATTTAATGGAACCCTAGGGAAGGGATACACTCTACTTCCTTGTACTTTTTTACCACTTTTATTATATTTCTTGGTTTTTAGGGTTCCTGGGATTCTTCACACTTCCTTTCTTAAAAAAATATGATTTTTACTCATTTTTCACACATCTTTTCTGGTGGTCTTAGCAGTAAAACTGATGCTTAGTAAACTTCCTGGTATTCAATGGAAGTGAAGATAGGATCCTTAAATAACCACACCTGACCCATGAGATTCTTGCTTTCCTACTGCTTGTCAATAGCAAGTGTGTGCTCATTCTTTGTTTGGCTGATCTGACAGCCTTCAATGTTCATCTTATATCTTTGCCATCTAGAGCCTTTTAATGATTTATTTGGTTCCTGTGTGCTCCATTCGGTTAAGTTTTCTAATCAAGCTTCATATTTTGAAGTGCAAATTGCAGAGTGTCAGCTTATCTGCCAAGCTTCAACTTGTGAGTGTTAAAGGACCAGTCAATACAGTAGATTTGCATAATCAATACATGCATGATAAAAAGACAATGCAATAGCACTTAGTCTGAACTTCAAATGAGTAGTAGATTTTTGTTAAATAAATTGCAAAGTTATGTCTATTTCCACTCCCCTTGTATCATGGAACAACCATCAGCCAATCACAAATGCATATACGTATATGCTGTGAATTCTTGCCCATGCTCAGTAGGAGTTGGTGACTCAAAAAGTGTAAATATAAAAACACTGTGCACATTTTGTTAATGGAAGTAAATTGGAAAGTTGTTTAAAATTGCATGCTCTATCTGAATCATGAAGATTAATTTTGACTTGAGTGTCCCTTTAATTTGCTTACTTCACATTCTATCTGTTTAGCCACCACTCACTACGTTATTATCTGGTTTACTGACCTTTACTGAATTTATTACTTTCTTTGCTGCAGGCTTACTTAAATTTATCTTTAAGGAAATTATTTCTAAAAAGGGCTAGATTATTAGTGGAGTGGTAATTCTATTCTGCTCGACTTCTGCTCTTTGCATGTATTGAGTAGCTTACTTATCGCACACAAAGAGCAGAAGTTAGAACATCACAACCATGTTAACGTACTCCCCTATGGGCCTCTATTTATCAAGCCGTCAACTTACCTGCATTCGACGGCCCCAATACGCTCACCTAAGTTCGCCTAACATTGCTGCCGCGGACCTGAATACGTTCTACAAAATTATCAAAAAAGCTGTCAAAAAGCCGTGCACCAAGTATGGTGCGATGAGCAGTGGACTGTTGTTAACTAGCAGTCATCAATCTCGCTGCTCTTCGGCTTTTTCACAGCTTTATTGCTACCCTGTCACTAAGCACCCACACTATACTATATTGTTTTACCCCCTATACCGTCGCTCCCGGAGCCCCCCGCAACTAAATAAAGTTATTAACCCCTAAACCACCACTCACGGACCCCGCCACAACTCTAATAAATGTATTAACCCCTAAACCGCCACTCCCGGAGCCCACCGCCACCTACATTATACATATTAACCCATAATCTGCCGCCCCCTATACTGCCGCCACCTACATAAAGTTATTAACCCCTATAATGCCGCTCCCAGAACCCGCCGCAACTAAATAAATTTAGTTTAACCCCTAAACCACCGCTCCCGGAGCCCACCGCCACCTACATTATATTTATTAACCCCTAATCTGCCCCCCCTACACCGCCGCCACTATATTAAATATATTAACCCCTAAATCTAAGTCTAACTCTAACCCTAACACCCCCTAACACAAATATAATTTAAATAAATCTAAATAAATATTCCTAGCATTAAATAAATTATTCCTATTTAAAACTAAATACTTACCTATAAAATAAACCCTAAGCTAGCTACAATATAACTAATAATTACATTGTAGCCATCTTAGGTTTTTTTTTTTTATTTTACAGGCAACTTTGTATTTATTTTAACTAGGTACAATAGTTATTAAATAGCTATTAACTATTTAATAACTACCTAGCTAAAATAAGTACAAATTTACCTGTAAAATAAAACCTAACCTAAGTTACACTAACACCTAACACTACACTATAATTAAATTAATTAAATAAATGAACTACAATTAACTACAATTAAATAAAATTAAATAAAATTAACTAAAGTACAAAAAAACTAAATTACAGAAAATAATAAAATAATTACAAGATTTTTAAACTAATTACACCTAATCTAATCCCCCTAATAAAAAATAAAATAAAAAAAAAATAAAAAAATCCCTACCCTATACTAAATTACAAATAGCTCTTAAAAGGGCTTTTTGCAGGCATTGCCCCAAAGTAATCATCTCTTTTACCTGTAAAAAAAAGTACAATACCCACCCAACATTAAAACCCACCACCCACACACCCAACCCTACTCTAAAACCCACCCAATTCCCCCTTAATAAAACCTAACACTAACCCTTTGAAGATTACCCTATCTTGAGAAGTCTTCACCCAACCGGGCCGAAGTCCTCAATGAAGCCGGGTGAAGTGGTCCTCCAGATGGGCAGAAGTCTTCATCCAATCCAGACAGAAGAGGTCCTCCAAATGGACAGAAGTCTTCACCCAGGCGGCATCTTCTATCTTCATCCATCCGACGAGGAGTGGCTCCATCTTGAAGACATCCGACGCAGAGCATCCATCCTGGCCGACGACTACCCGACGAATGACGGTTCCTTTAAATGACGTCATCCAAGATGGTGTCCCTTGAAATCCGATTGGCTGATAGAATTCTATCAGCCAATCGGAATTAAGGTAGGAAAAATCCTATTGGCTTATGCAATCAGCCAATAGGATTGAAGTTCAATCCTATTGGCTGATCCAATCATCAAATAGAATTGAGCTTGCATTCTATTGGCTGTTCCAATCAGCCAACAGAATGCAAGTTCAATCCTATTGGCTGATTGCAACTAAGGCAAATCAGGCTCGCCACAAATACGCTGCAGAATTCCAGCGTATTTGCGGTTGACGGCTTGATAAATAGAGGCCATAGACTTCAATGGAGAAAAAAAAGTGGAAAAAAACTAACAATTATACTCGCACACTAATCCAAACCACTATAAGCCTCTTACTCTATTAACCCCTAAACTACTGCATAGCCCACTGCAAAGTCATCTCTACTCTATTAACCCTTAAACCACCACACCCCCACATTGCAAACTACCCCAATACTCTATTAACCTCTAAACCATCACAACCCCATCGCAAAATACCCACAAACATCTAAAAACCCCTAACCAGCTAACCCCCCATAACCTTACATACCCTAAGTTACCCCCAAAAAAACTAATCTTACCTTTTAAAAATTTAAAATCTAACAGTACTTTTAAAAATAAAAAAAAACTAACCTTACCTGAAAAATAAAATGACCTAACATTACAAAAAAAAACTACCATTACAGAAAATAAAAAACAAATTACCAAAAATAAATATACATTTATGCCTATTCTAAAACCCCACTTAAACAAACACAACTTACCCCAAATTAAGAAAACAAAAACCTATACTAATACTAACTTATAGCAATATCCCTTAAAAGTGCTTTTTGTAGGGGGTTGGCCTAAAGTGACTTAGCTCTTTTTAAAAAAAAAACAAAAAAACCCATCACCATTCTACATGTAACCCCCCACCAAAAAAGAGGCTATTTAAAAAATAAAAAAATACTACTGCAAAAACTGCCCTGAAAAGGGCATTAAGCTCTTTTTCTGCACCATAAAAAATAACTAATCTAAAAAAAAAAAATCACAACCAAAAAAATCCTAACACTAAATTCCAAAGATGGTACTCAGTTAAATCTAGGTGACAGTGCTACATCTTATCCCAGCAGCTATCTTCTATCTTCATCCCGGTGACAGTCTTCTATCTTCATCCATCTTCATATCGCCGACATCCTTCATAGAGTCACACTGAATTTTGAATGTGAGGTACCCCCTTGTATTTGGGTACCATTGCATTCCTATTGGCTGATTTTCAAATTTAAATCAGCCAATAGAATAAAGTGGAGGGCTACTGCCTAACGTTTAAGGGCAATGGAAGGGGGAAGGTATTCAAACTTCTCAACCTTAGCTCTCTTAAGCCCTAGAAACTGCTGAGACTACCGTTTGAAAATAAATTGATGTCTCTTTCAAACAGGGTGTGTCTTGGGGATTAATAGTATAAGCACAAACAGATATATTAACAATTATAACAGGCCTTCAAAAAAGACTAGATACATCAATAATCCCTTGTTATAATAGCCCAAAGCCCCTCTTTAAAATAAAGCCCATATAAATTGTAACAGTCAGTGGATCACTGTAATAACAGTAATCACCTGGGACAAATAAATATGTATTTGTTTGATTAGAGTCTCATGAGAACCCCTATATAACAGTTATATACATATACCCAAAAGACCCTTTTTATAGAAGGATAACCCCTTCTTGGTTTGACTACAAAGTTTAGAAAAAAAACACACACCTTTTTTATTTAAATTTTTATTTAAAAATGCATTTTTTTTACACATTGGGGCTAATTTATCAATGTCCGGCAGACATCGCTGAATGCAGACAACATACGCTGTCAATGAAAAATGGCCTACAATGTCAGCAGAACTTAAAAACTTCCAAACAGCTCAGCACAGGGATGAGAATGGTTTAGCCGTCATGGGGTTCAATTAAATATGGTGTGGGGGCAGAAAGGAAGATGACTATTAAATGTATGTATTTATGTATTGTTGAAAAATGTTTTTTTTACCCTGTAAGGGTATTTCACTGGTCTTTCTATTTTAGGAAGCCTGCAGGAGGGAGGGAAGGTCTAATAGCGAGGTCTTGCCGATCGCAGCAAAACCCACACTATTATTAGCAGACAAGCCATACACAACCAGCAACGTTCATGGTATGTCAAGGTCATTAAGGGGTTAATATAGAAAATGTAGAAATTGTACATCTGTTTACTGTTTAATATCAGTAAAGATTCAGTTGTCAGCATATTGTAAGGAATACCTTCAGGTACATGTGTGTTTTTTTTTAATTTCAGTATGGGTTTTAAAACACAAAATTGCATTAGCACATTTGCAGTGCATATTAATAAACAGCCATGATTGCAAACATTAGCTATTGATATACAAATAAAGGAAATATATTAAGTTTAATCAAATTTTTAACAACCTGCTTCCAAATTTGCTTCAGGCATACATCTACTTTTCCCTGTTCCATTTAAAAGTATATTATTAGGTTTCAATATTTTTCTTCTTCTCTCTGTCTCTCTCTCTCTCTCTCTCTCTCTCTCTCTCTCTCTCTCTCTCTCTCTATCTATCTCTATCTCTGTGTGTGTGTCTCTCTGTCTCTCTCTCTCTATATCTCTTTGTGTGTGTGTCTCTCTCTCTCTCTCCCTCTCTCTCTCTGTCACACACAAACACCCACACAATTTTTTGTGTCATTTTCCATAGCATACATGGGAAACATTAGAATAAGAGTCATTATTTCAATATATTCTTTATTGTTACACATTAGCCATGTATTCACCTACCCCAAAACCAAATAAATCTATGGTATTCTATAAAATTTGGCAATTAAAAATAAAAATATGCATTTATTTTGTATTTTTTTGCACCATCTTGTAATTTATTTAGAAAAAAATGTAGAAATAAAATACTAAAACAAAAAAATAGAAACATTTTTAACTAACCAAAACAAAAATCTCCCAGAGTGGTGGCTTAACCCCTTTTGACAAAAAACACAAAGGGTCAGATTACGAGTGGAGTGCAAATATGTGTGCCCAATCAATCAGCCAATCGGAAATTGAAGGGACGCCATCTTGGATGACGTCCCTTAAAGGAACCTTCATTCGTCGTTCAGTCATCGGTTGTAGAGGATGGCTCTGCATCGACTCCTTTGAAGATGGCTCCGCTCCGCTCCGGATGGATGAAGATTGAAGACGCCGCCTGGATGAAGACTTCTACCGGATGAAGGACCTCCTCTGCGCACCTTGGATGAAGATTTCGGCCCGGTTGGGTGAAAACGGCTCAAGGTAGGATGATCTTCAGGGGGTTAGCGTTAGGTTTTTTTAAGGTGGGTTTGGGTGGGTTATAGTAGGGGTATGTGGGTGGTGGGTTTTAATGTTGGGGGGGGTTGTATTTTTCTTTACAGGTAAAAGAGCTGATTGCTTTGGGGCAATGCCCCGCAAAAAGCTCTTTTAAGGGCTGGTAAAAGAGCTTATTACTTTTGTAATTTAGAATAGGGTAGGGCATTTTTTTATTTTGGGGGATTTTTTATTTTATTAGGGGACTTAGATTAGGTGTAATTAGTTTAAACTTCTTGTAATTTTTTTTATTTTTTTGTAATTTAGTGGGGGGTTTTTGTATTATAGATTAGTTTATTTAATTGTATTTTAGTTTAGCTAATTGTAGTTAATTTATTTAATTAATGATAGTGTAGTGTTAGGTGTATTTGTAACTTAGGTTAGGATTTATTTTACAGGTAATTTTGTAGTTATTTTAACTAGGTAGCTATTAAATAGTTATTAACTATTTAATAGCTATTGTACCTAGTTCAAATAAATACAATGTTGCCTGTAAAATAAATATAAATCCTAAAATAGCTACAATGTAATTATTAGTTATGTTGTAGTTATATTAGGGTTTATTTTATAGGTAAGTATTTAGTTTTAAATAGGAATAATTTATTTAATTATAGGAATATTATTTCATTTAATTTAAATTATATTTAATTTAGGGCGTTG
This sequence comes from Bombina bombina, assembly GCF_027579735.1. NCBI lineage: Eukaryota > Metazoa > Chordata > Amphibia > Anura > Bombinatoridae > Bombina > Bombina bombina. Next base: position 427,834,244 of record NC_069499.1, on the reverse strand, counting down.
TTAGGGTTAGGGTTAGACTTCGGTTTAAGGGTTAATAACTTTATTATAGTAGCGGCGATGTTGCGGGCGGGAGATTAGGGGTTAATAATTGTAGGTAGGTGGTGGCGATGTTAGGGAGGGCAGATTAAGGGTTAATAAAATTTATTATAGTGTTTGCGAGGCGGGAGTGCGTCGGTTTAGGGGTTAATACATTTTTTATAGTGGCGACACCCTTATAGGCAATACTGGTATTGAGAGTTGAAGGGAAGGTAAATTATGCTCAACGCTCCCTTTTCTGAGCCTAACGCAGCTACTCAGACAACTTCTAAATACCAGCGTTGTCTTAAGGGTGCGCTGGAAAAAAAAGCAGCGTTAGCTACGTGGTCTTTACCGACAAAACTCTAAATCTAGGCATTAGTATATCTTGGCAAACTAAAATACATGAAAAAATATGCATGGAATAAAACACATGGAGAGTTAGGATTGTTTGAGATCTGTAGAGTATATTGGAAACACGTTATGATGGTGAGGGAAGAATACTACCCAACGACTAATATGGTTCAGGGTAAGTATAAACAACAAAGAAATTAGGAACAAGAACAGAGCAAGCCACAAATGAATTAAGGAGCTCAACTGGGGTAAATTAGAATGAGAGTCCCCCTTCTATACAATGAAATAAAAGGTTTATCCCACCTTGGCATAAATACTATATGGTAAACCTGAGGTGATAAGTACTGACACAGTGCAATAACATTTATAGAAATGATAGTATGTAAAACTAAGGGGCAAGAAAACCTGGTCGAGTAGATAGCGTTAATCCCCAAAGAGTTGGGATAAAAAAAATATATATAAAAAAGAGGGCTCACCTCCCCGGCCGCAGAAGATCAACCCTCCCTGTGAAGATTAAAATAGTGTGCAAATATATGCCATTTGACACGCAACAAGAAAATATATAATAGTGTTGCCCAAAGCGTTATAATAACAACAACTAAGTAAATATTAAAGTCCGGCAGACAGTACTCAAAAACCTACATAAGGGATGTCTGTGTTTAGCAGCTTATGCCGCAAAAATGTGAACATGCATTCGAAGGGAGGGGGGAGAACAAGAGGAGACATACACAAGACAATAAACCAACATATAAATAGGCTGAAATGTGAACATTTTTGGTGTCCTCGTTCAGACAGTAGAACTGATCTGTAACTAGTCCGGGAGCATATTACAGTGGTGTGAGGTGAGATACTCCATTACCCTACTCCGGTTTTTGGTGAAGTGTAGAAAATCCCAATTGATTCAAGTTGGTCACCGGGTTTCCCTAAGGACAGTAGTAGTTTGTTATAGCGATTGATCTCTGAGTTTAACGTTGGGGATAGATGTTGAATAAGAAATCCCTTGTATTCATAGTTCTTAGCCACATCTGCTGGTATGAGGCTTGAGGAGGGCGCTACAATGCTGTGTTTGTCAGTTCTCTGTGAGGTAGTGTTATTTACAATGGCCCTCTTAGGCTCCACACCCTCGACTGACCCATCGCCCCCCTCAGAAGTCAAGGCATCGGATGCCAGATCTTTTGGATCTACATCCAGAGTAAGTGTTAAGAGCTGGAGCCCCAAAGCACGGCCACATTTATCTGCTGTAGGAGCGTGTTTCAGCCGAGAAGCTAGTTGGGATCCATGGATGGCTCCAGGGTTGGACGCCATGTGCAGTGTCTTGTCAAAGTCAGCACGGTAATCTATGAGCAAATAGCTCAGCTGCTCTGAGCAGGCGGACAGGAATCGCCGGAATTCAACCCGATCGAATACAATCAGGTTGATTGACACCTCCCTGCCGCGAGTCAGCAGGGGGCGGCGTTGCACCAGCAAACATGCAACCTATCATGGCCGCAGCCTAGAAGTTCCCCCCGACAGACTTACATTTTTGCCAATCAGTGCTGACTCCTCGGTAAATTCATGTGCATGAGCTCAATGTTATCTATGTAAAATACATGAACCCCTAGTGGTGCAAAAATGTCAAAATGCTTTCAGATTAGAGGCGGCCTTCAAGGTCTAAGAAATTAGCATATGAACCTCCTAGGTTTAGCTTTCAACTAAGAATACCAAGTGAACGAAGCAAAATTGGTGATAAAAGTAAATTGGAAATTTGTTTAAAATTACATGCTCTATCTGAATTATGAAAGTTTTTTTTTGGACTGTCCATTTAACTAATGTTAACATCTGATGCATAATAAGTTTTAAAATGTTTTGTTGCTCTACAAGTATAAACCTCTGTATTTTTAATTTTCCTAATGTGTTCTTGAATCCTATGTCATAAAGTTATTTTCATTTTTACAACAAATGGCATAAAACATTGCTTTCAAGTCAGGACATACACTACATGTGTAGTACAACATGTTGCACATTGATTCATTTTATACTGTGTCACACTTGAAAGAAATGTGTCTACCACCTTCACATAGTTACAAACACTTCATATCCTAGTGCCACAAGTATATGTTACTCTTCTTTTGGTTAACTAATTTACCTTTAAATGGGTAGGTAACAAAGAAGGAGGCACCATATCAGCCATGTTTCTAGCCTTATTACAGATACTATGGAAGTCCCAGCATTCATATTCCTATCCTGCTCTCCTGATTTAACCCCAGTATGTACCTTGGTTTTTACCTAACCCTTGTTTGTACTAGAACTGTGGACTATGAATTTGTTGCTGACTTTTGGAACTGTTCTTTGTATTACTCTTTTGTCTGTTCCTTCTGTTCTAAAACCTGGTTATTACTGAATATTCTGTTACCTGACCCTGGCTTATTCTTCAGTGCATTCCATGGGTGCTAACATTTAGCTCTGTTTTTCTGGCAACAAGTCTGGTCTTTTCCTCACTTTTGTCTGCAGTTCTCCTGCAACTCTGGGTCCAGCTTCTAATCAAGATAATCTCCTTAATACCTTATAAACACCCAAACTCCACCGACCATTTATTTGGAGGAACTAATTCAGACCTTTTTCTAGGAAAAAAAAACATCTAGACATGGCAATTATGTTCCCAATACCGTACATACTTTTTTAATTCCGTTTGTATCTAATCATCTTTGCTCATGCCAATTAGGGAGAGATATGTAGCAGGGGTAGGCTTGAAAAACACGTCATATGCATTTCTTGGAATTGGAAACCCCTTTATTTTCAATCTGAGTTACTGGAAAAGGGGACAATAAATCAAATATACGGCAAAGCTTTTCTATTATGCATAATTACACATTTTATATAAAAATCCCAAGGTGTTTTAGTGGCTATTTAACACAACTATATTTATTTTAATGGAAGGAACGGCCACTAACAAAACATTTAAAAAGATAGGTGAAGCGAGTCTCTAGGAATTTTACATCTCAGTCTTACCAGTCTCTGTAAATCTGGTGCATTATGTTTCACATATGAATACAAATTTATTAGAAGAGGCGGCAATACAATTTACAACATATGACAATATAAAGCTACTAAATATCAATTACTTTAAGAGGACACAGAAGCATAAAAGGAATTCCAATAAAGAAAGAAATTGATGATCAATGTATTATTTAGCCAATGTTAATTAAACAATGTGCTATAAACGATTCTACTAAAATCTGCTTTTTTCTGTAATTCATTTTTGTTCTGTTTAAACCCAGTTTTATAACTTGGAGATGCTGGTAAAGTACCCCATACATTTATAAATGAAGGTAAAATACTGCTGGCAAACCAATTTTATCTTAGGTTGTAAGTACCAGAGACGAGAGACTACATTTTACATTTTTACAGCGGGAGCATTTCTTTATTTTAAGGTACATTTTTAACCATGGTCAATTAGATGTAAATTTTCTTGCTTCTGGCTAGTAATGTAATTGTGCATTCCATTAACTAATCTGAAAGCAGATTTATGAAATACTGTTTTTATACACGTTGTACTCCAGGGCACTCCTGCTGAAAAAAATTACAACTGATCTGTTTGCAGTAATTGTTTCAGTTAAATTACATACAAGTCATTCTCTTATAAGAGGACATATGTTTTTCATTAATGCACTAAATACAGAAATATGCCTTCAAAGTGATTAGTACAAAGAGGCTGAAAATAAGATATAAGATTGTGTTGGTTTTGCTATCATTAGCAGATTTGAAACTGAAACCTGCACTTTTTTTCTTGCATGGGGGAATTGAAATATCAGTCACTATTGGCTTATATAGAAACAGATTAAGCATTCATAATACATTTATTTCCACTTTTAGAAAATATTTTCTAATAGATCCCATATTACATTTTCTAATAACAAATTCAAAGTAATGTTATTCATGTTTAAAAAGTAATGCAAATTTCACAAAGAGCAGAAGCTCAAAGTCTTTCATATTTTCTAATTTTTATAATATCTGGGATATAAATTAGCTGGTTCCTTTATAATGTTCATACTTCGCACCTGATTCCCTATTCAAGTTAATTCTTTCAACCTTTTCATATGCTAGATACATCTATTTCATTTAGAGTTGGTATCCATTTTATACATTACCTCCACAAAGTGTCAAATTAACAACAAATGTGTTTTTTTTATTTCCTTTTCTTTCATGTAATTGGCAAGAGTCCATGAGCTAGTGACGTATGGGATATACAATCCTACCAGGAGGGACAAAGTTTCCCAAACCTCAAAATGCCTATAAATACACCCCCTCACCACACCCACAATTCAGTTTTTGAAACTTTGCCTCCCTATGGAGGTGATGAAGTAAGTTTGTGCTTGATTTTCTTCTGTGATATGCGCTTCTCAGCATTTTGAAGCCTGATTCCTCTCAGAGTACAGTGTTTGTCAGAGGGATGTGAAGGGAGTTTCACCTATTGATTCTCTGGTTTTCCAGGTTCGTAGGTTCTCTGTTATCGGTCGTAGAGATTCATCTCCTACCTCCCTTTTCAGATCGACGATATACTCTCATATTCCATTACCTCTACTGATACTTTTTCAGTACTGGTTTGGCTATCTGATATATGTGGATCGGTGTCTTTCGGTAAGTATGTTTTCATTTCTTAAGACACTCTCAGTTATGGTTTGGAACTTTATGTATTAATATAAGGTTTTAAATGTATTTATTGTACTTATATTTGCCATGAGTCAGGTTTATGTATATTTCCTTTTGCAGACTATCAGTTTAAAAATTGGGAAACATATTTAGGAAGTTATTTTTTCTTACCTGGGGTATAGTCTTTTCTTCAAATTGACTGCTTTGTCATTAAATTTTGCGGGCAAAATTAGGCTTGTGAGATCGCAAAATGCTGATATTTATTGCATCATTCTTGGCACAAGAATTTTTGTGGCGTGAAAGTACGTTTGGTGACGCAAATTCGTAATTTCCAGCGACTTAGTTCACGCCAGGTTTCCTTGCACAAGGTTGCGTCTGCCATAACGTGAGTTGTGTCATTTCCGAATGTTGTTAGCGCCAAAAAAAAATAGTTTTGCGTTGTGCGTCATACTTGGCGACAAATAATTTAATTATTTAAACTCCACTTCCTATATGCCTCTTGCCTTTTTTATGCTCAGAGGGCTATGCTGTTTGCATTTTTTTCCCATTTCTGAAACTGCCATATAAGGAAATTGATCATTTTGCTTTATATGTTGTTTTTTTCTCTTACATTTGCAAGATGTCTCAATCTGATCCTGTTTTAGAAACATTTGTTGGAACCCTGCTGCCTGATAACAGTTCTAGCAAAGCTTAGTGTATCTGTTGTAAGTTAGCGGCGATTATATCTCCAGCTGTAGTATGTAACAGTTGTCATGATAAGCTTTTACATGCAGGGAATGTATCCATCAGTACTAGTACAATGCCTGTTGTTCCTTCAACATCTAATGTACATGATATCCCTGTGAATATAAAAGATTTTATTGCTGATGCGATTCAGAAGGCTTTATCTGCTATTCCACCTTCTAATAAACGTCTTTTAAAAATTCTCATAAAGTTGATGAAATTTCAAATGACCGACAACATACTGAATTATCCTCCTTTGATGAGGATCTATCTGATTCAGAAGATCCTACCTCAGATATTGAAATTGACAATTCTATTTATCTCTTTAAGATGGAGTATATACGTTCCTTGTTAAAAGAGGTGTTGATTACTTTGGATATTAAGGAATCTAGTCCCCTTGATACTAAAACATTTACATTCTGTTTATAAACCTCCTGTGGTTACTCCAGAGGTTTTTTCAGTTCCTGATGCTATTTCTGATATGATTTCAAAGGAATGGGATAGGCCTGGTACTTCTTTTATTCCTTCTTCTAGGTTTAAAAAGTTGTATCCTTTGCCAACAGCTAGATTGGAGTTTTGGGGAAAAATTCCCAAAGTTGATGGGGCTATTTCTACTCTTGCCAAACGTACTACTATTCCTATGGAGGATAGTACTTCTTTTAAGGATCCTTTAGATAGGAAACTTGAATCTTATCTAAGGAAAGCTTATTTATTTTCTGGCTATATTCTTAGGCCTGCTATATCTATGGCTGAACTTTTTGGTTGTAATGCTTAGCACAACTGGAAACAGATCCTGATTTGTCTAGCATTGTTGGCTTGCTTCAACATGCTAATTATTTTATCTGTGATGCTATTTTTGATATCATCAAAATTGATCTTAAATCAATGTCTTTTGCTATTTTAGCTAGAAGAGCTTTGTGGCTCAAATATTGGAATGCACATGGTATCTAAGTCTAGATTACTATTTCTTTCTTTCCAAGGTAACAATTTATTTGGTTCTCAGTTGGATTCAATTATTTCAACTGTGCCTCAGGATAAAAGATCTAAGGGTAAATCTAAAGTTTCTAATTGTTTTCGTTCTTTTCGTCAGAATAAGGAACAGAAAGCCAATCCTTCCCCCAAGGAATCTGGTTCCAATTGGAAACCTTCAAGCCTTTTAAGAAACCAAAGCCAGTGCCCAAGTCTGCATGAAGGCTCAGGATTTTCTGAAGTGTGTTTCAGATCTAGAGCTTTCAGGGGTAATCATACCAGTTCCGTTTCAGGAACAGGGTCTGGGGTTTTATTCAAATCTATTAATTGTCCCAAAGAAAGAAAATTCATTCAGGCCAGTCCTGGATCTGAAAATTTTGAATAATTTTGTAAGAGTGCCAACTTTCAAAATGGTTACTATAAGGACTATTACACACTGCCTTAGACATGTTATAACTACTATTATTATATGTCTTAATATGTGCCTATATGTTCTATCTTAGGTCTCTATACAATCTGGTAACTTGATTAATGTGTGTCTTAGATACTATTAGATTTAGCAGCATACGTATGCTTTACAGATATCCTGCAGGTACTATTACCTTAGACGTAAGGTGTTGTATATATATGGTGTTTACCTTATTTTGTGTTGGTTTGAGTCAATGCAGAGTATTCACGAAATGTGATAAGGGATTATAATTAATAAATTTATTTTTGTTATGAAATAAATTCTCTGTGTGCCTTTATTTCCCTTACTTTATCAGACCATTAATATATGGTCTGATACTATATCTCCCTGTATAAATTTAATTTCATTATTGATTAAGGGTGGCACCAGAATCTATATTATCAGCAATATTTTCCATTCTCTCATACACCCCCATTTATATATAGCAATTGAATGTTTGTATTTTTAGGTATACATAATTATTAGATTGTAAGATTAATACTATTCTAAGAAATCGCTTGTCATTGGCTCATTCAACCATCTAATTTAAATATTGATCTGATGTATTTTCTCTAGGTGCTTAGATATAAAAAAATACATTTTATGATTTTCCAATGTTAACATATATGATAACAAAATTCAAATTTTTACACTTTTCTGGTCACGTTGGTTACCAAATCATCTAATAAACAAGAGACATCTTAGTAACTGTGTACTTTCGCGCCAAGCAAAGCTTCAAAATTACCAATAATCCGATAGTCTTCGAGACAGATTAGACACAATATTTTACGGAGTGATTTTTAGTACATTCATGTAATGAAGTTGATTCCGCTATGTGCGCATGTTGGCGGGTAAATTTGATCTGCTTAATGCTATACTTGTGATGCCTTAGTACATGAGGCCCAAAGTAATGATTACTTTGAATCTGCTGGGTCTCCTAAATTTTTTTTATATAATAATATATATGTGTTTCTCTTTGAAAAATGGTTTACAGTAGATTTTAAATGTGAGAAACATCTACAAAACTGCAAAACAGCTTAGCAGAGTGGTGGAAATGGTTCAGCCGTTAAAGGTATATAGATTAGCAGTTATAGGTATATAGATTAAACTCTATATCAAAAGTTAGCTTTTATTCCTATTGTCTTAGCTTTTATTTTCTTAAAAAATGAAACCCTAAATACGCATTCATTACCTAAATACATATTATTTATTTTAAGTATTTTAAGAAAGCGACAGTGATCAATGAAGTGTGAAATTAATATGAAGCACATTTAGTTTTAAGTTCCCTAGAATGTGCTTGCTAAATATATATAGCTATGCCATAGTAAAATATAACAATTCTCAATATTACTCTTAATTTTCATACCTTTTACTGTGCTTGAAAGATGTTGGAGATTTTTATGCTATTAGTTTTTGGCAGAGATATAACAATGTTTGTTGAATCTGGACAAAAAGTATATATAAAGCGTATGTTTAATGCACTAAATACAGAAATATGCCTTCAAAGTGATTAGTACAAAGAGGCTGAAAATAAGATATAAGATTGTGTTGGTTTTGCTATCATTAGCAGATTTGAAACTGAAACCTGCACTTTTTTTCTTGCATGGGGGAATTGAAATATCAGTCACTATTGGCTTATATAGAAACAGATTAAGCATTCATAATACATTTATTTCCACTTTTAGAAAATATTTTCTAATAGATCCCATATTACATTTTCTAATAACAAATTCAAAGTAATGTTATTCATGTTTAAAAAGTAATGCAAATTTCACAAAGAGCAGAAGCTCAAAGTCTTTCATATTTTCTAATTTTTATAATATCTGGGATATAAATTAGCTGGTTCCTTTATAATGTTCATACTTCGCACCTGATTCCCTATTCAAGTTAATTCTTTCAACCTTTTCATATGCTAGATACATCTATTTCATTTAGAGTTGGTATCCATTTTATACATTACCTCCACAAAGTGTCAAATTAACAACAAATGTGTTTTTTTTATTTCCTTTTCTTTCATGTAATTGGCAAGAGTCCATGAGCTAGTGACGTATGGGATATACAATCCTACCAGGAGGGACAAAGTTTCCCAAACCTCAAAATGCCTATAAATACACCCCCTCACCACACCCACAATTCAGTTTTTGAAACTTTGCCTCCCTATGGAGGTGATGAAGTAAGTTTGTGCTTGATTTTCTTCTGTGATATGCGCTTCTCAGCATTTTGAAGCCTGATTCCTCTCAGAGTACAGTGTTTGTCAGAGGGATGTGAAGGGAGTTTCACCTATTGATTCTCTGGTTTTCCAGGTTCGTAGGTTCTCTGTTATCGGTCGTAGAGATTCATCTCCTACCTCCCTTTTCAGATCGACGATATACTCTCATATTCCATTACCTCTACTGATACTTTTTCAGTACTGGTTTGGCTATCTGATATATGTGGATCGGTGTCTTTCGGTAAGTATGTTTTCATTTCTTAAGACACTCTCAGTTATGGTTTGGAACTTTATGTATTAATATAAGGTTTTAAATGTATTTATTGTACTTATATTTGCCATGAGTCAGGTTTATGTATATTTCCTTTTGCAGACTATCAGTTTAAAAATTGGGAAACATATTTAGGAAGTTATTTTTTCTTACCTGGGGTATAGTCTTTTCTTCAAATTGACTGCTTTGTCATTAAATTTTGCGGGCAAAATTAGGCTTGTGAGATCGCAAAATGCTGATATTTATTGCATCATTCTTGGCACAAGAATTTTTGTGGCGTGAAAGTACGTTTGGTGACGCAAATTCGTAATTTCCAGCGACTTAGTTCACGCCAGGTTTCCTTGCACAAGGTTGCGTCTGCCATAACGCGAGTTGTGTCATTTCCGAATGTTGTTAGCGCCAAAAAAAAATAGTTTTGCGTTGTGCGTCATACTTGGCGACAAATAATTTAATTATTTAAACTCCACTTCCTATATGCCTCTTGCCTTTTTATGCTCAGAGGGCTATGCTGTTTGCATTTTTTTCCCATTTCTGAAACTGCCATATAAGGAAATTGATCATTTTGCTTTATATGTTGTTTTTTCTCTTACATTTGCAAGATGTCTCAATCTGATCCTGTTTTAGAAACATTTGTTGGAACCCTGCTGCCTGATAACAGTTCTAGCAAAGCTTAGTGTATCTGTTGTAAGTTAGCGGCGATTATATCTCCAGCTGTAGTATGTAACAGTTGTCATGATAAGCTTTTACATGCAGGGAATGTATCCATCAGTACTAGTACAATGCCTGTTGTTCCTTCAACATCTAATGTACATGATATCCCTGTGAATATAAAAGATTTTATTGCTGATGCGATTCAGAAGGCTTTATCTGCTATTCCACCTTCTAATAAACGTCTTTTAAAAATTCTCATAAAGTTGATGAAATTTCAAATGACCGACAACATACTGAATTATCCTCCTTTGATGAGGATCTATCTGATTCAGAAGATCCTACCTCAGATATTGAAATTGACAATTCTATTTATCTCTTTAAGATGGAGTATATACGTTCCTTGTTAAAAGAGGTGTTGATTACTTTGGATATTAAGGAATCTAGTCCCCTTGATACTAAAACATTTACATTCTGTTTATAAACCTCCTGTGGTTACTCCAGAGGTTTTTTCAGTTCCTGATGCTATTTCTGATATGATTTCAAAGGAATGGGATAGGCCTGGTACTTCTTTTATTCCTTCTTCTAGGTTTAAAAAGTTGTATCCTTTGCCAACAGCTAGATTGGAGTTTTGGGGAAAAAATCCCAAAGTTGATGGGGCTATTTCTACTCTTGCCAAACGTACTACTATTCCTATGGAGGATAGTATTTCTTTTAAGGATCCTTTAGATAGGAAACTTGAATCTTATCTAAGGAAAGCTTATTTATTTTCTGGCTATATTCTTAGGCCTGCTATATCTATGGCTGAACTTTTTGGTTGTAATGCTTAGCACAACTGGAAACAGATCCTGATTTGTCTAGCATTGTTGGCTTGCTTCAACATGCTAATTATTTTATCTGTGATGCTATTTTTGATATCATCAAAATTGATCTTAAATCAATGTCTTTTGCTATTTTAGCTAGAAGAGCTTTGTGGCTCAAATATTGGAATGCACATGGTATCTAAGTCTAGATTACTATTTCTTTCTTTCCAAGGTAACAATTTATTTGGTTCTCAGTTGGATTCAATTATTTCAACTGTGCCTCAGGATAAAAGATCTAAGGGTAAATCTAAAGTTTCTAATTGTTTTCGTTCTTTTCGTCAGAATAAGGAACAGAAAGCCAATCCTTCCCCCAAGGAATCTGGTTCCAATTGGAAACCTTCAAGCCTTTTAAGAAACCAAAGCCAGTGCCCAAGTCTGCATGAAGGCTCAGGATTTTCTGAAGTGTGTTTCAGATCTAGAGCTTTCAGGGGTAATCATACCAGTTCCGTTTCAGGAACAGGGTCTGGGGTTTTATTCAAATCTATTAATTGTCCCAAAGAAAGAAAATTCATTCAGGCCAGTCCTGGATCTGAAAATTTTGAATAATTTTGTAAGAGTGCCAACTTTCAAAATGGTTACTATAAGGACTATTCTGCCTTTTGTTCAGCAAGGTCATTATATGTCCACAATAGACGTATAGGATGCATATCTTTATATTCCTATTCATAAAGACCACTATCGATTTCTGAGATTCTCTTTTCTTTTCTAGACAAACATTACCAATTTGTCATTCTTCCATTTGGCCTAGCGACAGCTCCAAGAATTTTTTCGAAGGTTCTCGGTGCCCTACTCTCTGTAATCAGAGAATAGGGTATTGCAGTGTTTCCTTATTTGGACAATATCTTGGTACTAGCTCAGTCTTTACATTCTGCTGAATCTCACATAAATCAACTAGTGTTGTTTCTTCAAAGACATGGTTGGAGGATCAATTTACCAAAAAGTTCCTTGATTCCTCAAACAAGGGTCACCTTTTTAGGTTTCCAGATAGATTCAGTGTCCATGAGTCTGTCTCTAACAGTCAAGAGACGAATGAAATTGGTTTCAGCTTGTCGAAACCTTCATTCTCAATCATCCCCTTCAGTGGCTATGTGCATGGAAGGTTTAGGTATCATGACTGCAGCATCGGACGCAATCCCCTTTGCTCGTTTTCATATGAGACCTCTTTAGGTTTGTATGCTGAATCAGTGGTGCAGGGATTATACAAGGATATCACAATTAATATCCTTAAATCCCAATGTTCGACTCTTTCTGATGTGGAGGTTAGATCACCATTGTATAGTTCAAGGGGCTTCTTTTGTTCATCCAACCTGGACTGTAATCACAACAGATTCAAGTCTTTCAGGTTGGGGAGCTGTCTGGGGATCTCTGACAGCACAAGGGGTTTGGAAATCTCAAGAGGCGAGGTTATCAATAAATATTTTAGAACTCTGTGCTATTTTCAGGGCCCTTCAGGTTTTGCCTCTGTTGAAGAGAGCCATTCATTTGTTTTCAGGCAGACAATATCACAACTGTGGCATATGTCAATCATCAGGGTGGGACTCACAGTCCCCTAGCTATGAAAGAAGTATCTCTGATACTTTCTTGGGCAGAATCCAGCTCTTGTCTAATTTCTGCAGTACATATCCCAGGTGTAGACAATTGGGAAGTGGAATATCTTAGCCATCAGACTTTACATCAAGGGGAGTGGTCTCTCCATCCAGATGTGTTTTTTCAGATTGTTCAGATGTGGGGTCTTCCAGAAATAGATCTGATAGCTTCCCATCTAAACAAGAAACTTCCCAGGTACTTGTCCAGGTCCAGGGATCCTCAGCAGAGTCGGTGGATGCGTCAGCAGTTCTTTGGTTTTTCCAACATGCTTATAGCTTTCTGCCTCTAGTTCTTCTTCCAACAGTGATCTCCAAGATCATCATGGAACAATTGTTTGTGTTTGTGGTAGCACCAGCATGGCCTCACAGGTTCTGGTATGCGGATCTTGTCTGGATGTCCAGTTGCCAACCTTGGCCACTTCCTTTAAGACCAGACCTTCTGTCTCAAGGACCGTTTTTCCATCAGGATCTCAAATCGTTAAATTTGAAGGTATGTAAATTTGAACGCTTAGTGCTTAGTCAAAGAGGTTTCTCTGACTCAGTGATTGATACTATGTTACAGGCTCATAAATCTGTTTCTAGGAAGATTTATTATCGAGTTTGGAAGACTTATATTTCATGGTGTTCTTCTCATAAGTTCTCTTGACATTCTTTTTGAATTCCTACAGTTTCTTCAGGCTGGTTTGGATAAAGGTTTGTCTGCAAGTTCTTTGAAGGGACAAATCTCTGCTCTTTCTGTTTTATTTCACAGAAAGATTGCTAAGCTTCCTGATATTCACTGTTTTGTACAGGCTTTGGTCCGTATCAAGCCTGTCATTACATCAATCTCTCCTCCTTGGAGTCTTAATTTAGTTTTGAAGGCTTTACAGGCTCCTCCTTTTGAGTCTATGCATTATTTGGATATTAAACTACTTTCTTGGAAAGTGTTGTTCCTTTTGGCTATCTCTTCTGCTAGAAGAGTTTCCTAATTATCTGCTCTTTCTTGTGAGTCTCCTTTTCTGATTTTCTATCAGGATAAAGCAGTTTTGCAGACTTTTTTTCCCCCTAAAGTTGTGAATTCTAACAACATTAATAGGGAAATTGTTGTTCCCTCTTTGTATCCTAATCCTAAGAATTCTTTGGAGAGATCCTTACATTCTCTGGATGTTGTAAGAGCTTTGAAATATTATGTTGAAGCTACTAAAGATTTCAGGAAGACTTCTAGTCTATTTGTTGTATTTTCTGGTTCTAGGAAAGGTCAGAAAGCTTCTGCCATTTCCTTAGCATCTTGGTTAAAGCTTTTGATTCATCAGGCTTATTTGGAGTTGGGTCAGGCTCCACCTCAGAGAATCACAGGTCATTCTACTAGATCAGTCTCCACTTCATGGGCTTTTAAGAATGAAGCTTCAGTTGATCAGATTTGCAAAGCAGCAACTTGGTCATCTTTGCATACATTTACTAAATTCTTCTGTTTTGATGTATTTGCCGCTTCGGAAGCAGTTTTTGGTAGAAAAGTTCTTCAGGCAGCTGTTTCAGTTTGATTCCTCTGCTTATGTTTTAAGATTTTTCTTTTCAATTATGAGAAACTTATTTTTTTCTATGTTGATTTAATTTTTTCAGCGGAAAATGGCTGTTTTTATTTTTATCCCTCCCTCTCTAGTGACTCTTCTGTGGAGTACCACATCTTGGGTATTACTATCCCATACATCACTAGCTTATGGACTCTTGCCAATTACATGAAAGAAAACATAATTTATGTAAGATCTTACCTAATAAATTAATTTCTTTCATATTGGCAAGAGTCCATGAGACCCACCCTTTTTATGGTGGTTATGTTTTTTTGTATAAAGCACAATTATATTTCCAGTTCCTTTTTTGATGCTTTTTACTCCTTTTTCTATTACCCCACTACTTGGCTATTCATTAAACTGAATTGTGGGTGTGGTGAGGGGGGTATTTATAGGCATTTTGAGGTTTGGGAAATTTTGCCCCTCCTGGTAGGATTGTATATCCTATATGTCACTAGCTCATGGACTCCAGGTAAGTTCTTACATAAATTATGTTTTTCCTTTCATTGGTCACTGAGAACTCCCACCCAGAGATAATAACATTTTCAAAATAAATTGTAGGTACCACACTAGTTGCCTATGTTAGAAGTTGACATGCTGTATTATAACATTTCATGGACATTTTTTTTTTAAATATTTTTATTTTTGGTTGTCTCCACAGGATTACAAATATGTACACAAACACATCAAATAAAAGAAAAGAAATAAAATCATTCTGGTTACATGTGCTTACAAGAACAAGCATTCACAGTTATTGCAAGGAAAGTCCAAGTTGACAAGAATACATTTACACAAGTTAATTCTTGCTTAACTTATTTCGTGTTGAGTCCTGTGGAAGACTAGATTTTAAATTTTCATCACACATCTTAACAACAACAAAAATAAAAGAAACACTTGAACTCACAGTGCGCTCTCCTCCGTCCGGTGCCCCTCCTGTTGTCTCTCTCTTACACAATGATCTGTCAACTTATATATCTCTTCACCTCTCAATCTCGCATTTAGGACATAATCTGTGTCTTTGAATGGTGTGATTATGAGATCTCGTGTTCCCTTAGGTAAGCAGTGAAGATAAGGTTCCCATTTAGTTAGAAAGGTTTTAACTCTCTTTACTATGTCCCCCAGCCCATCAAATTGCTCAATGAATAATTGCTTAAGCAAAGCATTTTTTAGTTGTGTGACAGTAAGCAGATTTCTTTTCAGCCAGTTCTGAAATATCAGACTTCTGGCGACTAGAATTATATTATAGACACAGGCTCTCTGTGGTCGTGGGATATTGGGAATGTTTAGAAAAACTACATATTGAAACGTCAAAGCTAGTTCAGGGAGATGCATTGCGGTACGTATCCAGTATTGTACCATTTTCCAAAATCTCATTATGTGAGGGCAGCCCCATGTCATATGAACAATGTCTGCTTCTAAAAAGGTGCATTTTTATAGGGGTTCTATAGCTATATCAAAAATGAGTGGAGAAAGGGGATACCCCTGGTTCATGGACATTTTTAATGTGTCATAATGTTTTTATGTTGAACCTTATGTAATTCCGCTATTGTTTTTCCTATTGCAGTTTAATACGCATGTAAATTATGCACAATACCTCAATAAAAAGATTTTTTATTTAAAAAAAGCTCCTTTCCTTAAATTGTTCAAAAACTTCAATCACAATAATATATATGCAAAATAGTAAATCATTCATTGAAAGAGTTTTCATGTTTCAAGTAGAGAATGCTGTCCTTGTTGTATGCAGACTAAAGCCCAGATTGGCTCCTCAGAATAAGACAAGTGAATTGGAAAGTTTTCTTTTAATGTGTGCTCTGTCTGAATGGGGAAAGATTAATTTTGACTTTTACATCAGCAAACATATACTTTACACTGTCAGAAAAAAGGGTACAGTTGGGGTCCGTTTGTGAACACTTAGGGTACAACTGCTGTGGTAGTACCCCCAATGGATCATAATTACACCTTAAGGAACTAATATGTACCATTTAGCGGTAAATAAGGTACAAATATGTTTCCAACTGTCAAAGGGTCCATGTTTGTACCATTTAATCCACCCAAAAAGGTACAATCACTTTTGTGACTAAAAGGTTGCAGGGGATGGTTGGTTCAAGGCTGCCAAACCCTGCAAGTCCATATCATTTGTACAGCAAATGAATGCAACATATGTGTTGTACAGCAAAATAATTATGTTCAATTGTTGTTGGTAATATACAAGAAGAGGGCAAAACTTAATAACCCATATATTCAATGATACTGTGTTGTTGGTTCTAAATGGCAAACAAGCACTTAACATTTTAATGTTTATATTTAGAGCATCAACATGTTAACTCTTAAACATAAAGCAAATGTATCAACTACAATTACAAAGAAAAAAATTTGTTTTAAACTCTATAAAATAAACAAGAGCTGTTTAAGAACCAGTTTAAAAAAATAAATAAAATAAAATTGTAACCGTTCCCCAGTAACATACATGGACATTGTGTGACACGCCATAGCACCATCTAGTGGTTGAAAGTTCCTTGACATGTGTAACACAGCTCCATCTATTGGTAGAAGGTTCATCACCAAAATGTGTACTGGGGAAATATACTCATTTGCATATATTATGCATAGAGCGACAATTCAATGTATGGTTGTGAGTTTTATAGTTTATCCCTCCCCCGAATCCCCCTTCTTTTCATTATATTTTATTATTATGTTGTTTTCTATATGTTTTCTATATATTTATGTTTTATGCGGCATGTCACCCTAAATTAAATGGGGTGTTTTTAGAGTCTAGTACAGAGTGATATAAAACACATTGAGTAGTTCATTTTGGAACTGGTTGTTTAGCCTGGCTCAATCAGGTGGTTCTGTAGCAGTCTTTGGAATTGCTACATGGCTACAGTTAAGTATACAAACTTTTTATTAAAGTTGGAGTGTGGCTATTATAATACTTCCTGAAAAAGTACACATTAATTGAATGCATATTTAATTGTTATATAAAAAATTTAAAGGAACAGGATTTGTAATATGCTGTGTTGAGTACAAATTTGCCATCATGAGGTACAAAGGGTTTGTCACTGGGGCAGTACCCTTAAAAGGCTATATTTGCACCATTTTTTAAGGGTACAATATGGTACCATAGGACTGAGGTTCAATCTATTCACCAAAGGTACATATTTGTCTTTGAAAGGTACAATCTGCAAGGGTACCAATTTGTACCCATATTAAAGGGTACAGCAGGTTTACCTTTGAGGGTACTGCCCCAGTGACAAGCTGTTGTACCCCTAAAGGTACAATTTTTGCACATTTTTCTGACAGTGTAGTTGTATTTTTGATATTTCTAATTGGTTTCTTAAATAGTATTTTTTTTAATTAAATGCTCAATATGATTTTTTTTTTAATATTGTTTATTCTTTAGAACAGTAAACATTGAAGGTCATTATTCATATTTACCCACCAATGCTTTCTGCATGCCCACAATTGGTAATGCTTGCTCAATTACCTAAACAAATTACCTGTTAAAGCTTGCAATTTATTTCAATTTATAGAATGTTATTAACATTGTGGTCAACGACGACATGCCATTCTTTTGTTTTACTCAAAGATATCTGTACGTTTTTAAATATTATTTTTTAAAAGCACTGGATGTGACTATACGGTAAACGTTTGTGGACAATCCTAATTATTATAGATTTCATTGGTTTCAGCCATACCTGCTGCTAACAGCTGCATAAAATAAAGCACATTGCCAAGAAATCTCCATAGACAAACAATGGCAGCACAATGAGTTGTAACGAAGAGCTCAGTGACATTAAATGGACAGTAAAGTCAAAATTAAACTTACTTGATTCAGATAGAGCATGCAACTTTAAACAACTTTCCAGTTATGTCTATTAGCAAAGATGCTTTGTTTTGGTATTCTTTGTTAAAGAATAAACCTAAGTAGGCTGATAGGAGCTTATGAGTGTGCATGTGTTTATAGGAGTTTATAGCAGCATTATTTGTAACTATGTAAAGATTGCTATAAACAATGTTGTAGACACTACTGCCAGATGGCTAGAGATATGTACACACTCTTAAACACATCTAAGATTGCTCTTTAACAATAGACACCAAAAGAACTAAACAAACTTGATAATAGAAGTAAAGGGGAAAGTTATTTATAATTACATGCTCTAGCCTATCAATGTTAGTTTATTTTAACTGTGGCACCTTTGCCAGAAGTCAGTTATTGAACTTCCTGCCCTATTAGATCTGCCCTGGTCAAGTATAAGTTCTATTATTGTGAAGTTAAAGGATTACTTTCTGTTATAATTTTTAAGCTAAACAACTAACATATTAAAGTTAATAAACATTAATTAAAACCTACTGACCTATATTTTCTCCAAAACGAAGTTTCATAACGTTCTAAAAGTTATATATTTTATTCGCCGATGATGTCACGTTATCCTGCCCACTATTTTCAGCACTGCATGTTCAAAATGCTTAAACCAATAACTTTGTGTTTAAAGCGCCATTTTGAAACCTAGGTATTGTAAATGGATTGGTACAGAGCAAAGGATACCCACGGAGTGGGTTTGGAAAACAATTAAATTTGCAGACAAGATTTCTGATATACGGTAGAGATATGTTAATGAAATGCTATTGATAAAAAGCATATTTGGGGTAGTTAGTTAGTAACAGGCATAGAAAATATTTACTTACAGTGGCCCTTTAAGCAAACTAAATGCTCCTCAAGAGCACAAGGTGGTGCTATGTGCGTGTATAAAGAGGTAAGATATACACTCAACAGGCTATATACTATTCAAGCCCCAAAAACAAATGTTAGAGCAAAAAATAAAGAAAAAAAAAACAACAGCAAACAGAAAAAACAAATAAACAACCCCTAAAAAAATAACAAACAAATAATCCAAAGTCCAAAAAAGCAAGTAAATATATTTTTGGCTAAAATAAAGTTTATGATGGATGTGGGAATGATGTAGGCAGCTCCTCTTCTTAAGCCTAAATGGTGGAATTTATAAAACGTTGCGAATAAAAGCAAACAAAAGGGCGCCTCATGTGTGTATCAGTAGTTCCTTCAAATTGGTCCTCAGTGATACATACTCACAGGGTACTCACTTTTGGTTGCAGCCACCTGATGTGCTTATAGAATCACACTGAAGATTTGCAGTGCTTCAGCTCACTGTTTCCAGGCTGACAGGAACTCTTGTAGGCAATTCAGCAAACCGGTAACAAATTAGGACAACAAGGCTCAGTTTAAAAGCACATTTGAATTTATTAAAGCATAGAATAAAATAGTCATTTAGACCTACAAGTGCAGGGGTATAACAGTCGCTCTGATGTGTTATTTAGTTACATAGTAGCAATCTCTTATGTGAAAGCCTTCATGTTGATACATTTCATACCTCCAAAAAAACATACTTACAAACCTGAAATGGATGGAACTACCCAAAGATAGGAACAGAGGGATAGAGGGATAGGGACAGAGGGAGAGGGATAGGGACAGAGGGAGAGGGATAGGAGCAGAGGAATAGGGACAGGGACAGAGTGATAGGGACAGAGGGATAGGGGCAGAGGGAGAGGGATAGGAGCAGAGGGATAGGAACAGGGACAGAGGGATAGGGGCAGAGGGATAGGGACAGAGGCATAGGGACAGAGGCATAGGGACAGAGGGATAGGGGCAGAGGGATAGGGGCAGAGGGATAGGGGCAGAGGCATAGGGACAGAGGGATAGGGACAGGGACAGAGTAACAGGGACAGAGGGATTGGGGCTGAGGGATAGGGACAGAGGCATAGGGGCAGAGGGATATAGACCGAGACAGAGGGATAGGGACAGGGACAGAGTGTCAGGGATAGAGGGATATGGGCAGAGGGATAGGGACAGAGGCATAGGGACAGAGGGATAGGGACAGAGGGATAGGGACAGAGGCATAGGCATAGGGACACAGGGATAGGGACAAGGACAGAGTGACAGGGACAGAGGGATATGTACTGAGGGATAGGGGCACAGAGATAGGGACAGAGGCATAGGGACAGAGGCATAGGGACAGAGTGAAAGGGACAGAGGGATAGAGGCAGAGGGATAGGGACAGAGGCATAGGGACAGAAGGATAGGGACAGAGGGATAGGGGCAGAGGGATAGGGACAGAGGCATAGGGACAGAGGGATAGGGGCAGGGACAGAGTGACAGGGACAGAGGGATTGGGGCTGAGGGATAGGGACAGAGGCATAGGGGCAGAGGGATAGGGACAGAGGGATAGGGACAGAGGGATAGGGACAGGGACAGAGTGACAGAGCCAGAGGGATATGGGCAGAGGGATAGGGACAGAGGCATAGGGACAGAGGCATAGGGGCAGAGGGATAGGGATAGAGGCATAGGCATAGGGACAGAGGGATAGGGACAAGGACAGAGTGACAGGGACAGAGGGATAGGGACAGAGGCATAGGGACAGAGGGATATGGACAGAGGGATATGGACAGAGGGATAGGGGCACAGAGATAGGGACAGAGGCATAGGGACAGAGGCATAGGGACAGAGGCATAGGGACAGAGGGATAGGGACAAAGGGATAGGGACAGAGGGATAGGGACAGAGGGATAGGGACAGAGGGATAGGGACAGAGGGATAGGGACATAAGGATAGATATAGAGGGATAGATTAATAGAGGGATAGAGATACAGAGATAGATGGATAGAAGGATATGTATATTTCTGTGATTACACATTTTGGCCTGTGTACACGGGCTTTAACACTAGTACATATATATTTAAAATGCTGCCCATTGCTGCGCTACTTACCTCCTTCACTGCATGAGGTTCTGATGCTGTTAGTGACATTATCGTGCACTGGTATTACAAAGTGGAGCGCTAATATGGCTTGTAGGTAAGCGATATTTAGCGATCCACTAGTAATCTAACCATAAGTTTATCGTAATCATCCATTGTAGTTTTTTCTATCACAGGCATACCATTTTGATCAAATAAACATGTACATTATTTGAATACATGCATAGAATATATATTAAAAATAAGTATTTTTTTGACTGTATGCAAAAAATGATTTAAAATCATTTAATATAATTTGCAAAGTTTTGCAAATCAAGAATAGTTTAGGTGGGCAAATCAATAAATGAATTAATATTTAGTTTTTAATTTTTCTTAGTAAAATATTTTATAGGTGGTTACATTTTGAGCTTCGTTTAAGCTTATATGAGTAATACCTAGAAAATCAGTTTTCTTACACTCAGTTTGAGCAGCCACATTAGAAACAGCACAGCTAAACAAAGCACATGAACACAGTAACACACAGTTATTAGAAAGTGGACTTGTGCAGGGAATTCTTTTTGTTTCGGACCAAATTTTCGTTACCAATTTTCACAACTTCGCCTGAATATTTGTTCCCTGCACTATTCATTCTTCATTTAATTTAAAACAAAACGAAAATCGAATTTTCATTAAACATTTACATACATTTTCGTTTAACCATTTGAGTGCTAAGCAATTTCCCACCTGGGTGCTAAGCTGGATTTGAGTTTTTTTTTAAATATATATTTTTTTACTACTTTCTCTTTTCAGATCCCAATTGAAAAGGTTAGGTGATTACCTTTCCAACTGTGTGTCTTGGGGGTCTGTAGCTGCTTAGATGCCTGAGATAGAGGCTTCTAAGCAGCATGCCCTCATTTCCCTATACTGTCCATTGTAATTTTTAAATAAAGTTGTGCAGTGACGTCATCACGTCATTACACGTGACGTTGCTGCGCAAAACGTGAAGCCCAGGCAATGCCTGTCACTATACAGGCCAGATTTCCGGGTGGAAGTCAGTGGGAGCCCCAAGATTGCCCTCAAGTTGGGTGAGTGCTAGCAACGGCTCTGAGCCGTCGTCAGCACCTGACTGGGACAATTTGCGATGACTCAGAGCTGTCTTTAGCACTCAAAAGGATAAACAAATGTAAATGTTTCAAAACTACAGGTAAAAAGTTCACTTGTAGCTACATACTTACCCTAACGTGCTCTGGAAGGCACGCTAACTCGATCCTCTTCTTGCCAGAGCCCTGGCCATGATAACAGGAGGCTCCCAGGATCTGCACAAATATATAAAAATGCATACAAGTTTTTACAGTTTTGTTAAAAGTATTTACACACACACATATATATATATATATATATATATATATATATATATATATATATATATATACTGTATATATATTCAAGCAAAAAATCAAAGTGGGAAGCAATTGCTAACTATTGGAGCTCTATAGAGAGTGTAACTTAAATGTTATCACTATCGAGTTGTATTCAACTATTAGTGCAGACCCTTACAATATAATTATCAAGAAAAATATTTAGAGAGGAAGAGAAATATAAAAATAATTATTTCCAAAAAGACAGGGACTTCAGCACTCTTCTCAAAATGAAACTGCTCCAGCATACAAGTGAACAAAATAACACTTTATTAACATATGCACATAAACTGCATGTCACACTGTATCCCCCAGGGAGGAAAAAGTTACAATTAAGGTATTATCAGTTTATACTACAGGCTTGATACAAGGTCGCTTAGGGTAGGTCCTAAGCATATTGCCTAGATGGGATCTTGGTTATCTCTTAGATACTTGTTAATTTAGCAGCAAGTCAAAGCGGACATAATACATGTATGGCACATAAAAATGCATCATTCACAAGCCATGCAATATGCTGAAGCATAACACACATTAACAAAGATGAGATATACACAGTTACACCCAGCTGCTCACAGAACCCCATGAATTAGTGAGGTATAACCTGGGCAAGTGTCTGAAAATGGGATCTAAGCTGTGTAATAAAATACACTCTAATCCATGCAAATAATTCAATAGTATGCAAGCAACAGGAAGAATATAAGCACAGAAAATTAATCGGTTAATGCAGCAAAAGAAACCAACACTAAGTGCAAAGTTCGTCAAGTCCTTGCAGTGCCTTACGACATGATATCACCATGTTAGAAATGTGTACCTTTACAACAAGTGGAAGGTCTCTTTGTAGCCCAATCGCCTTTAGGCGCTATGTATAATGCCTGGAATGCGTCTCCAATATAGTAATAGCCTTTTTCATCGGCACTTAGCAATGCCGCCTTCGGGTGTAATGTATATGGCCAGTGAAGCTTCTCCAGTTATAGTGAATATCCATAGACATCGGCACTTATACTGTTACCACATAGATTTCATGCTTGGTATATTCATGAGCAATGTTATTCACTTGATGCGTGGCAAAAATGACATACTGCACTTTCCAAAACTGCTTTGGCTGATTGACAGATCGCTAGCTCTTTCTCGATTCTGTGGGTGGTGGTGCATGGCCGTTCTTAGTTGGTGGAGTGATTTGTATGGTTAATTCCGATAACGAACGAGACTCCTCCATGCTAACTAGTTACGCGACCCCCGGCGGTCGGCGTCCAACTTCTTAGAGGGACAAGTGGCATTCAGCCTTGCACGAGATCGAGCAATAACAGGTCTGTGATGCCCTTAGATGTCCGGGGCCGTACGCGTGCTACACTGAACGGATCAGCATGTGTCTACCCTTCGCCGGCAGGCTCGGGTGACCCGCTGAACCCCGTTCGTGATAGGGATCGGGGATTGCAATTGTTTCCCACCAACGAGGGCATCAGATGACCCTTCAGATGACCCAGAGTGCCAAATACAGACACACCTGTCTACGCAGTTTTTCCCTGGACTAACAGGATATCGCAGCCAAAGCAGTTTTGGAAGGTGCAGTATGTCGTTTTTGCCACGCACCAATTGAATAACATTGCTCATGAATATACCAAGCATGAAATCTATGTGGTAACAGTATAAGTGCTGATGTCTACGTCTATTCATTACTGGAGATGCTTCACTGGCCATATACATTACGCCCGAAGGCTGCATTGCTAAGTGCCGATGATAACGGCTGATTACTATATTGGAGACGCATTCCAGGCATTATACTTAACGCCTAAAGGTGGTTGGGCTACAAAGAGACCTTCCACTTGTTGTAGTGGTACACATTTCTAACATGGTGATATCATGTCGTAAGGCACTGCAAGGACTTGAAGATTTTAGCACTTAGTGTTGGTTTCTTTTGCTGCATTAACCGATTAATTTTCTGTGCTTATATTCTTCCTGTTGCTTGCATACTATTGAATTATTTGCTTGGATTAGAGTGCATTTGATTACACAGCTTAGATCCCGTTTTCAGACACTTGCCCAGGTTATACCTCACTAATTAATGGGGTTCTGTGAGCAGCTGGGTGTAGCTGTGTATATCACCACCCTATCTCATCTTTGCTAATGTGTGTTATGCTTCAGCTTATTGCATGGCTTGTGAATGATGCATTTTTATGTGCCATACATGTATTATGTCCGCTTTGATAACCAAGATCCCATCTAGGCAATATGCTTAGGACCTACCCTAACTACAGGTAGTATAATTTCTGAAATCAGCTGGGAATGGTTATTTCTAGAAATACTTTGCCTGTTGTATTTTTCTACATGATATTGTATTTTTCTCGGCACTGGTGTTTATTCTGACCGGTCAGGTTAATAGTATTTTAGCTATAACCTAGCTTTTTGGATGTAGCGACCTTGTATCAAGCCTATAGTATAAACTGATAATACCTTAATTGTAACTTTTTCCTCCCTGGGGGATAAAGTGTGACATGCAGTTTATGTACATATGTTAATAAAGTGTTATTTTGTTCACTTGTATGCTGGAGCAGTTTCATTTTGAGAAGAGTGCTGAAGTCCCTGTCTTTTTGGAAATAATTATTTTTATATTTCCATTCCTCTCTAAATATTTTTCTTGATATATATATATATATATATATATATATATATATATATATATATATATATATATATATGTATATCCAGAGAGAACAGCACAATTTTACAACTTGTAAAGTGCCACGGTGCACTGTAGAGTATATCCAGTGTGGTTATTAATTAAAAGGGGTCTCTATTTTATTCCCAAAAGACTTTATTTGGAAATCAATATATGTTAATAATAAGATAAATATTTACAGGTATATATACACATCTATTTTACAGCAAAACAGTTCAAATAATTAATATAGGGCAACTCTACTACAACCCCAATTTGTGCAACACTGCTAAAATAATCATATTAATATACTTAGCCACATTCTCCAGTGTTTCCACCATCAGCCATCCTTTCAGGAACAGGATAAGAAAGAGAGAGATAGAGAGAGAGAGAAGTGAGAGTTCCAGTTTTTTTATACCCCAATTCAAAAGGGAGTGATTTATCAAATGCCAGTCAAAGGCTAATTTAATTAAACACCTAGTTCAGAGAGAAAGGTGTATATGGGGAGAAGGGATTTCAATAACAGCTAGGTCATATGTCACCACATCCAGCACAGTCCAAATGCACAGGCACTCAATGGTCTTGAACAAAAAATCCAGTTTATTGAGTAAAAGTTAAAACGACATAATGTTTCGGCACATTACTGCGCCTTTGTCATATGTCAAAATACAGCAAAGAAAACCTAAAAGCAATGACAAACATACATAAAACCTAACCGTTTATACCCATCTTACAGCAATAGCGTACTGCCATTCAGCACCCACATGTGAGTGACGTCATCAACGAGCGCCAACCTTTTGTGGCGTCATAATGAACGTGACCACGTTGCCATAGCAACATTGTGTACACAGCTTCAGAGGATACAATGCTGGCTATTATGGTACTAAAGGAGAGGATGTTAATATACACATATATACCCTTATAACACACATTGTTGCTGTTAATAAAAAGGCTGTGGGGAGTAACATTACATAAGTGCTTAACATGTAACACATTATAATCAGCATGTTGCATTATCATGAATCACTAGTGCCTTAAATAAGACAGCAAACAGTGTGCGATGAAAACACAAACCATGCACACTTTGAGTAAACTTTGACCTTGTATTTCACAGTCTGCAGACACATTTCAGCCAATCAGCAGCAGACACTCCCTCCCAGACACTCCCAGCTTCTGGACAGCAGCCATTTTAGATTCATTCGGAAGCTGCATTGTTAGTGAGAGGAGGGGCAGTGTAGCTGCTGATGATTTCATAAGGAAATTGATAGCTAGGCTAGTGTATTCAGTGTCCACTACAGCCCTGAAGGATTCATCTGATCTCTGCTGTAAGGACAGCACCCCAAAAAGCCCTTTTTAGGGCTAGAACATGTCTTTTTTTTTTTTTTGCCTGTGTAATTTTGACTGTGAAACATCAGTCTGCTAGTGTAATATAATTGCAGTTGCCTGCCTGCAGTGCCACCACTCATATCTGTTGTAACAGTAGTGTAAATTTTTAAAAAAAACTTTTTTGACTGTGAAACATCATTCTGCTAGTGTAATCTAATAGCAGTTGCCTGCCAGCGTGTGTTCCAGCCTCACTTGCCAACTAGTGCCACCACTCATATCTGTTGTAACAGTAGTGTAAATTTAAAAAAAAAAACTTTTTTGACTGTGAAACATCAGTCTGCTAGTGTAATCTAATTGCTGTTGCCTGCCTGCCAGCGTGTGTGCCAGGCCCACTTGCTAAGTGCCACCACTCATATCTGTTGTAACAGTAGTGTAAATTTTTTAAAAAAAAACTTTTTTTGACTGTGAAACATCAGTCTGCTAGTGTAATCTAATTGCAGTTGCCTGCCTGCCAGCGTGTGTGCCAGGCCCACTTGCCAACTAGTGCCACCACTCATATCTGTTGTAACAATAGTGTAAATTTTTAAAAAAACCTTTTTTGACTGTGAAACATCAGTCTGCTAGTGTAATCCAATAGCAGTTGCCTGCCTGCCAGTGTGTGTGCCAGGCCCACTTGCCAACTAGTGCCACCACTCATATCTGTTGTAACAGTAGTGTAAATTTAAAAAAAAAACTTTTTTGACTGTGAAACATCAGTCTGCTAGTGTAATCTAATTGCAGTTGCCTGCCTGCCAGCGTGTGTGCCAGGCTCACTTGCCAACTAGTGTAACCACTAATATCTGTTGTAACAGTAGTGTAATTTTTAAAAAAAAAAAACTTTTTTGACTGTGAAACATCAGTCTGCTAGGGTAATCTAATTGCAGTTGCCTGCCTGCCAGCATGTGTGCCAGTCCCACTTGCCAACTAGTGCCACCACTCATATCTATTGTAACAGTAGTGTAAATTTAAAAAAAAAAACGTTTTTGACTGTGAAACATCAGTCTGCTAGTGTAATCTAATTGCAGTTACCTGCCTGCTAGCGTGTGTGCCAGGCACACTTGCCAACTAGTGCCACCACTCATATCTGTTGTAACAGTAGTATAAATTTAAAAAAAAAACTTTTTTGACTGTGAAACATCAGTCTGCTATTGTAATCTAATTGCAGTTGCCTGCCTGCCAGCATGTGTGCCACTCCCACTTGCCAACTAGTGCCACCACTCATATCTGTTGTAACAGTAGTATAAATTTAAAAAAAAAACTTTTTTGACTGTGAAACATCAGTCTGCTAGTGTAATCTAATTGCAGTTGCCTGCCTGCCAGCGTGTGTGCCAGGCCCACTTGCCAACTAGTGCCACCACTCATATCTGTTTTAACAGTAGTGTGATTTTTTTAAAAAAAAACATTTTTGACTGTGAAACATCAGTCTGCTAGTGTAATCTAATTGCAGTTGCCTGCCTGCCTGCCAGCGTGTGTGCCAGGCCCACTTGTCAACTAGTGCCACCACTCATATCTGTTGTAACAGTAGTGTAATTTTTAAAAAAAAAAACTTTTTTGACTGTGAAACATCAGTCTGCTAGTGTAATCTAATTGCAGTTGCCTGCCTGCCAGCATGTGTGCCAGGCCCACTTGCCAACTAGTGCCACCACTCATATCTGTTGTAACAGTAGTGTAAATTTAAAAAATAAAACTTTTTTGACTGTGAAACATCAGTCTGCTTTTTTGTGTCAGGCTCACAGTGTATACTGTGCCCACTTGCCCAGTGCCACCACTCATATCTTGTATAATAGTATTGTAAGTGTACATTAAAAAAAAAAAAAAAATTTTGGATTGTGAAACATCAGTCTGCTTTTTTGTGTCAGGCTCACAGCGTATACTGTGCCCACTTGCCTAGTGCCACCACTTATATCTTGTTTAATAGTAGTGTAAGTGTACATTTAAAAAAAAATGACAGGCAGAGGCAGGCCACCCCACAGGTGCCATTGTGGTCGTGGTGCTGTGATTCCCTTTGACCCTACAATAATGCCCAGTGTTCAGAGGCTACGTACCATGAACGCAAAAAGTTCTTAGGAGGACATAGTTGATTGGCTAACACAGGACACCCAATCTTCTACAGCTTCCGCTCGGAACCATGACGCACCATCCACCTTTAGCTTAGCTTCGGGCACCTCTCAAGTGACCACTCGCCCGCCTGCCGCCACCACCAACACTAGCACCACAGCCACTTCACTTGATCTGTCAGAGGAGTTATTGACACATCAGTTTGAGGAAATGAGTGATGCGCAACCATCATTGACAGAGGATGTAGATAACAGTGATATGTCTCAGTCAGGCAGCATTACAGACATGGACGTACGGTGTGATGATGATGATGTTGTACCCGCTGCTGCTTCCTTTGTTGATGTGTCAGATACAAGTGAAGGGGTTGATGATGATGCGTCCAGGGATGTCATGTGGGTGCCCGCTAGAAGAGAAGAAGAAGAGGGGGAAAGTTCAGATGGGGAGACAGAGAGGAGGAGGAGGAGACGACGAGTCTGAAGCAGGGGGAGGTCGTCGCAAGGAGCTAGTGGCACAGTCAGACAGCATGCATCGGCACCCGGGGTCAGCCAGACAGCACGCCAATCAACGCATGCTGTTGCCACCACAAGAATGCCGTCATCGCAGAGCTCAGCAGTGTGGCATCTTTTTTGTGTGTCTGCCTCTGACAACAGCGATGCCATTTGCAACCTGTGCCAAAAGAAACTGAGTCGTGGGAAGTCCAACACCCAGCTAGGTACAACTGCTTTGCAAAGGCAAATGATCTCACATCACAAACGCCGGTGGGATGAACACATGAGTAGAAGCAGCACACAAACTCAAAGCCGCCATCCTCCTCCTGGTCCAGCATCTTCAGCCACGTCAACCACTGCTGTCCTCCTTGCCCCCTCTCAACCATCCGCTACTCCGTCTCTCTTCCGTAGCAGTTCCTGCTCATCTGCCCACAGTCAGGTGTCTGTCAAGGACATGTTTGAGCGTAAGAAGCAAATGTCCCAAAGTCACCCCCTTGCCCGGCATCTGACAGCTGGCTTGTCTGAACTCTTAGCCTGCCAGCTTTTACCATACAAGCTGGTGGAGTCTGAGGCATTCAAAAAATTTGAAACTATTGTGACACTGCAGTGGAAGGTACCCGGCCAAAATTTCTTAGCACAAATGGCAATCCCCAACCTGTACTTGATTGTGCGAAAGGAAGTAATGGCATGTCTGGCACACAGTTTTGGGGCAAGGGTCCAATCTGACCACTGATAGCTGGTCTGCAAAGCATGGTCAGGGCAGGTATATCACCTACACTGCGCATTGGGTAAACCTGCTGACGGCTGCCAAGCTTGGAATGGGTGGCTCTGCAGAGGAGTTGGTGACACCGCCACGACTTGCAGGCAGGCCTGCTGCCACCTCCTCTACTTCTCCTACTCCATCCTCTTCCATAACCTCCTCAGCTGAGTCCTCTTCTGCTGCTGTGTCTTGCTCCACATCAACGGCACTCTCCCAGCTCCCCAGGTACTATTCCACATCCCGGATACGGCAGTGTCACGCCATCTTGGGGTTGACTTGCCTGAAAGCAGAGAGTCACACCGGAACAGTACTCCTGTCCTCCCTGAACGCAAAGGTGGATCAGTGGCTGACTCCGCACCAACTGGAGATCGGCAAAGTGGTTTCTGACAACGGAAGTAATTTGGTGGCGGCATTAAAATTGGGCAAGTTGACACATGTGCCGTGCATGGCACATGTGTGTAATCTGATCGTACAACGCTTTGTGCATAAGTACCAAGGCTTACAGGACGTCCTAAAGCAGGCCAGGAAGGTGTGTAGCCATTTCTGGCGTTCCTACACAGCCATGGCGATTTTGCAGATATCCAGCGGCGTAACAACATGCCAGTGAGGCGCTTGATTTGCGACAGCCCAACATGTTGGAATTCAACACTCCTAATGTTCGACCGCCTGCTCCAACAAGAAAAAGCCATTAACGAGTATTTGTATGACCGGGGTGCTAGGACAGCCTCTGCGGAGCTGGGGATATTTTTGCCATGTTACTGGAAGCTCATGCGCAATGCCTGTAGGCTCATGCGTCCTTTTGAGGAGGTGACAAACCTAGTCAGTCGCACCGAATGCACCATCAGTGACATCATACCATTTGTTTTCTTCCTGGAGCGTGCCCTGTGAAGAGTGCTGGATCAGGCCGTAGATAAGTGTGAAGAGGAAGAGTTGTGGTCATCATCACCACCAGAAACAGCCTTATCAGCATTGCTTGCTGGACCAGGAGGAAGAGGAGTCAGAGGAGGAATGTGGCTTTGAGGAGGAGGAGGAGGAGGAGGAAGACCAACCACAACAGGCATCCCAGGGTGCTCGTTGTCACCTATCTGGTACCCGTGGTGTTTTACGTGGCTGGGGGGAAGAAGAATCCTTCAGTGAGATCACTGAGGATGAGGAACGGGACATGAGTAGCTCGGCATCTAACCTTGTGCAAATGGGGTCTTTCATGCTGTTGTGCCTGTTGAGTGACCATCGTATAAAAAGCTGAAGCAGAAGGACCTGTACTGGGTGTCCACGCTACTAGACCCCCGGTATAAGCATAAAGTGCCTGAAATGTTACGAAATTCCCGCAAGTCGGAAAGGATGCAGCAGTTCCAAAATAAATTAAAAAGTATGCTTTACACAGCGTATAAGGGTGATGTCACAGCACAACAGGAATCTAACAGGGGAAGAGGTGAAAGTAATCCTCCGACTCCCATGACCACGCCGGCAAGGACAGGACGCTTTACAGACGTGTTGTTGATGGAGGACATGCAGAGCTTTTTAACTCCTATGCATCGCCACAGCCCTTCGGGGTCCACCCTCAGAGAATGACTTGACCGACAGGTAGCAGACTATCTCGCCTTAACTGCAGATCTCGACACTCTGAGGAGCGATGAACCCCTTGACTACTGGGTGTGCAGGCTTGACCTGTGGCCTGAGCTATCCCAATTTGCAATAGAACTTCTGGCCTGCCCTGCTTCAAGTGTCCTGTCAGAAAGGACCTTCAGTGCAGCAGGAGGTATTGTCACTGAGAAGAGAAGTCGCCTAGGTCAAAAAAGTCTAGATTACCTCACCTTTATTAAGATGAATGAGGGATGGATCCCAAAGGGACTGACATTGGGTGACAGAGTAAAAAAGGCCTAATGAGATGATCTGCCTTGGGGTATAAATGGTCCACAAGCTGCTGTATGTTATCTTCGAATGCCGGATGACTTGCGTGACTTATCCGCCACCAACTAGGGTTCAAGTCGCAATGTTTTAGGGTACTTTCTGCCTGGGAAACAAACATCAATTTTTCTGGCCGCTGCTACAGCATCAGCTGAAACAATACCTAATTTTTCAGGCATGTGTACATGCCAAATTTTTCTGGCCTCTGGTGCTGCACTGTGGCTTCAAAAAACAAAACAAAAAAAGGCACGTACCAGGGATTAAAGTGATAGGAATAGTACTACTTAACACACCACTCCTATCTGGTGGCACATTAGATTGCACGCGCAGTGCCCCAATATTTGAAGTAGGAGGACCAACCAAGCATCTTTTTCCATCTCCCGGTTCCTAAAATCCATGCCAAATACACGTCCCCTGATAGGGGACGTAACAGGGATTAAACTGATAAGAATAGTACTACTTAATACACCACTCATATCTGGTGGCACAGTAGATTGCATGCGCAGTGCCCCAAATTTGAAGTAGGAGGACCGACCAAGCATCTTTTTCCATCTCCCGGTTCCTAAAATCCATGCCATATACACGTCCCCTGATAGGGGACACCGCAGTGGAAGGTACCCGGCCGAAATTTCTTTGCACAAAAGGCAATCCCCAACCTGTACTCGATTGTGCAAAAGGAAGTAACCTTACCATGGGTCCCAGACCACACGTCTTGTAATTTTCTGTCTAGGAAATTATCTATCTATTTATCTATCAAATATATCTATCTATCTATCGTATCTATCAAATGTATCTATTGCATCTACTGATATATCTATCTAATCTATGTATCTATCTATCTATCTATCAAATCTATCTATCTCGTGGCCGGACCGTCCAAGCATCTTTATCCATCTCCCGGTTCCTAAAATCCATGCCATATACACGTCCCCTGATAGGGGACGTAACAGGGATTAAACTGATAAGAATAGTACTACTTAACACACCACTCATATCTGGTGGCACAGTAGATTGCACGCGCAGTGCCCCAAATTTGAAGTAGGAGGATTGACCAAGCATCTTTTTCCATCTCCCGGTTCCTAAAGTCCATGCCATATACACGTCCCCTGATAGGGGACGTAACAGGGATTAAACTGATAAGAATAGTATTACTTAACACACCACTCATATCTGTTGGCACAGTAGATTGCACGCGGTGCTCTGACAGAATGCAGAAGGGCATTTGGCAGACGGACATTTGGCCGACCGGCAGAAAGCAAAAGAATGTTCCGATTTCGGCCGAGGGCAGATACGTTCCAGAGTGCTCTGTTCTAATCAGAGCCTCGGGCCCGCAACTGCCTCTGGGAACCTTACCATGGGTCCCAGACCGCACGTCTTGTAATTCTCTGTCTGGGAAATTATCTATCTATCAAATCTATCTATTGACCTATCAAATCTATCTATCGTATCTATCAAATGTATCTATTGCATCTATTGCATCTATTGATCTATCTATCTAATCTATGTATCTATCTATCAAATCTATCTCATGGCAATGGGGAGTTTGCGGTTGTGCAAATGGACTGTTTGCGATTGTTTGCGGTGCGTTAAACGGGGAGTTTGGTCTGTCACTGTGAAGCGGGTGTAACCCTTACACTACCTGATCGATACAACATCATACCTGATGTTTTAAAGCACGTTATTCCAAACAATTTAGGAATGTTAGGTGATTTATGCCCTTTATGGGTTAAACCCAGACTCTGCATTAACTATGTAATTTTCCGTGGGAGTTTTGCCATGGATCCCCCTCCGGCATGCCACAGTCCAGGTGTTAGTACCCTTGAAGCAACTTTTCCATCACTATTGTGGACAGAAAGAGTCCCTGTGTGTTTTAAAATTCGCCTGCCTATTGAAGTCAATGGCGGTTCACCCGGTTCGCCCGTTTGCGAACACTTGCGTTCACGAACGGAAAATTTTAAGTTCGAAACATCACTGTTGCTAACCCGTATAAGTAAGATAAATGCATATGGTATATTATGAAAGCAACTGCATCAAAAATATTAAAGCTGTATAACTTGTCAAGTAAGACAATAAAGAGAAAAACAATTTATAATAATGTATGCACCTAACATTAAATGTCATGGAAAAATCGTATTTTATATTTAGTGTGAGCTAGCTGATATGTTCACACCTGACAAAGTGACATAATAAAATTGAACAAAAAAGTATTGAATCACAACTATATCTAACCTTGCATATTCAAAAGGTGATTTTAGAGGAGGAATAATAGGATATACAAATAAATCCTATCTATCTATGAACAACTTAACATCACTGATTTTATTCATCCCCTGAGGGAATCCTGTTTTCAGTGTATAGATCCAAAAAAAATATTTTCTACTGAGGGCTTGATATCTGTCTCCACCTCTTACTCCTAAGGTCACATGTTCTATACCTTGAAATTTGAAATGATCTAATCTATTCATGTGTTCAAAAAAAATGTTTCGCCACAGGGGTCTTAGGGACATCTGCTTCTATAGATAGCAGGTGTTCCCTAATCCTATCTTTGAGATTTCTGGAAGTCAAACCAACGTATTGAAATTTGCAAAGTGTGCAGGTGGTAAGATAAATTGTAAAAATGGAATTGCAATTTAAACGTTCTTTAATCTTATAAGTTTTGCCAGTACTAGTTGATGTAAAATTATCTCCCACCAATGCATAGCTACAACATTTACAAGGCCTGCCTCCACATTTGTAGAAGCCTGGATTATTAGAAAGCCAGCCTGACTTAGTTGAATGACTGGAAAGGACCTTCGAGCTAAAGTTTTTTCTCACCTTGTCTCCTATAGTATCAGATCTACGAAATATGAAATTACAACTAGTTGAGATAGATCTTAAATCTACATCTCTCTCTAGTAGAGGCATTCTGGTTTTAATGATATTACATATCTCATTGAACTGTCTACTATATTTCGTGATGAAATTGACCCCTTTATGTTGTGATCTCCTAGTGTTGCTTTCTCCGTGATTCTTATCCCTCAACAGACTATCTCTCTCAAAACTTGACACTAGTGCAGATAGTTCTTTTAATTCATTATGCTCATAACCCCTCTCCACAAGTCGGGAGGTCAGGTCATTCGCATGTTTCCAGTAATATTTCAAATTGGTACAATTATGCCTGAGCTTAATGTATTGGCCTTTGGGAATCCCTTTTTTTAAATGATTGGGATGTAGAGAGTCTGCTGTGAGTATAGTGTTTCCAGTGATTTATTTCCTATAAACCTCTGTTCAACATGTTTGATCAATACATCTAGGTACGGTATACTTGTATCAGATATACTATATGCAAATCTTAAATTACTAGTGCAGGACAACCTATGGCGTATCGTATATCTGTGGTTGTTGTGTGGATGTTGGAACAAGGTGCCTCTGAGCATACCACTGCAGGTAATACAACTACCACATGGGAAACAGCCCATCTTAGCCGATTTCAACCATGTTTCCTTCTTGTAGTGATTTAAAGGGTCAGTTTTGACCAACAGATCTCTTCAGTTGCTCTGTTGGTTTTGTATATAACGATGTACCAAACCGGTATTGATCACAGGCATCAATCTTAAAGATATTGAGATCCAAAAAGTGTACAGTGCATAAATCATGTTCAAGTTTGAATCTGATAGGACTTGCCATGGAGTACAAATGTGACACCCACTCATGTAGCTCACATTCGCTAACTCTCCACACTAAGAAGACATTGTCGATGTAACGTGTGTAGTACTGTACATTCGGATGGTCAAATGGTTTCATAAGTTTCTGCTCATACCAAGCCATGTACAAATTAGGGTAAGTGGGTGCCACGTTTGAACCCATGGTGGTGCCTGCAACCTGGAGGAAATAGTCCCCTTCAAATCTAAAGTAATTTTTCTCTAGACAGAGTGTTAATAGTTCACATAAGGACTCAATTGGGGGACCACTGTATGAAGTGTTCCTAGTCACCATGGACCTGACAGCTTCTGCATGGGGGATCACAGTGTACAAACTGTCAACGTCCATGGTGACCAGGACATCATTACTTTGTAAATTTGTGTAATCCATAAGTATTTTAATCATACTAGGGGAATCCTGAAGATAAGCCTGGGTGTTTTTAACAACTTGCTGAAGGTAAGAGTCAATGTAGATGGCTAAACTTCACAGTACAGAACCCCTGGCAGACATAATCGGTCTGCGAGGTGGATTTACCAAGTTTTGTGTACCTTCCGTAACAAGTACAAAATTGGTACCTTTGGGTATTCAGTGACCAGAAATGATAGTTCCTGATCACTGAGTATACCTGGTTCATGTCCACAGTTAAGGTAGCCATCAATTGTGTTTTTAAAAGATGTAGTAAGATTACCCCTCAACTTTACATATACATTAGCATCAGATAACTGCCTGAGCACTTCATGTCTGTAATCAGCATAATCTTGGATCAGAATGGATCCACCCTTATCCGCAGGGTGGACAATGATGGAAATACCATTGCTCAGGTCCAACAGGGCCTTAGATTCATCAGTACTGAGATTAAGATAAATATGTTGCTGTGAGGACTCCTTAATGTCATGGCTAAGCAAGGGTGGGAAACTTCTGATTGATGTATGGGTATTGGGAAGTTCAAAAGTGGAAGTTTTCTTAAAGGTCGCAGGTACAGGTGTCTGATCCCTGAAATGATCCTTAAGTTTTAATTGATGTTGCAGTCTATGCACATCAACCAACATATCAAAAGGGTCAGTCTTAGGGGTGGGAATGAAAGATAAACCCGGGTTCAATAAAGTTTTCTCCACTTCACTAAGTGGCCTGTTACTTAAGTTAAACACTATGTCTACTTTTTTTTTTGTCCGTTTTTTTGGGTTTATACCCCCCCCTTCTGATCTTCTATCTCTTTGCCCTTTTGCATGTGCTGGCATAAAGGGGGCCTTGGCCGTGGACCAAGTAGCCACCCCTAAAAAAGACTGTGCCTGTTCTGAGGTGTTATCATGTGCTGGATTGTTATTGATTGTGTCAGTCTCAGAGGAATCACCTCCACTGTTATCCACAATGCTAAGTGTGTTTCTTGAGCACAAATGTCTTAACTCCACCTATTATATGTCACTTCATCTTTCCCATATAACCATTTATATACCTGTTTATCTCTGTAATCATTTTCAACCATACTGAGTTTTTTATTTTGGAAAGTGATGAGATCATTACGATATTTAGTAACTAAATTATCAAGTTTAGACACCCATTCCTGACTCTTATCCTCCATTACTACATGTAGGCTTTATTCCTTAATGGCCTCAATCTCAGTTTTTATTTTTGTCTCTACTCTGGTAACCTCTTAAATTACAAGGAGGATAAAATCATAGGAACACTTGTTCAATATTGAACACCATCTCCTACAAAATTCAACATTTTGTCTCCCTAGGGTAGGAATATACTTGGTTTTACTTACCTGTTTTACTTGTTTTAATGTATGCTCTTGATAAAGACGTGTAATACGTTGAAACGCGTTGAGCAAATAAAACCTTTTATCCTTTGTTGAAAGATTGTCAAGATCTTGTTTTGCTGTGCTGAGCTGGAATCTCCTTATTTATGGAGTAAGTTACTACATTTTTTCAATTATACACTGGATACTTTTGTCATTTGGGTCTCTATTCATTTATAGTCCACTTTTGGATAAACCTGAAAATTCAGTATTTGACTCCAGGAACCTGTGGACTCTTGCCATCTGACGCTACGTTCCCTTTCAGCTGTAAAGATTCATCTTATGGAGTGAGTATACTGCACCCATATTAATTGGCTTCAATATATGCATCAAGCCTATTTTCTCTTCACTTACTAGAGAAAATCACTCAATAGACCAGCGCCATCTACTACTACTATCTATATATCCAGAGAGGACAGCACAATCTTACAAATTGTAAAGTGCCACAGTGCACTGCAGAGTATATCCAGCACAGTCCAAATGCACATGCACTCAATGGTCTTGAATAAAAAATCCAGTTTATTGAGTAAGCGACACGCTAATTTGTACATGGCTTGGTATGAGCAGGAACTTATGAACTTAGAAGAAAAGCGGTCAGACGAGTATGTTGAATAAAATTCCAAAGTTTATTTCACTGGTTAAAAACGAACCATAGAGTCCACAGAACAATAGAAGAAGGTGTTGTGTATCAGATTGGCTAGCCATACTCGTCTGACCGCTTTTCATCTAAGTTCTGTATACCTTACCAGCCAGAAGATCAGACGATTGGTCGGGATTGCCGGTCTCTCATTGGACCATTACCCACATGTGACCACTCTACCGCATCGACAGTGACATTCCCGGAAGACGCCGGACACTGTATGCTGAAGTGAGGCTAAGCGGGCATAGTACTCGAGACGGATCACGAAGGATTGTTTGCCATGAGTCCGTGAGTAGGCTTGGTACGACCCAGGTTCCCTGCATATTAGCCAATATACCCGGGCATAAGAGGAACGTCAGGTGAGCGAGGTCACATTGTGAAGGGATCTTATTTATCATTATTGGTCATTTGAGTTGAAAAGACTGTTTATGTGTGGTTTTCTATATCGTATATCTGCACTTGAAAACTTTGCTTTTGTAAACTTTGCTTTTTCGAATATTTACGACTGTACATACAAACCTTCTGTGTGACAGGAACTTATGAAACCATTTGACCATCCGAATGTACAGTACTACACACGTTACATCGACAATGTCTTCTTAGTGTGAAGAGGTAGTGAATGTGAGCTACATGAGTGGGTGTCACGTTTGAACTCCATGGCAAGTCCTATCAGATTCAAACTTTAACATGATTTATGCACTGTGCACTTTTTGGATCTCCATATCTTTAAGATTGATGCCTGTGATCAATACCGGTTTGGTACATCATTATATACAAAGCCAACAGATCACAACTCTTTGTTAGATGCTAGAAGTTTTCATCCCAGGCATCACAAGAAGGGGATTATTACCTTGCAGCTCACCTGGGTCATCAGGAATAACAGTGAGAAACCCATTGTGCAGACACAATTGATGGAGATGGGTGAGAAACTCTCTTCAAGGGGCTATGCTAGAGAATAGATCGTAGCCATCCAGGAGAGGTTGCTGAACACTGATGTTGTTGTGAATACCAATAACATGGCCACGGTTAATTCTTAAACTTAATTTGATCACCACATATGTACCCAGATGTGACATCCTGGCTAAGGCTGTGCGGCAACACTGGCTGATTGTTGAGACGGACACTACACTTCCATTTCAGAGGACGACTGCCCCCAGGATAGTGTACCATAGGGCGAGCAACTTAAGAGATCTGTTGGTCAAAACTGACCCTGTAAATCACTACAAGAAGGAAACATGGTTGAAATCGGCTAAGATGGGCTGTTTCCCATGTGGTAGTTCTATTACCTGCAATGGTATGCTTAGGGGCACCTTGTTCCAACATCCACACAACAACCACAGATATACGATATGCCATAGGTTGTCCTGCACTAGTACATTTGTGGTTTACATGCTGATATGCCCATGTTCAAGGGTATACATCGGGAAGATGGTAACTGCCTTCCATGAGTGGATGGACAATCACCTCTGTGCCATTTGTGAGGCACTTACTAGGGGTGAATCTGACCAGCCTCTGGCACGCCACTTCATCAAGTTCAAACATGGAGTTTCAAGCCTACGATCCATGTTGATTGACTATGTACCCCCATGACTAGGGGTGGCAACCGGGCAAAAAACTGATACAATTGGAAAGCAAGTGGATCTATCGGATGGTCACTCTAGCCCCAAGGGGCCTCAATATCTCATTGGATTTCAGCCCCTTTTATTAAAAGAAGTGATATATGAGCTGAATACCGAATGGGTTCTCACTGTTTGTGAAAGTTTCTATACATACTCTATTGGGCTTTGAAGTAGTCCAAAGTACTCAACACTAATTTAGGGTGTATAGGCAATATACTGTCTCTATGTTTGGTGATGTGGCCACATATTTATAAAAATTTGGCTTTGTAAATTTAGCCTCACTTGTCATCCGACATGTTTGTATAACATATCCCATCATGTTTGGTACCATGCAATATGGACCTCAGATTGGATGTGTTTATAGTGTGCACGCTTTGTAATTTCATCGCACACTGTTTGCTGTCTTACCAGTGGGGCTTTAATTAAGGCACTAGTGATTCATGATAATGCAACATGCTGATTATAATGTTACTCTCCACAGTCTTTTTGTTAACAGCAACAATGTGTGTTATAAGGGTATATATGTGTAAATTAACATCCTCTCCTTTAGTACCATAATAGCCAGCGTTGTATCCTCTGAAGTTGTGTATATCACGTTGCTATGGCAACGTGGTCACGTACGGCATGACGCCATGAGCGTCCGTGCTCATGGATGACGTCACTCACATGTGAGTGCTGAATGGCAGTATGCTATTGCTGTAAGATGGGTATAAAAGGTTAGGTTTTATGTATGTTTGTCATTGCTTTTAGGTTTTCTTTGCTGTATTCTGACATTTGACAAAGGTGCAGTAATGTGCCGAAACGTTATGCCGTTTTAACTTTACTCAATAAACTGGATTTTCTATTCAAGACCATTGAGTGCCTATATATATATAAATATATATAGAAATGATTGCACAGGCAATTAGCACATCTAGCAGAAATGATTGCACAGGCAATTAGCACATCTAGGCAAGTATCCCCGCATGCCTTTACCCAGTGAAACTCCATATACATTGTTACCAATGCACAAGAGGATTCTGAGTAAGATATGCAAATTAGATATACAAAATCTCAGGCTTTTTGCTTCAAATACTGTGTTAACACACATCATTGTATTTACTGCACTTACCCTATTAGGGGACCGCTGTGTGTTAACACAGTATTTGAAGCAAAAATCATGTGATTTTGCATAATATATATATATATATATATATATATATATATATATATATATATATATATATATATATATATATATATATATATTGTTTTGGCAAGGCAACTTCCAATATATTCCACTAGATAAATGGAAAATAATAACAATATACGACCATCTTAAATTCATTTACATTTTTTAATATAAATCTATTTTGTATCCCACCTGCAGCAAAAACAAGTAAATTAACATTTTTCTTTATTTTATTAGGCAATTTCTGTAATGTAATATACTAGTGACATTGATGAATCATCACATATCTTTTTGATTAATAATGTAACTAGATGCATATTGTGTCTTTTAAAAAAATACTATGGTTCATATGTATAGTTTTGTAATGTATTTGTTTTCTGTGACAAAAATGGATCCCATATGTCACATGAAACAAAGCCTTGGTAGTATGCACCCTTATTATTTCTTTAGTAAATTTAAT
Source organism: Bombina bombina (assembly GCF_027579735.1). Taxonomy (NCBI): domain Eukaryota; kingdom Metazoa; phylum Chordata; class Amphibia; order Anura; family Bombinatoridae; genus Bombina; species Bombina bombina. The sequence continues at coordinate 427,793,214 of NC_069499.1, read as the reverse complement.
AAAGAAAATAGATCCAAACACAAAACCTCATCATGATAACTAAACAATATTTAAACTTAATAATATTTAAACTTAATTGCCCATAGTGCTGTGCAAGACTTGCAAATTTTCTTGCTTAAAAAGTACATTAAAGGAATTTTCTAAGCTTGGCTGGATGTTTTGTTTTATCAGCAGTATTCTTAAATTTGAAAAGTAAGTAAAAAAAATAGCTTTGTACTACTGGATTTATTCATTAAGCACCTAATAGCTGACATTAAATAGCACAGAAAATAAAAACTGAAAAGCAGAATATGCTCTTATCGTTGTTTCTATGTCATAAGTACAAAGGGAACAGACGTAAGACAAGAAGATATGAAAATAAACAGCAAATACGGCAATTGTAGACTCAAATGCGTGGCTTTTATGGAGGCGTACAGACCACTAAAGTGTACACACCAGAGAATTACATTCTTGAGAGGTATTCTAATGCATTAAAGTGTCGTAGTTAAAGAAGTCAGTAACTACAATGACAGATGCTTAACATTTTATGTAAGAAACTATTAAGCTCTTCAAATATTTTTTTCAAACCCAATCTTAAAAAATAGCAATTTTATTTACAATATGACATAAGCTCAAAAAAGCTATGGAAATCTTTGAAATTGTGTGGAAACATAATGTTTGGTTATATGGTCTTATATCATTTACTTAAATAACATACCATCATAAAATATGCTAATCAAAGAGAATAATTATTTCATTTGAAACATCAGACTTCATAAAACATTAATTACCATGAAAAAATATGTCAAATAATAGAGTCCTTTAAAATATTGTCTGAAAAATGATGTTATACAATGCAGGCTTTTTTTCACTCTATATGTATTTACAGAAGTACCAAACCATAGCAAGGATGAAAAAAAAAGAAGCAACACCTTGAAAAAGCTAGAAGATTCTTTACCCAGATGTCAGGTATGGACTTTATTTTGGTATTTTTTAAGACATATTTTTTCTTTCTATTTTTTTTTCAAAGTATTATGGCCATTACAGTGTAGGAGGGGGATTAAATGGAAGGACTGGGGTGATGTAGGTAAGTTAAAAAAAAAAAAATTTTTTCAAGGGGATGCAATTTCATGAAGTTTGGGGGGATATAGTAGTGAAGTTAAATATATGAAAGGGGTGTACATTGTTTGATATTTTTGTAACTGAGTGACCCAGTCATATAGTTTTTTGCACTGAGATGATTTCACACTAAAGAACAGAAGTAGATGAGAGAAAGGTCAGCCATTAGGTTTTCTGGGCATTGGTGTACAACAGGGGTGCCTGGACTTTAGTGATCTACTTTTTTTGTAAAATGTGTCACTGAGATCTACAAAGTCCAAAGTTATGGACAAAGCACATCATCTGTGGAGCTTTTAACTTATTGCCTTGCTGTACTTCACACTGATCGGTGTTTAGCAGTCGCCATTGAAGCAGATTGCACTCCAGCGGCGTAAGGTCGGCACAGTGAGTTACAGGATTTGCTGTTTTGTTTGAAACACTGTTGCAAGTTAAGCACTTAACCTACTTGTCAGCATTAATAATGATAAGTAAACTCTGCAACTCTGATGTGGCTATAATGAGGATATTTTCCATACCATTCATACTACTAATCTTTAATGCGAAAAAATTAGGAATAATAATTCATACAAAAGCTTAAGCTAGGTTAAAAACACTTAAACCAAGAGGTAATGATAATGTATAGAAGCAAATAATATAGTTATATCGTCAGCCAGCAGACTATGATAACAAGTAAACTTAGCCAATACAATCAGAGGGCTAAAGCTACAGAGGGCTGAAGCTACTCCTAGGACCCCTGACGAGCGTTTCACAAAAAACGCTTCCTCAGAGGGGGTCTTTTTGTGTAACGCGTGTAAGGGGTCCTAGGAGTAGCTTTGGCTCTCCTTGTTTCTTTTAACTTGCTTACCAAGGTTATGTTAAATGGAGAGATTTATCTTTGTCAATCTCAGCTCAGCAGTTATTAAATACATTAATTTAGAAGTAATTGTAATTTAGCCCTGGGTTGTAAGGGCTTAGTTTATTTGTTGTATATTATTTGCTTCTATACGTTATCATTACCTCTTAGTTTAAGTGTTTTTAACCTAGCTTAAGCTTATTAGTATGAATGGTATGGAATAATATCCTCATTATATCCACATCAGAGTTGCATAGTTTACTTATCATTATTTTCTCTGAGCCTCTCTCTTTTTTACTAAGTTGTATACTCTCATACAATTAGGTTCTAGTTGTTATTTGCTCTCAGTTTAGGCATCAGCGACAGGTTTAAATTCTTACTACACAGGAATACTATAACTATACAATTGAACACCCTATTACAGGGTAAATAATTCAATAGAATTACCTGTTTAATATAAACTCTGCTCCCGCTACCTACTGCGCAACCCTAACTACTTGTCAGCATTGTCTTGAATCACTGTTTATACTGGATACTTTACCTGTGTTACAGGCTGACAAAGAGAAGCAGCATTTACTATATATTATATGGACACTTTCGCCTAGATTTAGAGTTCTGCGTTAGCCGCCAAAACCAGCGTTAGGGGCTGGTTTTGGCCGCCCGCTGGTATTTAGAGTCAGTCAGGAAAGGGTCTAACGCTCACTTTCCAGCCATGACTTTTCCATACCGCAGATCCCCCTACGCCATTTGCATATCCTATATTTTCAATGGGATCTTTCTAACGCCGGTATTTAGAGTCTTGGCTGAAGTGAGCATTAGAAATCTAACGACAAGACTCCAGCCGCAGAGAAGCCAGGAGTTAAGAGCTTTCTGGGCTAACGCTGGTTCAAAAAGCTCTTAACTACTGTGCTCTAAAGTACACTAACACCCATAAAATACCTAGGTACCCCTAAACTGAGGCCCCCCCACATGGCTGCCACTCTAATAAATGTTTTAACCCCTAATCTGCCGACCGCACACCGCCGCAACCTACGTTATCTCTATGTACCCCTAATCTGCTGCCCCTAACACCGCCGACCCCTATATTATATTTATTAACCCCTAATCTGCCCCCCCCCCCCAACGTCGCCGCTACCTACCTACACTTATTAACCCCTAATCTGCTGACCGGACCTCACCGCTACTATAATAAAGTTATTAACCCCTAATCCGCCTCACTCCCGCCTCAATAACCCTATAAAAAAATTGTATTAACCCCTAATCTGCCCTCCCTAACATCACCGACACCTAACTTCAAGTATTAACCCCTAATCTGCCGACCGGACCTCACCGCTACTCTAATAAATTTATTAACCCCTAAAGCTAAGTCTAACCCTAACACTAACACTAAATATAATTTTTATCTAACGAAATAAATTATTTCTTATTAAATAAATTATTCCTATTTAAAGCTAAATAATTACCTGTAGAATAAACCCTAATATAGCTACAATATAAATTATAATTATATTGTAGCTATTTTAGGATTTATATTTATTTTACAGGCAACTTTGTATTTATTTTAACCAGGTGCAATAGCTATTAAATAGTTAAGAACTATTTAATAGCTACCTAGTTAAAATAATTACAAAATTACCTGTAAAATAAATCCTAACCTAAGTTACAATTAAACCTAACACTACACTATCAATAAATTAATTAAATAAAATACCTACAATTATCTACAATTAAACCTAACACTACACTATCATTAAATTAATTAAATACATTACCTACTAATACCTACAAATAAACTAACTAAAGTACAAAAAATAAAAATAGCTAAGTTAAAAAAAAGAAAAAAATAATTTACAAACATTATAAAAATATTACAACAATTTTAAGCTAATTACACCTACTCTAAGCCCCCTAATAAAATAACAAAGCCCCCCAAAATAAAAAAATGCCCTACCCTATTCTAAAATAAAAATTGAAAAGCTCTTTTACCTTACCAGCCCTTAAAAGGGCCTTTTGTGGGGCATGCCCCAAAGAATTCTGCTCTTTTGCCTGTAAAAAAAACATACAATACCCCCCCAAATTACAACCCACCACCCACATACCCCTAATCTAACCCAAACCCCCCTTAAATAAACCTAACACTAAGCCCCTGAAGATCTTCCTACCTTATCTTCACCACGCTGGGTATCACCGATCCGTCCTCCAGAGGGTCCCGAAGTCTTCATCCTATCCAGCAAGAAGAAGTCTAGAAGAGGCTCCAAAGTCTTCATCCTATCCGGGCAGAAGAGGAGATCCAAACCGGCAAACATCTTCATCCAAGCAGCATCTTCTATCTTCATCCATCCAACGACGAGCTGCTCCATCTTCAAGACCTCCGGCGTGGATCCATCCTCTTCTTCTGACGTCCTAACACAGAATGAAGGTTACTTTAAGGGACGTGATCCAAGATGGCATCCCTCGAATTCTGATTGGCTGATAGGATTCTATCAGCCAATCGGAATTAAGGTAGGAAAATTCTGATTGGTTGATGGAAACAGCCAATCAGATTCAAGTTCAATCCGATTGGCTGATCCAATCAGCCAATCAGATTGAGCTTGCATTCTATTGGCTGATCGGAACAGCCAATAGAATGCAAGCTCAATCTGATTGGCTGATTAAATCAGCCAATCAGAATTTTCCTACCTTAATTCCGATTGGCTGATAGAATCCTATCAGCCAATCGGAATTCGAGGGACGCCATTTTGGATGACGTCCCTTAAAGGAACCTCCATTCTGTGTTAGGAAGTCGGAAGAAGAGGATGGATCTGCACCGGAGGTCTTGAAGATGGAGCCGCTCGTTGTCGGATGGATGAAGATAGACGATGCCACTTGGATGAAGATGATTGCCGATCCGGATCTCCTCTTCTGCCCGGATAGGATGAAGACTTTGGAGCCTCTTCTGGACTTCTTCTTGCTGGATAGGATTAAGACTTCGGGACCCTCTGGAGGACGGATCGGTGATACCCGGCGTGGTGAAGATAAGGTAGGAAGATCTTCAGGGGCTTAGTGTTAGATTTATTTAAGGGGGGTTTGGGTTAGATTAGGGGTATGTGGGTTGTAATGTTGGGGGGGTTATTGTATGTTTTTTTTTTACAGGCATAAGAGCAGAATTCTTTGGGGCATGCCCCGCAAAAGGCCCTTTTAAGGGCTGGTAAGGTAAAAGACCTTTTCAATTTTTATTTTAGAATAGGGTAGGGCATTTTTTATTTTGGGGGGCTTTGTTACTTTATTAGGGGGCTTAGAGTAGGTGTAATTAGCTTAACATTGTTGTAATATTTTTATAACGTTTGTAAAATAATTTTTTTCTTTTTTGTAACTTAGCTTTTTTTATTTTTTGTACTTTAGTTAGTTTATTTAATTGTATTTATTTGTAGGTATTTGTAGTTAATTTATTTAATTAATTTATTGATAGTGTAGTGTTAGGTTTAATTGTAGATAATTGTAGGTATTTTATTTAATTAATTTATTGATAGTGTAGTGTTAGGTTTAATTGTAACTTAGGTTAGGATTTATTTTACAGGTAATTTTGTAATTATTTTAACTAGGTAGCTATTAAATAGTTCTTAACTATTTAATAGCTATTGTACCTGGTTAAAATAAATACAAAGTTGCCTGTAAAATAAATTTTAATCCTATAATAGCTACAATATAATTATAATTTATATTGTAGCTATATTAGGGTTTATTTTACAGGTAAGTATTTACCTTTAAATAGGAATAATTTATTTAATAAGAAATAATTTATTTCATTAGATAAAAAGTATATTTAACTTAGGGGGGTGTTAGTGTTAAGGTTAGACTTAGCTTTAGGGGTTAATAAATTTATTAGAGTAGCGGTGAGGTCCGGTTGGCAGATTAGGGGTTAATACTTGAATTTAGGTGTCGGTGATGTTAGGGAGGGCAGATTAGGGGTTAATACAATTTATTATAGGGTTATTGAGGCGGGAGTGAGGCGGATTAGGGGTTAATAATTGTAGGTAGGTGGCAGCGACGTTGGGGCGGCAGATTAGGGGTTAATAAATATAATATAGAGGTCGGCGGTGTTAGGGGCAGCAGATTAGGGGTTCATAGGGATAATGTAGGTAGCGGCGGTGTACGGAGCGGCAGATTAGGGGTTAATAATGATATAATGCAGGTGTCAGCGATAGCGGGGGCAGCAGATTAGAGGTTAATAAGTGTAAGATTAGGGGTGTTTAGACTCGGGGTACATGTTAGGGTGTTAGGTGCAGACTTAGAAACTGTTTCCCCATAGGAAACAATGGTTCTGCGTTAGGTGCTGAACGCTGCTTTTTTGCAGGTGTTAGATTTTTTTTCAGCTCAAACGGCCCCATTGTTTCCTATGGGGATATCGTGCACGAGCACGTTTTTGAAGCTGGCCGCGTCCGTAAGCACTGCTGGTATTGAGAGTTGCAGTGGCGTTAAATTATGCTCTACACTCCCTTTTTGGAGCCTAACGCAGCCCTTCTGTGAACTCTAAATACCAGCAGTATTTAAAAGGTGCGGGGAAAAAAAAAAGCATGCGTAGCTAACGCACCCCTTCTAACGCAAAACTCTAAATCTAGCGGTTTGTGAGTTATTATATACATCCATATTTATGCTTCAATTGGTGAATTTTGTTCTTCCGGGTATTGTTTGTTGGTTAACACAATACAATTTTAAAGGGACAGTCAACCCAAAAATTAATGTAACTTATTTAGATTAGTTAAATAACTATCTTTACAGTAAACTGTAGCCAAGGTTTCATCTAAATAAACTGTTGCAGAAAATAAACTTACTAGATCTCATCTGGCAGTTTGGAAATGGCCGCCTGACCCCTCCTTTTATGACGTCTCCCTAAAGCTTGCACTAGTACAGCATCCTTCTCTAGTCTCGTCCCTGCGCGCTACTGCAATTTCAGCTCTCTAGCAGCTGTTCATACCCGGCACTCACTGCCTCTTATCCATGCTGTACATTACAGAGAATGAAAGGCAGTGAGTGCCGTAGTAGTTCACATCTGTAGTCCTTCAGATTGACTGAACTTGTCAGTATAACCCACTTCTAAGTAATGTACATTCACATTCAGATCTTCTTGCTGCCAAGAGGAGCGGAGTGTGTGAATGTAAATAAGCCTCTTCCTCCTCCTGCTGCCTCTGTCAAAGCGGCGGTGAACAATTGGTAGGGTGAGAAAAGGCAGCAAGAAGATTCACCCTCCCCGCCCCCTGAAGACCATAGGGAAAGACCTGCAGCGTTATACGGACACACATACCCAGGCTAATTCAAGTGTCTATGAGCAGTGTCGGGCAGGGCCTGGTGTGTGAGGGAATTTTAAACGGTGCCATCAGACTAGCAGGGGAATCAGTAAGCCGGTACATCTCACTCCAGCCAGACTGCCACGTAAACCTTGTTAAAATGAAACTCGCTTATCCCACATCAATCTTCTCACCAGCAGGGAATCAATATCCCGCGAAGCAGACGTAATGTCTGGAGCGCTGTGTGTATGGGATTTTATATACATATATGATTTAACAGGATAGGGCCAGCAGACGGCAGGTATCTGAGCACATCTCTGTGGGATCTGATTTGGGATGGAATAAATTATTTAAATTTAGTTCAGTTGACCAGCTGTAGGACCAGAAAGTGAATTATAAAGGCAAAATAAAAATATGAGCCTGTAAAAAATGTATTTAAAATAAGAGTCTGAATACATTACTTAGAAGTGGGTTATACTGACAAGTTCAGTCAATCTGAAGGACTACAGATGTGAACTACTACGGCACTCACTGCCTCTCATTCTCTGTAATGCACAACATGGATGAGAGGCAGTGAGTGCCGGGTATGAACAGCTGCTAGAGAGCTGAAATTGCAGTAGCGCACAGGGACGGGACTAGAGAAGGATCCTGTACTAGTGCAAGCTTTAGGGAGACGTCATAAAAGGAGGGGTCAGGCAGCCATTTCCAAACTGCCAGATGAGATCTAGTAAGTTTATTTTCTGCAAAAGTTTATTTAGATGAAACCTTGGCTACAGTTTACTGTAAAGATAGTTATTTAACTAATCTAAATAAGTTACATTAATTTTTGGGTTGACTGTCCCTTTAAAATTGTATTGTGTTAACCAACAAACAATACCCGGAAGAACAAAATTCACCAATTGAAGCATAAATATGGATGAAGGGGGATTTTTTTTTTTGCATCCACAGTCTTGGTCCATAAAATTGTTGCAACTTACCATGTGAACGTGTCTTTGTATGGTTTTCAAGGTCAGCACATTTGAAAGACAATGCCAGACATGATCATATTGGTATTCATCACTTTCAATATGGAATTCTTCACTTTCAGTCTGGGATTCTTCACTTTCAGTCTGGGATTCTTCACTTTCAGTCTGGGATTCTTCACTTTCAGTCTTTAGATTACGTCATCTCCCTAATGGCAGAATAAGTGTAAATCAAATAATTAATAGAAGTGTGTAACTTAGTTCTGCACCCCCCCATTTCTGAGGCTATTTATATCACTAGATTACTAAGCGTGTGTAGCATATTGTGTTATGTTCTATCAATCAAGTGTGAAGATGAGTCATACATTGTGCAGACCTAACCTCTGATGTGTGACTTTTAATATGACTTTGAAGCATATAGTCTTGCTAGAGGATCCCTTTCTGAGTATCCAAAAATCTAGTGTGTAAACTAAATACTACTTTTTAAAATGTATGCCATATGATGGTTGATTGTGCAAAATTCCCGCCATCCACAGTCCATAAATTGTTTATACTTACCAGCTGATATTGTCTTTGAAAACCAGGTGGCGAAGTCATTACAGGACCTAATAATAATAATAATAATAATAATGAACTCCTTTTTTTACAATCATTTTATCAACAATCCTAACATGTTTTCACAATTCTCTACTTCTCATTTCCCTAAAATTCACACATATTCACAATGCTCCTATATAACTTCTATTATTTACCGTCTGAAGTGGCGGTTGATGATGTTTGCTCTGACATTGAGCCATAGAGAAGGTACCCTGAGCCAGCCCATGCATGTACCCCTCTCCAGATTGAAATCTCCCAGAGGCCAGGACGTGTATGCAACTTAGCATCTTGGTCATACCAGGGATTGCAGTGCGCATACGTCTACGTGGCTCCATATGAGGTTTAAGAACATCGTAAAGGCTAATGAGCTGTTTGCGATTGAGCCTATACTTGTCATAAACCTCAAAGTCGCTCATGTTATCCAAGGTGGGCCTCACCCTTTCAACACTAGGACCTCTGATTCTATTGACCACTACTCGTGCAACAGTACCAGCAGCTGCTAACTGAGGATTATCCATATTTGCCAAGCTAAGCAGCACAAAGCCAAACAGCAGAGCAAACACACAAGGAGTAACAAGGTATGCAAAAACACAAAAGCGATTTGATACAATGTCGATCACAAGGGATGCTTTGGCCATGTTGTTTGGGGGTTTTATAGTGCAATATGTCCAATGGTAGTGAGTTTGTAATGATTGCTGATTGTATACACTTGTTTGTATGTGAGCGGCGCGAATGCTTTCAAAGTGAGTGTTTTATTTAGGTGTTTGCTGAAATGTTGTTTCCCCCAATGAATCGCAATGTGAAAGTGTAAAATCTAACATATACAGTGCACCTTCGTAATGTTTGTTCATATGCGTAATAAATACTTATTAAAAGTGATCTTATAGTAAAAAACACAAGTCCACGCTAACATGAATGAAAGTGCATACTTGTGTATAATGGCATAGAATCTGATCGATCAATGTTGCTGCAATATTTTTTGTAAACGATAAAGTAACAGCTGACATCTATAATATTGTATATATAAGTGATTTGCGAGATGTCAGTATTGTACACGTCCCATTAAAATCGCTATAACAATGAAGATCTTCCAAACTGTCATTTATGTATATGTAGTATTGATTGAGAAACTTCTGAAAGGGGCGGTACAGTCCTAAAGCTGTAATCTGTATGGTTGAAGCTTCTAATTACGTCATCATATTAGCAACCTGCCTGTCTAGTTAGTAAATCTTCATTCTGCTGTTGTATTTTACTATATTGTTATTGTGTGATGATTTAAATATAAATGTGTGCTTTGCTGTTGTGTGATGCATGTTATGTACATCTACGTATGTATTGTGATTCTCTCCCACATATGCTGCTTTCTATAAAGCAGTATAGCATTGTTGTTCCTTCCCAAAAAGTGACAGCTGTAATATGTTATAATGATATGTTCTTATTGTACGTAATTCCTAATGGTATATTCTGAGTGAATCGTGATGTTAAAGGGACAGTAAATCCATATTTTATGTTTCATGATTCATAGAGAGAATCTAATGTTAAGCAACCTTCCAATGTAGTTGTATGATGCAAATGTGTTCATTGTTTATATGTGTTTTCCACCATAATATCAATGCACATGTATGAGTGAATAAGAAAAGTCATGTATGTGCATCCATTAATGATCATGTGTTAAGCCTCTTTAGATATGCTGTTCATGCAAGCATATGAGTTGAATAAATTAAATGCTATAATAGAGGTAAATGAGACAAGTTTCCAATTGTCTACTGTTTATGAATAATGAAATGTTAAAATTATTTTTCTGTCCGTTTAAATCTGATGTAATTTTTCTAAACGATTTCATATTGGTGATTTGTAGTTGATGTAATGTAAATTGATGTAACAATTTGATGTTGTAGTGAATTTCACAGAAGTAAAAGCCATAACTCCATAGGAAAGTAGTCATTTCTTGATCTATTTGTCACAGCGGGAATAACGCAAGAAAGAATGAGTTAGTTTCACAATTGTAAAGCTGGTATTACAAGTTTTTTTGTGTACGCATTTTACGTGCGTTAGGTAAATCTGCCTGTCGCGTGCACAAGCACGTCTTCCCCATAGAAGTCAATGGAGGAGAAAAATTTGTGTAGAAATAAAATCTAATTCTTGTTTTGAGCGTAAAGTGAGTGACGTCATGTTCTTGTGTGAAAAAGTAGCTAAATCGTGTTAATTTCCTAATAAAAATCTGTTTTGTGTATGTAATGTGCTGTATATTGTTTGTATGTATTGATTAGTGTATGTATGTGATAATATTTGTAGTTAGATGTAGCTATATGAGTGTATGTTCCCGTCTGTCTATGTAAGTCAATGGAAAATGGATTTGTGTGTGTGTTTTTTTTAAAACACCCTAGATCTCGTAACTTCGATCTATTCTATTTTGATATGAAAATATAAAATCTTAACAATAAATATTGTGTAGTGTTTGTATGAGTGTAAGTGTAGTTTGTGTAATGTTTTTTGTGTGATTCGTGGATGTTTTTGTTAGCGGTATATGGTTAACTACTGGGTCTGGGTTTACGTTAATGATTTGAGCGGAGATGGATATTTTTGTTGTGTTACGGAAACTCGTAATACCAGCGGTAGTGAAAAAGCAGCGTTAGGAGACTTTTTTCACGCATAATGCACAACTCGTAATCTAGCTGTTTATTTGGCCCCAATCCTTGTAAGAGTGGGGTTATCTAGAAGGGCATTTTCCGCTGCTTAGCTTGCAGTGTAGATTGACACCTGATGGTATAGTTAAAGGCAGATATTATACAGATTAATTCTAAAGTCTGGAGCAGCAGTCTTGCGACCTGTCATTCACCCCCCCCCCCCCCCATTTCTAGTGATTTTGATCATAACATTAGGTTTTAAGTCCTAAGTATAAGGAACATGAATGTGCAACATGTTTATATATGTTTACGTACCTTGTAATGTGTTCTAGACATCAGTTTTTGTTTGAATGAGCTAGGACCATTTTGAGCTGAGATATTGATGTTTCTGTAAATGCAGAATGTAGAACCAAAATTTGTTGCGCGCCATGATACAAAGATTGCCACCATGGTTAAACTAAGAACGATAAAATTAGAAAACTGGTGGTTTCACAATATACATAAAGATAATCAGTAAAAAAGGGTCACTCAATTCAAAATTAAACTTCATGATTCAGATACAGCATGCAATTTTAAACAACTTTCCAGTTTACTTCCATTAACAAAATGTGCAGTCTTTTTATATTTACACTTTTTGAGTCACCAGCTCCTACTGAGCATATGCAAGAATTCACAGCATATACGTATATGCATTTGTGATTGACTGGTGGCTAACACATGATATAGGGGGAGTGGTTATAGACATAACTTTGCAATTTATTAAAAAAAAAATATACTACTCATTTGAAGTTCAGACTAAGGGGCCTATTTAACAAAGGTCTGTCAGACCTGATCCGACAGTGCAGATCAGGTCCGACACACCTTGCTGAATGTGGAGAGAAATACCCTCTCTGTATTCAGCATTGCACCAGCAGCTCTTGTGATTTGTATCACATGAAAAAGTGGAGAGAAAAAAACAGCCAAATTTGACACATTCCATGCAAAACTCCAAAAATGGACTGGACAAAATTATTGGTATCCTCATTTTAATATTTGGTAGCACACCCCTTGGAAAAAATAACTGAAATCCATTGCTTCTTGTAACCATTAATGAGTTTCTTACACCTCTCTACTGGACTTTTGGACCACTCTTCTTTTGCCAACTGCTCCTGGTCTCTTAGATTGGAAGAGTTCCTTTACCCAACTGCTGTTTTGATATCTCTCCACAGGTGCTCTATCAGATTGAGATCTGGACTGATTGCTGGCCAGTTCAGTACTCTCCAGCGCTTTGTCTTAAACCATTTCTGGGTGCTTTTTGGTGCATGGTTTGGGTCATTTTCCTGCTTTAAGACCCATGACCTCTGTCGGAGACCCAACTTTCTGACACTGGGTCCTACATTGCACCACATAATTTTTTGGTAGTCTTCAGATTTCATAATGCCATGCACGCAGTCAAGGCATCCAGTGCCTGAAACAGCAAAGCAACCCAAAAACATCAGTGAACCTCCATCATGTTTGACTGTAGGGACTGTATTGTTTTCTTTATCTAATTAGAATGTAATTTGACATGATCTATTTCTCATAAAACCATGCTGATTTAAACTAATAATCCTGTTTACACGAAAATACTCATTAATATAATCCGTTATAATCCCTTGATGTATCTTCCCCACTATTGATGTCAGATTAACAGGTCTATTGCTTCCTGGATCAGCCCTGCTTCCCTTTTTAAAGAGTGGCACCACCTCAAGTTTACACCAGTTCTGTTTTTCTATGCCTGTGGATAATGAGTCTTGAAATATTAAGAGTAGATGCTTGTTTATAAGAGTGCTAAATTCCTGTAAAACCCTTAGGTGTATTCCACCTGGGCCTGGAGTTTTATTAACCTTAATATTATCCAGTTTATTTTCCTTATATGCTCTAGAAATAATGCAGTTAATGATATTGGCTTGTATGTTCTAGTTTGTTTCAAAGTATCCCCCATTGGCCTCTCTTTTGTGTATACTGAAGAAATATATTGTTTTAGTACCTCAGCCTTCTCCTTGTCACTGTTAATCATGCTACCCTTCACACATTTTAATGTACCTATATTTTCCTTCTTAGATTATTTTCTATTTATGTACTTAAGAAACCTTTTAGGGTTTACAATTAATCTTTAATTTTTAATTTTGGCTAATGTGATTGCTTTTTTGTATGCTTTGTTATATTCCTTATATATTTGGTATGTTAAGTCTGTACTATTTTCTTTGAATAATTTAAATGCTACAGTATATATATATATATATATATATATATATATATTATATAATATATATATATATATATATATATTATTATATATATATTTAGACACGTATATATATATATGTATCTCTATGTTAAAGCCCTTTGCAGCTTTTCTTTTTTTCTAACTCCTAAGACCTCATATCTTTGAGTCCATAGATCTTTTTGTGCAATATTTTTTTAATATTTATTAGATATTGTTATTATGAGTGTAACTGTACTTTACAGTGAATTTTTGATGTTTTATAACTCTTTTTAGTTCTGCGCAACAGTTTACCAAATAGGTCACACTATTCTGGCACGCATTAAATTTTATTGTGCTCAAGTAATTGCATTTACTTTTAACTTGTAATATGAGCGCTACAACCGACTAGCTCAAACAACCTCGATAAACCAAATATCGCTCGTGCATAACTGTTATCACGCCACTTGTAATCTGGTCTAAAGTGAGGGAAATCTAAAAAAGGAGGAAAATTTACCCTAGCAATAAATGCCCCCCCCCCACCTGACCCTAATCTCTAACCCTTAAAACTTTCTCACAAAAACATAATAGTCTGTTGCAACATGAGCTCTAAACTAATTACAGGTAAATGATAAAGCTAAATGCTGATTTTGCAGTGTCGGAAATCACTGAAACTGCATTTGCTTCTGTTTTTTCCTCTGTTCAACAAAAGTTAATTTCCATGAATTATGGTTTGAAATCAACAGAAAAAAAAATTCAGGGCTCCTGCCTCTTTGTCAAGGTTTGATAAAGGGACCGGAGAACCAAAACATTGCTGTTTTTAGCTAATAAAGAACACTTCATCTTAACACTTGAGAGTGCAAATTTTCCTTTTGTATTTGGATATTGTATGAAGCCTGAGGGATGTTCTGAAAAGTTGCACACAGTCTTATGTTTTGTGTTTGATCTAAAATTGTTTCTGTCAAGTTTCTGTATGTAATTTCAGAGTGCAATAAACAAAAATAAAAAGAGAGAAGCGCTCAACCTGGGAATGAACAATAGCATAATAGCTTGTTCTATGGCTGGTTACCACCCAAGAAGCAGCCTCTTTTTATTCAACATGTGCCTTTCACAGAGAAGAACTTTCCTGAAGCATATCGGTCTGATCCTGGCTTAACAGTACAGTCCAGCCCCGAAATACCAGGCAATCCCTCTCTGAACGAGAGAAACAGCAAATCCCCAGACGTACGTTTTGGCCTATTGTCGGCCTTGTCAGTGAGGTGCAGCCATATCCCTCTAGGCACACTGAGCAATGGGTCCTCGTCTGGATTCTCACGTCACACTTAGGGAAACTTCCCTAAGTGCCATAATTTGTATAAATAAAAAGAGAGAAGTGCTCAACCTGGGAACGAACAATAGCATAATAGCTTGTTCTATGGCTGGTTACCACCCAAGAAGCAGCATCTTTTTGCTCAACATGTGCCTTTCACAGAGAAGAACTTTCCTGAAGCATATCAGTCTAATCCTGACTTAACAGTACAGTCCAGTCCCAAAATACCAGGCAATCCCTCTCTGAACGAGAGGAACAGCAAAACCCCAGATGTACGTTTCAGCCTATTGTGGGCCTCGTCAGTGAGGTGCAGCCATATCCCTCTAGGCACACTATCACGCCACGCCGCTCTAGCCATTGCTAAGGGTGTGGCATCTCCTTCCCTGCTCATTGAGAGGGGGTGTGTCATGTCCGGATGCGTGCAGCGCTGACATCATCACCGCATGCTCCTGATGCCAGTCGGACCTCTGTGGTGCGAATCCTGTGCCTATGTAAGTTTGACCACAATGATCTGTCACTGCCCAAGTATAGGTGTTACTTTGTGTGCTACTGGGTAAGACAGATCATTGTATTTATTTGTCTATTTTGTGTATGATCCCTGCCTGTCTGACTACCCTGCCTGCTATACCCCTTAACTACTGGATTGATATACTGCTGCTGAACCATGCCTGTCTGACAACTCTACCTGCTATACCCCTTAATTACTGGATTGGTATACTGCTCTGAACCCTGCCTGTCTGACTACTTAGTTTATTAACCCCTGTTGTTCTGGATTGCCTCTTTGTTGCCGAACCCTGCCTGCCTATTCGAGTGCTGTGCCCTTGGACTGCTTTACCGTTGCCAAATCCTGCCTGCCTTACCATTCTAGTGGTTTGTCCTTGGACAACTGTGCTGTTGCCACTGGGGACTGTCCTGCCTGTGGTGAGTGCCGCCTTCCTCATCTTATTAACTTTCTCTGTTCTGGGATATTCCAATCATTCTGGCTCAACGCCAGAATAACAAGACTACTGGCCGAGTTCGGTCTGATAGAGGAGTATCCCACAAGCATTACATTACACTTGGGCCATGGAGCCATAGGAGGTGGCACGAGCTGTTTATCTTCAGGGACAGATGTACGGAACCCATACCACACAGTTGCAGAATATGGATTCCAAGCTAGAGGCTATTACCGCACAACTCTCCTTACTAGTTACAGTGAGGAATACTGCTCCTGTTTCACCACCAGTCCCTACTCCTAGTACTGTGACTTCTTCCTCTGCTTCTGGAAGTATACCCGGATACCTTTGCCTGACAAGTATGAAGGTACCACTGATTTCAGGGGCTTTCGTAACCAATGCAGACTGCACTTCTGCAATAATCCTCACACCTTTCAGTCTCACCAGTCAAGGGTCACCTTTATCATTTCCTTACTGAAAGACAAGGCCCTAGCCTGGGTCTCTCCCCTTTTGGAACAGAACGCTCCATTCCTGCATGATGCTTATGATTTAATTTCTGCTTTATCTTCTGTGTTTGGGACTTCTGGCCATACCTCTGCTGCAGAATATTCTCTCCTGGATCTCTGTCAGGGCAATAGAACTGTGGCACAATTTGCCATCGAGTTTTGCACCTTGGCACTTGAAACCACTTGGGATGGCAGTGCTCTCAAGGTGGCCTTTAGGAGGGTCTGCATGAAAGTATCAAAGATGAACAAGGAGGGTCCTTCCCTCCTGTCCTCCTGGTTGTCCAGGTTTGGCAGTATCCTCTACCCCTTCAGCAGCTCCAGTTACCTCAGTGGAGGAACCCATGGATCTCTCCTCCTTCAAACCTTTAGAGTCTGAACAACAGAGAAGAAGGAGACTGAGACTATGCTTTTATTGTGCATCTAACCCCCACCAACTAAAGGACTTTGAAATTTGGCTGGGAAAATCAATGCTTAGGGGATAACACAGGGGTACCTTTAAGCATGATCTCTACTAAATCCCCTCACTCCTCTCGGATCCTAGTACCTGTTACCCTTAACATCCTTCATTATACTGTCCACACTCAAGCCTTCATTGATTCAGGGGCAGCTGTATACTTCCTGGACCACCATTTCATGATTCAAGCTAGCTTGCCTCTTTTGCAGAAAAATAACTATTCTGGATCGCACCCCCCCTTCGTTCAGGCTTGATTCATTTTGAGTCAGCACCCCTGACCCTGACTGTGGGAGTCCTTCATACTGAACAGCTGCAGTTCAAGGTCGTTCATTCCCCAGCACAGCCTGTCATCCTTGGTCTTCCTTGGCTTCGGGTACACAATCCACAGTTCGACTGGGCTGAGGGACAACGGGCCTCCTGTTTTCACTCCTGCCTTGCTAAAGATGCTCCTCTGCTCCGTATTCCTATAGCCAGTATACAGACTCCTTCAAACCTTCCTTCAGTATACGCGGACTTTGCGGATGTGTTTGAGAAAAAAGCAGCCGATGTGCTGCAACCCCACCATCCTTACGACTGCAAGATCGACTTCTTTCCCGGAGCCCCACTTCCTAAAGGGAGGACTTATCCACTCCCCAAGGCTGAAAACAAATCCATTGATAAGTACATCCAAGAGAACCTAGCTAAAGGTTTCATTTGCCCTTCCTCCTTTCCTGCTGGGGTAGGCTTCTTTTATGTCAGTAAAAAGGATGTTGGGCTCAGACCCTGCATCGACTACAGGGCCATGAACAACATAACCATCAAGAATCACTATCCCATACCATTGATCACTGAACTGTATGATTCCAGGATGCAAGCTTTTTCACCAAATTAGACTTACGTGGGGCATACAATCTAATTTGCATCTTTCCAGGCCACAGATAGAAAACCGCCTTCAAAACAAGATATGGGCATTACAAATACCTTGTAATGCCCTTTGGGCTGTGTAACACCCCTGCAGTCTTCCAGGCATTCGTCAACTATATCTTCCATGGCCTCCTCAACCACACTGTTATCGTCTAATTGGATGATATCCTTGTTTTCTCTTCCACTTTAGAGGAGCATCATAGCCATGTGAGACAGGTGCTTCTATGTCTCAGAGACAATTCTTTAGTAGCCAAGCTAGAAAAGTGTGAATTTGATCAAGTTCAGATCCAATTCCTTGGTTATGTCATCTCGAAGGAGGGTTTTGCCATGGATTATGATAAACTCACCGCAGTTCTAGAATGGCCTCAACCTACTTCTTCAAAAGAATTACAGAGGTTCTTGGGGTTCTCCAATTATTACCGCAAGTTTATAAAGAACTTTTCTCAAACAGTCGCCCCTCTCACTGAATTGACAAAATGGAACAAAGACTGTAAACATTGGCCTCCCGAAGCAATAAATGCCTTCTCTTGTCTGAAAAAGGCTTTCTGTTCAGCTCCTGTGCTCTGCCATCCTGATCCTGACCTACAGTTCCCTTTAGAGGTTGATGCCTCCGAGTTAGGGGCTGGAGCAGTTCTTACCCAAAGGGATCCTTTGACTTCCAAGTCACACCCTGTAGCCTTTTTCTCTAAACGCTTTACTCCTGCTGAAAGGAACTACGATGTGGGTAATTGTGAACCCTTAACCATTAAGATGGCTTTAACTGAATGGTGTCATTGGTTAGAGGGCACCGCCAATCCCATTCAGATTCTCACCGACCACAAGAATCTGACTTACCTAGAGACTGCTTATCGACAGGTTAGGTGGGCTTTAGTAGGAAAATATAAATTGGTGGTAATGAAAAAATAAATATGCGTATACATAAAAAAGTAATTGCAAAAAAACTGTTCAAAAAAGTCCAAGGAACAGTAATGGTAAAAACCTTGAGCAATACCAGTTCTGAAATAGAAAAACGTTTACACTGGAAAAACGTTTACACTTAATTGCCATATGTCAAAACACTTTCTTATGCACACAGTTTTCTATGTGCGCATATGACAATAGAATAGAATACAACATTTTATATATATATATATATATATATATATATATATATATATATATTCCCTCCCCTCCTTTTTTTCCGCATACCATTTATTTCATATTAATTTATTCCATTTTTCAATGGGTTCTCATTCCTTTTAAAGAAATTTTAACAAGTGTTATAACACATTTTTGGATTTCCAGGTTTTATATTTTTATATTTTTTATTTATTTATACAGTTATACTTAGCAAAAAGATTACAACTGAACATAAAGATACGTTTGGCCAAATTTATTTATACCATCTTCCAAAATATTTTACATCAAATAGACTAGAACACTTTGTTCATAATTTTTTGCAAATACACTATGAGTCCTTATATCGGATCCAAGTGATATACATATATGTACTTGTTGCCAAAGTATATTTAGAAATCAATGTATTACACTATGAGTTTTATTACTTTATTAGGCTTTTGAAAGATTATCTCTATGGGTCTATATAATAACAGCGGTTCTTTTGAGCTACCACAATGTTTGTTTAAAATGTACTCCGAGTTGTCTTTTGTTCAAATGTAACCAATTGTATCTTACGGCACCCTTTTTAAATGTATTCAATTCTCACATGTGTAAACTGACTTGAGGAAAAGGCCAGGAGCTTGTGGCTGAGAAACGCGTCTTAAGCTCATTCTAATAAAACACTAATTGTTTTTTAAAAAAGTTTTTACTTGCATCATGGCTTTTATTGAATTGTCCCTATATGCTTTCCTGGGGTAGCCTTTGAATACACAAGCTGTTTGCCAACTACGGATTGTGCCACCAGTTTCAGACCCAAGAGGGGAAACCGCACATACATCTGGTGCCAACATCGACGATCCCTGGTGATTGTGGAGGAGAGTCCACGGCCGCACCTTTAACACTTTGGATGATCCGTTGTACAGCGTACTGACTACTGTTTAATGTCAGCCTGCACATTCGCACTACTTTATATAAGAGTGCCAATACTCCTGTAAATATATTTCCACTTCCTTTGTTTGTGACATCCTATTTTTAAGTTTGTCTGCACTATGAGGTGCTGTCTTTTTTTGTCCACTAGGTGGGCTTTTTTCTTTTCCTGTTTTAACTTTGTGGTCTCTTATCTTCCTGGCACCAAGAACAAGAAGGCGGACACCCTTTTCTGTCAGTTCCCTCACTCAAGTGATTCCTCTGAAGCTCCTATTGAACACATCATACCCCCTCCTGTGTGGCTGCTTAACTTAATACCACCCTTCTGCAAATACCACCCTTCTGCAAACCTCCTGGAGCCCCCATGACCTCCGATATCCTCTTTGTACCTCTGAACCTACGCATCCCTGTACTAGCCTTGGCTCATGATAGCAAACTCTCAGGACATCCTGGTTTGACTAGGACTTTCAAACGTCTTTCCCAACATGTATGGTGGCCTACTATGAGGTCTGACACTCAGGATTATGTGAAAGCCTGCACAACTTGTGCTGCCAAAAAGACTCCCTGATCTTTGCCTCCTGACTTGCTCCAACTATTGTCCATTCCCAAACAACAATGGACACACATAACAATGGATTTCATTGTGGACCTTCCTCCTTCTGACCACCATACAGTTATCTGGGTTGTGGTGGATCTCTTTTCCAGACTGGCTCATTTCGTACCCCTAACCAAACTGCCTTCTGCCAAAGAATTATCGTCTCTTTTTCTCTTGCATGTGGTACGACTTCATGGCATTTCTGTGAATATCATTTCCGACAGAGGTCCACAGTTCATCTCTGCCTTTTGGAGAGCCTTTTGTAAGTTGATTAGAACCACT
The DNA here is from genome assembly GCF_027579735.1 of Bombina bombina. Classification (NCBI taxonomy): domain Eukaryota; kingdom Metazoa; phylum Chordata; class Amphibia; order Anura; family Bombinatoridae; genus Bombina; species Bombina bombina. Next base: position 427,772,601 of record NC_069499.1, on the reverse strand, counting down.
GTTTCTTTGTCTTCTGGCTACCATCCTCAGACCAATGGTCTTACTGAGAGAGCTAACCAGGATCTTAAAGCCTACCTTAGAGCCTTTGTCAACACTTGCCATACCAACTGGTCTGAGTTGTTACCCCTAGCTGAGCTGGCAAGAAACACTCATCGGCACTCTTCTCTTCTATGTCCTCCATTTCAAGCCCCAGCAGGGTATCAGCTACATGTCTTCCCTCTTTCTGACAAGTCCACTGTGGTTCCTGCTGCAGACCGAAACGTCACTGGACTCACCACTCATTGCCAATGTTTTCGCTCTCAGCTACATTCAGCTGTCTCTAGATATAAGAAGTTTGCTGATCATCATAGAGCTTCTGTACGTGCCATCCCAGTGGGTGAACATGTTTGGATCTTTACTCAACACATTCGTCAACGTTAACCCTGTCACAAATTGGGTCCTAGGTTTATCGGCCCTTACAAGGTCCTGAAAAGACTGTCTCCTGTTGCCTACAAAATGGCCTTGCCCAAAACCCTACTCATACACCCAGTCTTCCACATCTCACTACTCAAACCTTACATCAAGAATAGATATTCCTGGCTTCAAGCTCCTCCTCCTCCGCTCCTGGTCCGTGGTGACCCCGAATATGAGGTAGCTAAGATCCTGGACTCCAGATACAGGTGCAGACAACTGCAGTATCTGATACATTGGAAGGGTTACTCTGTGGCAGATTGTTCCTGGGTTCCTGCCCATGATGTGCATGCTCCATCTCTGGTCTCCAGTTTCCATGCTGTTCATCCTTTGAGGCTGACTCTGGTTCCCGGAGGGAACCCTTCAGAAGGGGGCTATGTCATGCCGTGCCACTCTAGCCATTGCTAGGGGTGTGGCGTCTCCTTTCCTGCTCGTTGCCAGGGGTTGTGTCGGGTCCATATGTGTGCGGTGCTGACATTATCGCTGCACGCTCCTGATGCCGGTCGGACTTCTGTGGCGCAAATCATGCGCCTATGTAAGTTTAACTACAATGATCTGTCACTGCCCAAGTATAGGTGTTACTTTGTGTGCTCCTGGGTGTGACAGATTGTTGTATTTATTTGTCTATTTTGTGTATGATCCCTGCCTGTCTGACTACTCTGCCTGCTATACCCCTTAACTACTGGATTGATATACTGCTACTGAACCATGCCTGTCTGACTACTCTACCTGCTATACCCCTTAACTACTGGATTGATATACTACTGCTGAACCCAGCCTGTCTGACAACTCTACTTGCTATACCCCTCAATTACTGGAATGATATACTGCTACTGAACCCTTCCTGTCTGACTACTCTGTTTATTAACCCCTGTTGTTCTGGATTGCCTCTTTGTTGCCGAACCCTGCCTGCCTGACCATTCTAGTGGTGTGCCCTTTGACTGCTTTACTGTTGCCAAATCCTGCCTGACCATTCTAGTGGTATGCCCTTAGACTGCTTTGCTGTTGCCAATCTCTGCCTGCCTGACCATTCTAGTGCTTTGTCCTTAGACTGTTCTGCCGTTGCCGCTGGGGACTGTCCTGCCTGTGGTGAGTGCCACCTTCCTCATCTTACTTACTTTCTCTGCTCTGGGATATTCCCTATCATTCCAGCTCAACGCCGGGATAACAAGACTACAGGCCGAGTTCGGTCTGATAGAGGAGTATCCCATGAGCATTACACACACTGAGCAATGGGTCCACATCTGGATTCCTGCATCACCCTTAGAGAAACTTCCCTAAGTGTCATAAATTGCATAAATAAAAATAGAGAAGCGCTCAACCTGGGAACAAACAATAGCATAATAGCTTGTTCTATGGCTGGTTACCACCCAAGAAGCAGACTTTTTTTGCTCAACATGTGCCATTCACAGAGAACTTTTCTGAAGCATATCAGTCTGGTCCTGATTTAACAGTACAGTCCAGCCCTGAAATAACAGGCAATCCCTCTCTGAACGAGGGAAACAGCAAAACCCCAGACGTACGTTTTGGCCTATTGTGGGCCTCGTCAGTGAGGTGCAGCCATATCCCTCTAGGCACACTGAGCAACGGGTCCACGTCTGGATTCCCGCATCAAACTTAAGGAGACTTTCCTAAGTGTCATAATTTGCATAAATAAAAAGAGAGAAGCGCTCAACCTGGGAACGAACAATAGCATAATATTTTGTTCTATGGCTAGTTACCACCCAAGAAGCAGCCTCTTTTTGCTTAACATGTGCCTTTCACAGAGAAGAACTTTCCTGATGCATATCAGTCTGATCCTGACTTAACAGGAGTGCTGTTCTCTCTCTTCTGATATTTATGCAATAAACAAAAGACTAACATAAATTGGCAATGGTAAAGAACCCTGCTTAAAAGTCCCTCTTAGCTGTCCACTACTTTTGCATAAGATGATTGACAGGACAGTTGTACTTGTGAGCTTATATTCTAAAGGATACAAAGCAAATTTAACAAAATAAGTTTAAAATTGAATTCCCTATCTGAATCATGGAAGTTTAATTTGACTTTACCGTTATTGTCAGCTTTGAAGGATGTATTTGATGCATTAAACAGTGCTCCTTATGCAAAAATGTAGAATTATTTTTTAAAAAAAATTTAAATTAAAAAAAAACAAACATTAGTTTCTGTGCATCGTTAAAGGGAGAGTCTACTCCAGAATGTTTATTGTTTTGTCCCTTTATTACCCATTCCACAGTTTTGCACAACCAACACAGTTACATTAATATACTTTTTACCTCTGTGATTACCTTGTATCTAAGCCTCTGCAGACTGCCCCCTTATTTCAGTTCTTTTGACAGACTTACATTTTAGCTAATCAGTGCCCTCTCATAAGTAACTCCACAGGTGTGAGTGCAATGTAGTTTATATAGCACACATAAATTAATGCCCCCTCTAGCTGTGAAAAACTGTGAAATGCATTTAGGAAAGAGGCGGGCTTCAAGGGCTTAAAAATTAGCATATGAGCCTACCTAGGATTAGCTTCCAACTAAGAATACCAAAATAGCAAAGCAAATTTGATGATAAAAGTAAATTGGAAAGTTGTTTAAAATTACATGCCATATCTGAATCATGAACATTTAATTTTGACTAGGTGGCCCCTGTAAATGGCTAGTAAAGTGTGGAGGATTATATGTTGGTTGGTTTGTAGGTATGAATATTTTATGCTGGAGAGAGGAACTGGTACAGTAGAAACACACTAAAGCAGGTTGTTATTGAGCCTTATGTATGCAAAAAATAGGATAGTATAATTAATATCCTTGTGCAGAAATTTCTCTGTTTATCCTGGTCATATAAAGGTCAGAAATAGCTTATAACCATGTTATTTCTACTAAACAACACAGCATTATATTAGGCAATGTCTCTCTATTTGTTGCAGCACAATGTTTTACCAACCATTAGGCTAACACATAATTTCTTTTTTATCACTAGGGCCATTATTTATATAAAGTTATTTTGAAATTGACACTTGATAACAAAAGAGATGTTTTACTCTGTTTGTTTACAATTTATTCTGTCACAGAATAATGATGCTTGTAATAAGCTCAACATCTACAATAATAAAAAATATGCTTTATTGAGGAAAAGAGAACTCATTGTTGGCTTTGTAGTTAATTGACACTATCTATCAAATGTTGTGCACCTTTTAGCTCTTATCAGTATTTAACACATTTACTGTAGGAAAAACAGAATATAATATTAAATATGAAAATACTATATCTACAGAGTAAATTGATGCCAAGTATGTGCAAGCTACACACTTTTGTTTTGCAAGAAAACATAAGGATATTCAGATGTTAAGAATTTGATGGCAGATAAGAAACAGAAAGTCTGTTCAGTCTACCTATATTTCCTTCCGCTCAGCCAATAGAATGCGAGCTCAAACTGATTGGCTGATTGGATCAGCCAATCGGATTGAACTTTAATCTGATTGGCTGATTAAATCAGCCAATCAGATTTTTCCTACCTTAATTCCGATTGGCTGAGAGAATCCTATCAGCCAATCGGAATTTGAGGGACGCCATCTTGGATGACATCACTTAAAGGAACCGTCATTCGTCGTTAGTACGTCGTTAGAAGAGGATGGCTCCGCGTCGGCTCGTCTGAAGATGGCTCCGCTCCGGATGGATGAAGATTGAAGACGCCGCCTGGATGATGACTTCAATTGGATGGAAGACTTCTTCAGCGCCCCTTGGATGATGATTTCAATCGGATGGAAGACTTCTTCAGCGCCCCTTGGATGAAGACTTCGGCCGCTACGGATGTCCTCTTCTGTTCCATCGGTGGTCGGCTGGCTGAAGACGGCTAAAGGTAGGATGATCTTCAGGGGGGTAGTGTTAGGTTTATTTAAGGGGGGTTTGGGTTAGAGTAGGGGGATGTGGGTGGTGGGTTTTAATGTTGGGGGGGTTGTATTTTTATTTTACAGGCAAAAGAGCTGTTTTCTTTGGGGCATGCCACGCAAAAGGCCCTTTTAAGGGCTGGTAAGGTAATAGAGCTGTTAACTTTTTAATGTAGAAAAGGGTAAGGCATTTTTTTTATTTTGGGGGGCTTTGTTATTTTATTAGGGGGCTTAGATTAGGTGTAAGTAGCTTAAAATTGTTGTAATATTTTTGAAATGTTTGTAACTTATTATTTTTTTATTTTTTGTAACAGTTTTTTTATTTTTTGTACTTTAGTTAGTTTATTTAATTGTATTTAATTGTAGTTATTTGTAGGTAATTTATTTAATTAATTTAATGATAGTGTAGTGTTAGGATTTATTTTACAGGTAATTTTGTATTTCTTTTAGCTAGGTAGTTATTAAATAGTTAATAACTATTTAATAACTATTCTAACTAGCTAAAATAAATACAAAGTTACCTGTAAAATAAATATAAATCCTAAAATAGCTACAATGTAATTATTAATTACATTGTAGCTATCTTAGGGTTTATTTTACAGGTAAGTATTTTAGTTTTAAATAGAAATAATTTATTTAAGTATAGTGTAGTGTTAGGTGTTATTGTAACTTAGGTTAGTTTTTATTTTACAGGTAAATTTCTCTTTATTTTAACTAGGTAGCTATTAAATAGTTAACTATTTAATAGCTATTGTACCTAGTTAAAATAAATTGAAAGTTGCCTGTAAAATAAAAATAAATCCTAAGATAGCTACAATATAATTATTATTTATATTGTAGCTATATTAGGGTTTATTTTAAAGGTAAGTATTTAGTTTTAAATAGGATTAATTTAGTTAATAAGAGTTATAATATTTAGATGTATTTAATTAATATTTAAGTTAGGGGGTGTTAGGGTTAGGGTGTTAATAATTTTATTATAGTGGGGGCGGTGTAGGGGGGGCAGAATAGGGGTTAATAAATGTATTATAGGTGGCGGCGGTGTAGGGGGGCAGGATAGTGGTTAATAAATTTATTATATGTGGCGACGGTGTAGGGGGGCAGATTAGGGGTTAATAAGTTTAATATAGGCGGCGGCAGGTTCCGGGAGCGGCGGTTTAGGGGTTAAACAATTTATTTAGTTGCGGCGGGGTCCGGGATCGGCAGGATAGGGGTTAATAAATTTATTATAGGTGGCGGCGGTATAGGGGGGCAGAATAGGGGTTACTATGTATAATGTAGGTGGTGGTGGGCTCCGGGAGCGGCGGTTTAGGGGTTAATACATTTATTATAGTCGCGGCGGTGTCCAGGATCGGTTTAGGGGTTAATAACTTTATTTAGTTGCAGGAGGCTCCGGGGGCGCCGGTAAAGGGGGTAGAACAGTGTAGTTTAGTGTGAGTGCTTAGAGACAGCTTGTCAATAAAGCTGTCAAAAAGCCGAAGACCAGCGAGATCGGATGAGTGATAACTATCACAGTCCGCTGCTCATCGCCCCGTACTTGGTGCGCGGCTTTTTGACAGCTTTATTGATAACTTTGGAGAGCGTATTCAGGTCCGCAGCGGCGATGGAAGGCGAGCGTATTGGGGCCGGCGATGGCAGGTAAGTAGACACGTTGATAACTAGAGGCCAATGTTTTGTTGAAACAGGGTATCCCATCTCGTATTGCCTATGATTTTTGATTGACAATAAATACCCTTCTGCTGGTTAAGAATCACTTGATTGTTTCTTTTCTTATTTTTAATCTGCATTAATCTCCATTTTATAATTCTCCTTGCACTAGGAGTGGTGATTTCTCATTTTTGTACACTATCTCCTATTGGGTTTGTTTTTGACTATTTGTGTGGTACTGGTTTATATTCTTTTTAGCTAAGAGAATGTTCAGTGAGATCAGGACTCTAACATCTAGAAATGGTGTGTAGCAATCTCTTTCTGTAAATGTTCACATTCGCATTGTCATGATTGTGACTTTCAGTACGGCGTCTTTATAACCTGGATTTCAAAAGGGATTGCACATTCATGAACAGGAATTTAAATGGAAACTATTGTAAGCTGATGAGAGGATTAGAGTGCTTTCTAAGTGATCACAATCCAAAATGGATTTGACTATTTCGAGCCCATGAACATGTTTTCAACAGTTCTCCAAAATGTTTTTTATTTGGTAAGTACTTGTGATCAGGATAGAAACTGGGAATCCAACCAAAACTGACATGTACAAAGGCCCTTCTATAGAAAGGGTGAACCTAAAATAGTAAAGGTTATAATATAAGGTTTAAGGTTAAATTCATATACATCTAATGGAACAACAAGGTACAACAATGGGTAAGCAATGGCGTTATGATTATAGGAAAAATACTTATTAAGTTGGTAGAATTAATAAATTTTTTAATCAATGACAAGGTACAATAATAGGTACGTAATGGCTTTATCATATGGCAATATTTATATGATTATATGAAAAATGCATATAAAGGGCCTGATTACAAGTGGAGCGGTATTTTGCGTTAGTCAGGCTGCATTCGTATTAGAACTTGAAAGCAAACTTTTTTTCTCTAGCAGTAACCCTACTAGCGAAAAAATCTGAACTTAGAATATTGCGTGCGTGTTCACGTATTCAATGGGGAAAAAAATTGGACACACCCCCCCACTCTCACGCAACACCATTGCATATTCTCATTAGCGCTAACCCAACATGAAAATATGAATATTTGATATTCCAATGTTCTTTAGGTAACAGAATATTTTCTATTTATTTATAAATACATAATTCTACTTTTATCTGATGTTTTTTTAAATATATATATATATATATATATATATATATATATATATATATATATATATATATATATATATAAGAATAACTATTTAGAAATACAAAACATATTCTGCAATGTACAGAACATAGGAATGTGAAACTTTTACAGTAAATACATAGTTAAAAATTTAAATAAATATGAATACTGCATAAATATGTTTTTACATGTTTTCATCTACTTAACTGCAAAAGGTTCTAATGCACTTATATAATATGTCTATATATGTATACATACATAATTACTGTATGTGTTTATATGTGTATATATGTCTGTAAATACATATAAGAAATACAACACAGGGGTTTGGTTAAGCACACCTAACAAAAACATTTATATATTAGCACACATATTGTGGGAGTGCTGCCAAAATGACCAAAATAAGTATAAGACAAAAACAGGTATTGGCGCACATCCAAACACATAAGACCACATATTTTTTCACATATTTTTCACATATTTTTAAATGCTGCAAAAAATTGCCTGCTTAATATTTTTAAATTTTTTAAATAAAGTTGGGATCTTAGTCACACAATATGGCCATATTCTGATCAGCCAGTCACCACTTACAAGGTGTCCCAAAATAGATAGTCCTAACACTATAAAGTTTAGCCTTACTGGGCTGAATCATTCGATTCTAATGTACCAAAATAGATTCCATCACTGCAGTACTATGCCTTAAATCAAGACTGCACAGAATGAGACTCCCTGGCTTTATATATATAACTCTATTACATTATATGGAACACACCTGAGCAGGGTGGTGTGCTTTAACCAAAGGCATTTTGTCAGTCTCCCTTAAATTTAAGAAATACCACAAGGGGGTTTGGTTAAGCACACCTAACAAACAGCTAGATTACGAGTTGGGCGTTATGACTCAAATAGCATTGTTATGGGTCATAATGCTTCATTTTCCATAACGCTGCTTTTACAAGTTTCCGTTGCGCCACAAATATCCACATTTACGCTCAAATCCATAACGCTCACCCAGACCCAGTAGTTAATGATATACCGATAACAAAAACATTCACAAATCACCTCAAAAACATTGCATAAAGTACACTTACACTCATACAAACACTGTACAATATTTCATTTTTAAATTAAAAATGTTCATGTCAAAATATAACAGATCAAAGTTACGATATCTCGGGTGTTTGAAAAAAAATGCACACAAACCCATTTTACATTGACTTACATAGACATACATGATCATACACTCATCTAGCTACATTTAACTACAAATAGTATCACATATATACACAAATCGATAAATACAAATATACAGCACAATACCTACACAAAACATTAGTTTATTATGAAATTTACACGATTTAGCTACTTTTTCACAGAAGCACACAATGTCACTCACATTATGCTCAACACAAGTGTTGGATTTTATTTCTCTTGAAACTTCTCTCCTCCATTGACTTCTATGGGGAAATACGTGCTCGTGCATGCGACCGGAAGATTTCCCTAACACCCTTGTTGTATTTCTTGAATAGGGAGTTGACCAAATCCCCCAACCCTTTGGTTAATGCACACCACCCAGCCCAGGTGTGTTCCAGACAATGTGATTGTGGTATACATACAAAGATAGGGAGTTTCACTCTGTGTAGACATGATTTGCTGCACTGTGGGAATTCTGTATTTGAATATTAGAAATTAATGATTCAGCCCAGCAAAGCTAAACTGATTAGTGTTAGGACCAGTCTATTGTGGGACACCTTGTAAGTGGTAACTGGCTTAGCAGAATATGAACATATTGTGTGACTAAGATCCCATCTTTATTTAAAAATTTAAAAGCATATTTAACAGGCAAAAACTTTTTGCAGCATAAATATAAGTCAATAATATTGTGAGATGTTTATCCTAATTTTATTTGAACTATTTAAGAATATTTAGCAGACAGAAGTATATATAAATATGCTATAAATATGTGGACTTAAGTGGTTGGATGTGCACCAATACTTTTTTGTTGTTTTGTAATTATTTTGGCCACTTTGGAAGCACTCCCACAATATGTGTGTTAAGATATAAACAGTCTTTTTGTGGTGTGCTTAACCAAAACCCCCTTGTTGTATTTCTGGAATAAGGAGTAGACCAACCCCCCCCCCCTTTGGTTAATGCACACCACCCAGCCCATGTGTGTTCCAGACAATGCGATTGTGGTATACATATAAAGCTAGGGAGTTTCACTCTGTGTAGACATGATCTGCTGCATGATCTGCTGCAGTGTGGGAATTCTGTATTTGAATATTAGAAATTAATGATTCAGCCCAGCAAAGCTAAACTGATTAGTGTTAGGACCAGTCTATTGTGGGACACCTTGTAAGTGGTGACTGGATTAGCAGAATATGAACATATTGTGTGACTAAGATCCCATCTTTATTTAAAAATTTAAAAGCATATTTAACAGGCAAAAACTTTTTGCAGCATAAATATAAGTCAATAATATTGTGAGATGTTTATCCTAATTTTATTTGAACCATTTAAGAATATTTAGCAGACAGAAGTATATATAAATATGCTATAAATATGTGGACTTAAGTGGTTGGATGTGCACCAATACTTTTTTGTTGTTTTGTTAACTGCAAATACCCATGAATAGATAAATGAATGTAGAGTCACCAGCACTATAATGTAGTTTATTAAACTTTTATTGGAATAACTTTAAAACAGCAATGTTTCGGGGTTTAACCCCTTAGCCATGCTCAAAGTTTAATAAACTACATTATAGTGCTAGTGACTACGTTCATTTAGCTGTTACTTTATCGTTTGTCAACAATATTGCAGCAACATTGATCGATCAGATTCTATGCCATGTCTATGCACATTATACACAAGTATGCACTTTCAATCATGTTAGCGTGTGGTTTTTAATATAACATCGCGTTTAATAAGTATTTATTACGCATATGAACAAACATTACGAAGGTGCACTGTATATGTTACATTTTACACTTTCACATTACAATTCATTGGTGGGAAAATAAATTTCATCAAACACAAGATAATTCACCTACTTTGAAAGCATTTGCGTCGCTCAGATACAATCAAGTGTATACAATCAGCAATCATTACAAACTCGCTACCATTGGAAATATTGCACTATGAATCCCACAAACATGGCCAAAGAATCCCTTGTGATTAACATTGTATCAAATTGCTTTGGTGTTTTTGCATACCTTGTTACTCCTTGTGTGTTTGCTCTGCTGTTTAGCTTTGGCTGTTTGGCTTGGCTAATATGGATGATCCCCAGTTAGTTGGTGCAGGTGCTGTTGCACGAATTGTGTGCAACAGAATCAGGCATGCTCGGCGTCTCCCAGAGAGGCGTAGGGCTTGTCTAATCAGAGGTCCTCGTGTTGAAAGGGTGAGGCCCACCTTGGATAACATGAGTGACTTTGAGGTTTATGACAAGTATAGGCTCAATCTAGAGCAACTCATGGGCCTTTACGAAGTACTTAAACCTCATCTGGAGCCACGTAAACATATGCAGACTGCAATCCCTGGCATGACCAAGATGCTAAGTTGCATACACGTCCTGGCCTCCGGAAGTTTTAAATCCGGAGAGGGGTACATGCATGGGTTGTCTTAGGATAATTTCTCTGTGGTTTTTGATAATTTTCTGGATGCCATGGTATGAGTTTGTAAGCTTTACATAGGATTCCCTCAAAATGATGGTGATTGGAGGAGCCTGAAGAGGGAATTCTTTGCAATAGCTCGAATGCCCAATGTTTTGGGAGCAATAGATTGCACCCACATTGCGCTGCGTGCTCCAGCAGATGACCAGCCCTTCTAAAATCGCAAACACTTTCATAATCTCAACGTGCAGTTTGTTTGTGATGCACGGATACGGATTATGAATGTGTGCGGAAATTTTGGCGGGGCTTGTCATGATGCCCGTATCCTTAGGCAGTCCTCACTCTGCCAGCAGTTTGAGGGTAGACAGTTTCCCGATGGGTGGCTCGTTGCTGAGTACTTGTGCCCAGCACGGTTCAGAATTTAGACAATTGCCACTGTAATGTTCAACAACAGTTGTGTTTGTGTATTGTGAAAAATGTGCAGATATGGGCCTCTATCAAGCTGTCAACCGCAAATACGCTGGAATTCCGCAGCGTATTTGTGGCGAGCCTGATTTGCCTTAGTTATCAAAGGCTAGAGACCAGCAAAAGTAGAATATAGTGACGTAACGTACGATCCGCCGGACACAGATCGATGGTTACGTCACTCCAGATGTTCCGAATGCAAGTTCAGCACAATCTGACGACTTTTGCTAGTTATGAAAGAACTAGCAGGTACGGTCGCCACTATTCCGGCCCAGCATACCTGGTTTTCAATCCGCCGCCCTGGAGGCGGCGGATGCCATAGGAATCAATGGGAGTCTGACAGCAGCGAAAGCTCATGTTCGCTGCTGCCCGATATCCCATTGATTTCTATGGGAATGTTTACACCTAATACCCTTACATGTACCCCGAGTCTAAACACCCCTAATCTGCCCCCCTACACTGCCGCCACCTACATTATACTTATTAACCCCTAAACCGCCGTTTCTGGACCCCGCCACAACTAAATAAAATGCTAACCGCTAAACCGCCACTCCCAGACCCAGCCACCACATACATTATATTTATTAACCCCTAATCTGCCCCCCCTACACCGCCACCACTATAATAAACATATTAACCCCTAAACCTAAGTCTAACCCTAACCCTAACACCCCCCTAACTTAAATATTATTTTAATAAATCTAAATAAATTTACTATTATTAACTAAATTATTCCTATTTAAAACTAAATACCTACCTATAAAATAAACCGTACGATAGCTACAATATAACTAATAGTTACATTGTAGCTATCATAGGGTTTATTTTTATTTTACAGGCAACGTTGTATTTATTTTAACTAGGTAGAATAGTTATTAAATAGTTATTAACTATTTAATAACTACCTAGCTAAAATAAATACAAAGTTACCTGTAAAATAAATCCTAACCTAAGTTACAATTACACCTAACACTACACTATAATTACATTAATTCCTTAAACTAACTACAATTAATTACAATTAAATTAAATAAACTAAAGTACAAAAAACACTAAATTACAGAAATTTAAAAAAAAATACAAGAAGTTTAAACTAATTACACCTAATCTAAGCCCCCTAATAAAATAAAAAAGCCCCCCAAAATAATAAAAATCCCTACCCTATACTAAATTACAAATAACCCTTAAAAGGGATTTTGCAGGGCATTGCCCCAAAGTAATCAGCTCTTTTACCTGTAAAAAAAGAAATACAACCCCCCAACATTAAAACCCACCACCCACACACCCAACCCTACTCTAAAACCCACCCAAAACCCCTTAAAAAACCTAACACTAACCCCCTGAAGATCACCCTACCTTGAGCCGTCTTCACCCAGCCAGGCACAAGTGGTCCTCCAGAGGGTCCGAAGTCTTCATCGAATCCGGGCAGAAGAGGACCTCCAGACCGGCAGAAGTCTTCATACAGGCGGCATCTTCTATCTTCATCCTTCCGCAGTGGAGCGGGTCAATCTTCAAGACATTCGATGCGGAGCATCCTTTTCATTCGACGGCCGACGACTGAATGACTAGTCCTTTATATGATGTCATCCAAGATGGCGTCCCTTGAATTCCCATTGGCTGATAGAATTCTATCATCCAATCAGAATTAAGGTAGGAATAATCAGCCAATAGGATTGACCTCACATTCTATTAGCTGATTGGAATTCAAGGGACGCCATCTTGGATAACGTCATTTAAAGGACCAGTCATTCAGTCATCAGCCGTCGAATGAAGAGGATGCTCCACGTCGGATGTCTTGAAGATGGACCCGCTCCGAAAGGATAAAGATAGAAGATGCCGTCTGGATGAAGACTTCTGCTGGTCTGGAGGTCCTCTTCTGCCTGGATAAGATGAAGACTTCGGACCCTCTGGAGGACCACTTGTGCCCGGCTGTGTGAAGACGGCTCAAGGTAGGGTGATCTTCAGGGGGTTAGTGTTAGTTTTTTTTTAAGGGGGTTTGGGTGGGTTTTAGAGTAGGGTTGGGTGTGTGGGTGGTGGGTTTTAATGTTGGGGGGTTTGTATTTTTTTTTTACAGGTAAAAGAGCTGATTACTTTGGGGCAATGCCCCGCAAAAGGCCCTGTAGAGTAGGGATTTTTTTTTTTTTTTTTTTATTTATTTTAATAGGGGGCTTAGATTAGGTGTAATTAGTTTAAACTTCTTGTAATTTTTTTTTATTTTCTGTAATTTAGTGTTTGTTGTTTTTTGTAGAGGGCGGCAGATTAAGGGTTAATAAGTATAATGTAGGTGGCAGTTGGCTCCGGGAGCGGCGGTTTAGGGGTTAATAACTTTATTTAGTTGCGGGGGGCTCCGGAAGCGGCAGTTTAGGGGGTAAAACTGTATAGTATAGTGTGGTTGCTTAGTGACAGGGTAGCAAGAAAGCTGCGAATAAGCCGAAGAGCAGTGAGATCGTTGACTGTTAGTTAACAACAGTCCGCTGCTCCTCGCCTCGTACTTGGTGCGCGGCTTTTTGACAGCTTTCTTGATAAATTTGGTGAACGTATTCAGGTCTGCGGCGGCGATGTTAGGCGATCTTAGGCGAGCTTATTGGGGCTGTCGAATGCAGGTAAGTAGACAGCTTGATAAATAGAGGCCATAGGATGCACTTTAAACATGTATTTGTCTTTTTCAGCAAATGTCTAGTTTTTGAGAAAAACGCATATGTAGCAGGTCATAGATTAAATGGGCAGCTATAGGATGCGATTTAACTATTCATTTCTCTTTCAGCAAATGTCTAGTTTTAGCTCCAAACAGATATGTAGCAGGTTCTAGCTTAAATGTGCAGATATAGGATGCGCTTTAACCATTTATTTTTCTTTAAGCAAATGTCTAGTTTTAGTTCCAAACAGATATGTAGCATGTCCTAGCTTAAATTTGCAGCTACAGGATGCGATTTAACCATGTATTTCTCTTTCAGCAAATGTCCAGTTTATGCAAAAAACACATATGTAGCATGTCCTAGCTTAAATATGCAGCTATAGGAGGCGAGTTAACCATGTATTTCACTTGCAGCAAATGTCTAGTTTTAGCTTCAAACAGATATGTAGCATGTTCTAGCTTAAATATGCAGCTATAGGATGCAATTTAACCATGTATTTTTCTTTCAGCAAATGTCTAGTTTTAGATTCAAACACATATGTAGCATGTCCTAGCTTAAATGTGCAGCTATAGGATGCAATTTAACCATTTATTTCTCTTTCAGCAAATGTCTAGTTTTAGATTCAAACACATATGTAGCATGTCCTAGCTTAAATGTGCAGCTATAGGATGCGATTTAACCATGTATTTTTCTTTCAGCAAATGTCTAGTTTTAGCTTCAAACAGATATGTAGCATGAGGTGTGCTAGCTGGAGGCGCTGGTTCAACTTGTATCAGTCGTTGGTATCTTCCTTTCCTTCCTCGGTTGTATAACTCTAGGTGCAAAATAGTGGTGCTGAAATATCAGACAATACACCATACAAAGGTGAATATCTACTCACAGTGTATATTGCAGGTTACCGGCTCCTTCCCAATATGAAAAGACAATATCACAGATTCAGTTAAAAAGTTTGTCTTAAATTGGCTCAACGCAAAAGCGTTTCAACGGTCCCAGCCGTCTTTCTCAAGAGCAATAAAAGTGCTTTACAAACCAAAGCATACCTTTCCACTGCACAGGCGGCCTTCAAATACATGTCAGTTACGCTACCTGCTTCCCCATTGGAGGAGAGCAGGTTTACACCCGATTCAAAATTTCAATTGTAAATTTAAAATAAACATCTAAAAAACCCCATAAAAAACAATATTAATTATATTAGCAACTATAAGTTTGTTTTAAAATATAACATTTCTGTAGATATTATCATTTTTGCAGTTTTTGTAGTTCCCTTTCAGGTAGTTTTCTGTTTCAAGTTCTCTTTCAGGTCCGGTATGTCAGTGAAGATCACATGTTATAGGTTGTCCAATGAAATTCAGTTTCTGGTATAGTGATGTTTTGTAGTTCCCTTTCAGGTAGTTCTCTATTTTAGGTTCCCATTCAGGTCTGATATGTCAGTGGGTATCACATGTTATCGAATGTCCAATGAAAAACAGTTTCTGATATAGTGATATTGATTGCCTTTTCTTTTTTTCTCAAAATAAAAAGTGTTATTCACAGATACAAAGTTTCTTATATGAATTCTACTTATCCAAATATTTAGAGGAGGTAGAATAAATTGCCACTTAGAAATTTGTTATAATTTGAAATAGATACTTTTCATAATTAAACATCCATATTATAAATAGACTTCTATACTTATTGAATGTTAAATATTGACTCAGCGACTTGTGTGTTGCATATAATTTCTTGAAATTAAGTTTGAGAATTATATTCTTTTGTACAATATGTGTATATATAAACATTAAGTGTGATGATATAACATGAACTGTCTGTATAAATACATGTTTATTTTGCCCCCCATTCATGTACTAATGTTTTTCAGTATTCACAAATTTTACTGGTTTATTCGGGCCCCATGTTTTCTTAGGAAGATTATCATCTGTTTTGCCCCCTTTCATATGTTGAAGGTTTTTAAGACAAAAACAGCTTTTTTTTTCTTTCTTTTTTTTTGTGTCCTTATACTCGTATTCACCTAAACAAGAACAAAAAATGTTACTGATTTATTTAGGCCCCATATTTTCACCTTTTGAATTTATCATTTATTTTGCCCCCCCCCCTTTCATATGTTAAGAGTTTTTTAGACAAAGGCAGCAATTTTTGTGTCCTTATTTAGACCCCATTGGGCATATGTTCTAAGTGTATGTATCCATTTTAATTCTCTTTGGTCTAGTTGTTTTGCCAGATTACCACCCCTCCAATGAAGTTCAACCTTCTCAATTCCTATCCATAGAAAGGATTCTTTTGTGAAATGTTCACAATTGTTGCAGTGTAGCGGCACTCCGTGGTCATCATGATTCTTTTCTATTTTATTTTGATGTTCCATGATTCTTGTTTTTAAAAATCTGGACGTTTGTCCTAAATACTGGATTTTGCAGCCACATCGCAACAAATATATCACATTTTTACTTTTGCAAGTAATGAATTCTTTTATTTCAAATTTTTTTCCCGTAACTGTGCAGTCAAATGTTTTGTGTGTTCTTCTGGTGTAGTTACAACCTTTGCATTTGCCGCAAGTGAAGAAGCCTGTCATGTTACTTATTTGTAAAGGTTTTTTGGGGGGCTATGCCTTTTATGAGTGAGGGAGCTAATTTTTGTTTCAAATTTTGTCCTTTTCTGAAGATAACTGTGGGCTTAGCTGGAATTATAGGTCCTAGATATTCATCCTCCTTTATAATGTGCCAGTGCTTTTGTATAATTTTTGCAACAAGGCCACCAGGAAGGCCGATTATTAGTGGGATAGATTCTTTAAGTTCAAACTTGTCAGCATTCATAGATTTTTTTCTCCATCCCTATGCACAGAAGGCAAAATCTCATTTAAAAGATACCAAACATGTTTTACAAATCATACAAAATATACCCTGGCAAGAAAATTACTTTTGGGTCACCATGGACGGGACTTCTTTGTATACCATAATCGATCACAAAAAAGGGATTGAGGCAGTTAAATGGAAACTATCAGAAGATAAAGATTTATCACCAAAATTACTAGATTTCATACTTACTAGATTTCATACTTAGAGCCATAGAATTTATTCTATATCTGTCACAAACAATGCGTATCGGAGCTGAGTTCGCTATTTTACTGAGCCGATAGTGAGAGCTGGTAACAGTCCGTGTCTGCAGAAAATGCTTAGCGTGTGACGTCACCGCCGCCCGGCTTGAGGGGGCGTTACTGGTTTGCAGCTGAGTGCCGCGGCAGAAAGATCCGATGCAAAGGTATCAGGAAGGGGATTATTTCCAGTTTAACTGAATCCGGAGGCAGTCACAGAGTAAGTCTTTTAAAGTCTTGGTCCTGGCAAAGTGAACAGCGTTCACACTTTGAAGGTAGTAAAGTTAGGTAACACTGTGATACAAGCAGTGAACAGCGTTCACTGGGGAGAATGGCTTGTGTATAGTAGGTAGGACTTCAATACTAAGCACCTTTAGAAGTGTGAGGCGGGGTTATATAGGGTAGTGAGCGAACATGTGATCTCTGTTTAAAGGAACAGTGTCAGTCTGTCTGTTATTGAGTTAGAAGGGAAGAAGAATCCCTGACAGAATCCCCCATCTAATGAGCAACTCCGGTGCTCAAGGCTTAGGACGGTCAGGCTTCCTCTGATGAAATCGGGAAACAAGACGAGGTGCTGAGATGTTGGTAGCAGGTTCCCACGAGTCATGATCCTGTGAATTACCCTTCCAGCTGATTAGGTACTGTAGATTCCCCCTGAGGAGACGGGAGTCAAGAACAGCTCGGACTTCGTATTCAACATTGGGGTCAATGGCGACGGTTGGAGCATACAACTGATTAGAAGGAGCCCTGACATCCCTATATGGTTTCAGAAGGGACACGTGAAATGTCGGATGGATCTTTAATGTATTAGGCAGCTTGAGACGAATAGCATTAGGATTGATCACTCTATCAACTGGATACGGTCCAACAAAAAGGGGTGAGAGTTTCAGTCGTAAGTTTTTTGTAGAAAGCCATACAAGGTCACCGGTTTGGTAAACTGGAGGAGATCTTTTGTGTTTGTCATAATAATGCTTCTGTATTTGTTTGGCATGTGTGATGGCAGATTCAATGGACTTAAAGTTAGAAGATATGGAGTCAGATAATTCGGAGATGACGGGAGAAAGGGACTGTGGAGTAGGTAGCAACTGAAAGGTGGGATGAAACCCATAATTAGAGAAAAATGGAGTTTGATTAGTAGTGGCATGTAGCGTATTGTTATACCAGAATTCTGCGTAAGGTAGATGTTCGGACCACAGATGTTGTTGTTTCGAACAGAAAGCTCTTAAAAACTGTTCAAGCCACTGATTACATCTCTCCGTTTGTCCGTTTGTCTGCGGATGATAAGCAGTGGTAAGTTTTCTGTCGATGCCGAACAGTTTGCAGAACGCAGCCCATAACTTGCTGGAGAATTGAGTGCCGCGATCGCTGAGAATTGTATCGGGTACTCCATGGTGTTTGACAACATGCGTAATAAGCAAACGAATGGTTTCTAATGCAGTAGGCAGTTTATTAAAAGGAATAAAATGACACATTTTTGTGAATAAATCCTCAACAACTAGGATAGTGTTGTTCTTCGAGGATACAGGTAGGTCGACTATAAAATCGAGTGCGATATCTGTCCAGGGCCTCTTTGGTGTAGGAAGAGGTAGAAGCAACCCATAAGGGTGTTGTTTTTCTTTTTTCTAGGTGATACAAACGGCGCAAGTATGGACATGATTTTTTATATCCCTGGTCATATGAGGCCACCAATAGTTTCTTTTTACTAATTCTTGAGTCTTAGTAACCCCTGGATGTCCTGCGAGTAGATTCATGTACTGAGTGGAGTACAGCAGGTCTTAAGGTTGGTGGGATATAGAGTTTTGAGTTAAAATAGTAACAACCGTCATGTTTTATAACAAGATCAAGTAATGGTTTTGTTTTATCCTTTGTTTGTTCTGTTTTTAAAGTGGGCAGGGTGTTGGTGGTAAAACACAAGAAATTCTGAGGAGGGATGATGGACTGTTGTAGTGATGGTGAGGGAGTGTCCACTGGCATACGAGAAAGAGCATCTGCCTTCTGATTTTTTCCGGAAGGACGGAAAGTAATCAGGTAGTTGAACCTTGATAAGAAAAGATTCCACCTGACTTGTCTAGCAGATAAAGTCCTTGTAGACTTAAGGTACTGCAAATTTCTGTGGTCAGTATAGATTAGTATAGGAATGGTAGTACCCTCTAGCAGGTGTCGCCAATGCTCTAATGATAGCTTTATAGCCAGTAACTCCTTATCGCCAATGGGGTAATTTTGCTCAGCCGTATTCAGAGTACGAGAATAGTAGGCGACAGGGTGTAACAGACTTTTGATGTCTTCCCTCTGGGAAAGAATAGCACCCACTGGAGAATGGGTGCAGTAGTGAATTTTTCTTTGAGGAAATCGAATGCTTTCTGAGAATCAGAGGACCATTTAAAAGGGATGTTGGATTTAGTTAGTGATGTGAGCAGAACAGTTAACTTGGAGAAATTTTTGATAAACTTGCGGTAAAAATTTGCGAACCCCATAAAACTTTGAACTTGTCGTTTTGTTTTAGGGGTAGGCCACTGTAGTATCGTTTTGATTTTGTTGTCCTCCATACGAATACCTGATGGAGATATTTCGTAACCGAGGAAGGAAATAGACTCTGAATTAAATATGCACTTTTCAGCTTTTGCATATAAGTGATTACTCCTGAGTCTATTCAAAACTTGCTTTACATGGGAGATGTGTTCAGGTAAGGACTTGGAGTATATAAGGATATCATCCAAGTAGATGACAATATATACATCTAGAATATCTCTGAACAGATCATTAATCAAATGCTGAAACGTAGCAGGGGCATTACACAAACCGAAAGGCATGACGACGTATTCGAACAAGCCGTAGCGAGTACGAAACGCCGTCAGCCATTCATCCCCAGATCTTATTCGGATTAAGTTGTAAGCACCCCTTAAGTCCAATTTAGTAAAAAAATTTGCCCCTTCTAACCTCTCTATCAGCTCTGGAATCAAGGGTAAGGGGTAGCGTTTTTTTACGGTAATTTGATTCAATTTTCTGTAATCTATTATGGGCCTAAGTGAGCCGTCTTTGTTTTTTACAAAAAGTATTCCTGCACCTGCAGGAGAGGTTGAGGGGCATATGAAACCCTTCTTTAGGTTATCGTCTATATATGTTTTTAGGTGTAGGAGTTCAGGGTTAGACAAGGGGAAGATATGTCCACAAGGTATTTCGGAACCAGGAATAATCTCAATGGGACAATCGTATTTGCGGTGAGGGGGTAGGTTTTCTGATTCTGTCTTACTAAAAACGTCAATGTAATCTCTGTACACTTCAGGTACAAGGCTTTCAGGAGACACTTCGGTAGTGTGTAAGACAGTAAGCGGAAAACAAGTGTTCATGCAGTAAGTGGAGTGAAATATGAGTGAGAGGTCAGACCAATTTATATGAGGGTTGTGAGTTTTAAGCCACTGAATACCTAAAACAACAGGGGAAACAGGTGAACAAATCACATCAAAGCAGATAAACTCTCTATGGTGATCAGAGGTACTAACTAGAAGGGGAACTGTTTCAAACTCTACAGGACCAGTAGTGATTTCTCTACCATCTATCCCTCTCAGAAAAACAGGAGACCTTTTTTTTGTTAGTGGTATTTTATTTACAGTGGCAAATTCTTTATCAATGTATGAAGCTGTAGCACCAGAATCAATTATCGCGGATGCGCTGGCCCGCTGTTGCTCCCACTGTAAGAGAAGAGACAATGTCAGATAAGAGAGATTTTGTGTCTGGGTAGTACAACAAAATGAATGATAGGAATTCTTACCCTTATTTTGTCTGAGAAGGGATGGACATTCTTTTACTGTGTGATCATCAGAAGCACAGTATAAGCAAAGATTCCGGTTGCGACGTCTGAGCTTTTCTTGGGGCGAGGGAGGCCCTTTAATGAATCCGATATCCATAGGTTCGGATGAGGATTTAGGAGTAGAAGCAGTGTGTGAAGTATTAGTTTGCTTTTTATATGTCGAATCATGATAGGATCTCTCCTGCTGCCTTTCTCTAAGGCGTCTATCAATGGTGATGGTCAGAGTCATCAACTCTTCAAGTGTTGGAGGTAAATCTAATCGTGAAAGTTCATCTTTGATACCGTCAGAAAGACCCAATCTAAACTGGTTCCTCAGTGACAAGTTGTTCCACTGAGAGTCCTTTGCCCATTTTCTGAATTCTGTGATGTAGTCTTCTACTACTCTCTTTTTCTGTTTTACCCCTCTCATTGCTGTTTCAGCTGTAATTTGTTTATAAGGGTCTTCATATAATTGACCCATAGCTGTGAAGAAATTCTCAAATGAATTTAAGATATCTTCGTTGTTCTCAAAAAAAGTATTCGCCCATGTACGGGGTTCACCTCTAAGGTACGAAATAGTAGTAAGGACCCTAACTCTGTCATTGGGGTAGGTATGGGGTTTTAATGCAAACATGAGAAGACATGCATTTTTAAATTCTCTATACTGAGACCTATCCCCGTAAAATTTCTCTGGGGGACTAACCTGTGGCTCAGTCACAGGATTTCTTTTATCAACCACATCCCGAATGTAAACTTTTATAGTATCATTCTCTACTTTTAGGGTATTAAGACCGTCTGTTAATAGGTCAACCCTTTGTTTAAGAGCGAGAATGTGAGGGTTTGTCTCAGCGGGGTCCATGTTTTTTTATAAGGCTTAGTATTCTGTCACAACCAATGCGTATCAGAGCTGAGTTCGCTATGGAAACAGGCTATTTTACTGAGCCGATAGTGAGAGCTGGAAACAGTCCGTGTCTGCAGAAAATGCTTAGCGTGTGACGTCCCCGACGTCCGGCTTGAGGGGGCGTTACTGGTTTGCAGCTGAGTGCCGCGGCAGAAAGATCCGATGCGAAGGTATCAGGAAGGGGATTATTTCCAGTTTAACTGAATCCGGAGGCAGTCACAGAGTAAGTCTTTTAAAGTCTTGGTCCTGGCAAAGTGAACAGCGTTCACACTTTGAAGGTAGTAAAGTTAGGTAACACTGTGATACAAGCAGTGAACAGCGTTCACTGGGGAGAATGGCTTGTGTATAGTAGGTAGGACTTCAATACTAAGCACCTTTAGAAGTGTGAGGCGGGGTTATATAGGGTAGTGAGCGAACATGTGATCTCTGTTTAAAGGAACAGTGTCAGTCTGTCTGTTATTGAGTTAGAAGGGAAGAAGAATCCCTGACAATATCACAACTTTTTTTGGTTCAATGGGAACTACTATTTACAGATTTGTGGGACTGCCATGGGCACCAGGTTTGCACTAAGTTATGCCAATATTTACTTGGACTATTTTGAGACGACTCATATATGGCATAATCAAGAATTTGGTGCAGACCTGGTGTCCTGGCATAGATATATAGATGACATTCTGTGCATATGGAAGGGGGGTGAGTCCAAACTCATAGAATTTGTACAAATACTTAATAACAATAATCAGAAAGTCACATTATCAGTAGAATATGACAAAAAAGAAATACATTTTTTAGATTTAACTCTTTACACTATGGATGAAAAAATCCACAGCAAAACATACTTTAAGAAGTGTGACACTAACACCTACATTAGAAATGATAGCTGCCACCATCCTAACTGGCTAAAGTCAGTACCAAAAAGCCAAAAATACTACGAATACGCAGGAACTGCAGCAATATAGATGATTATGAACAACAATCAAGAATACTTAAAGAAAGATTCATACAAAAGGGATATGACCAAAGAGAGCTTTAGAACAAGAAAGAAAAGAAGTTGGAAATAAAATTAAAAAAATGAGACCTCATTTAATAATAATTTCCCTAAATTCGTGACCACATTTAATGTAGAACATCATACAATCAAAAAAATTATACAAAAGCACTGGCACATTATAAAGGAGGATGAATATCTAGGACCTATAATTCCAGATAAGCCCACAGTTATCTTCAGAAAAGGACAAAATTTGAAACAAAAATTAGCTCCCTCACTCATAAAAGGCATAGCCCCCAAAAAACCTTTACAAATAAGTAACATGACAGGCTTCTTCACTTGCGGCAAATGCAAAGGTTGTAACTACACCAGAAGAACACACAAAACATTTGACTCCACAGTTACGGGAAAAAAATTTGAAATAAAAGAATTCATTACTTGCAAAAGTAAAAATGTGATATATTTGTTGCAATGTGGCTGCAAAATCCAGTATTTAGGACAAACGTCCAGATTTTTAAAAACAAGAATCATGGAACATAAAAATAAAATAGAAAAGAATCATGATGACCACGGAGTGCCGCTACACTGCAACAATTGTGAACATTTCACAAAAGAATCCTTTCTATGGATAGGAATTGAGAAGGATGAACTTCATTGGAGGGGTGGTAATCTGGCAAAACAACTAGACCAAAGAGAATTAAAATGGATACATACACTTAGAACATATGCCCAATGGGGTCTAAATAAGGACACAAAAATTGCTGCCTTTGTCTAAAAAACTCTTAACATATGAAAGGGGGGGCAAAATAAATGATAAATTCAAAAGGTGAAAATATTGGGCCTAAATAAATCAGTAACATTTTTTTTTCTTGTTGAGGTGAATACGAGTATAAGGACACAAAAAAAAAGCAAAAAAAAAGAGCTGTTTTTGTCTTAAAAACCTTCAACGTATGAAAGGGGGGCAAAACAGATGATAATCTTCCTAAGAAAACATGGGGCCCGAATAAACCAGTAAAATTTGTGTAAAGTGAATACTGAAAAACATTAGTACATGAATGGGGGGCAAAATAAACATGTATTTATACAGACAGTTCATGTTATATCATCACACTTAATGTTTATATATACACATATTGTACAAAAGAATATAATTCTCAAACTTAATTTCAAGAAATTATATGCAACACACAAGTCGCTGAGTCAATATTTAACATTCAATAAGAATAGAAGTCTATTTATAATATGGATGTTTAATTATGAAAAGTATCTATTTCAAATTATAACAAATTTCTAAGTGGCAATTTATTCTACCTCCTCTAAATATTTGGATAAGTAGAATTCATATAAGAAACGCTGTATCTGTGAATAACACTTATGTCTTTTTATTTTGAGAAAAAAAGAAAAGGCAATCAATATAACTATATCAGAAACTGTTTTTCATTGGACATTCGATAACATGTGATACCCACTGACATATCAGACCTGAATGGGAACCTAAAATAGAGAACTACCTGAAAGGGAACTACAAAACATCACTATACCAGAAACTGAATTTCATTGGACAACCTATAACATGTGATCTTCACTGACATACCGGACCTGAAAGAGAACTTGAAACAGAAAACTACCTGAAAGGGAACTGCAAAAATTATGATATCTACAGAAATTTTATATTTTAAAACAAACTTATAGTTTCTAATATAATTAATATTGTTTTTTATGGGTTTTTTTTAGATGTTTATTATAAATTTACAATTGAAATTTTGAATCGGGTGTAAACCTGCTCTCCTCCAATGGGGAAGCAGGTAGTGTAACTGACATGTATTTAAAGGCCGCCTGTGCAGCGGAAAGGTATGCTTTGGTTTGTAAAGCACTTTTATTGCTCTTGAGAAAGACGGCTGGGACCGTTGAAACGCTTTTGCGTTGAGCCAAATAAAGACAAACTTTTTTACTGAATCTGTGATATTGTCTTTTCATATTGGGAAGAAGCCGGTAACCTGCAATATACACTGTGAGTAGATATTCACCTTTGTATGGTGTATTGTCTGATATTTCAGCACCACTATTTTGCACCTAGAGTTATACAACCGAGGAAGGAAAGGAAGATACCAACGACTGATACAAGCTGAACCAGCGCCTCCAGCTAGCACACCTGATCTAATCACACAGACCTTGGGAGAGACTGTGGGACGGCTGCGGTTCACCAGAAGGGGAAAGTATTAATACATATTATACACCTGTTTGCATGTAGATATGTAGCATGGCCTAGCTTAAATGTGCAGCTATAGTATGTGATTTAACCATTTCTTTCTCTTTCAACAAATGTCTAGTTTTTGCAATTTCCGTGTACACAAATGCATTGTATCTTTTTTTAAATGTATTTTAATATAATAATTTTTACGATATTTGTAATATTTGACATTTTGTTATGTTCATTATTTATAGGTGATTCGGGTTACATGAGCCAGCCTTTGCTCATTACGCCATTGTGTAACCCTGCAGACGAGGCCCAGGAGTGCTACAATCGGGCGCACAAGCGGGCTAGGGCTGTAGTGGAGCGGATGTTTGGGCTCCTCAAAATGCCCTTAAGATGCCTGGACAGGTCTGGAGGAGCCCTAGGAAGGTGGCGAAGATCATTATAGCCTGTAGCGTCATTCATAAGATAGCTCAGCGGGCTGGGATGCTGCAGGCCGTCCAGGCGCCCCGAGTCCTCCTCCAAGATGAAGAGGACAACCCAGTTCAAGAGGGGCCATTCTGGGACGAGGGGCTCAATTTCAGAGCAAACATCATCAACCACAACTTCAGATGGAAAATACTAGAAGTTATATAGGAGCATTGCGAATATGTGTTACATTTATGGAAATGAGAAGGAGAGAATTGTGCAAACATGTTAGGATTGTTCAACAAATGATTATATCAAAATATAATTTTATTTTTTTCTTATCATAGATAATTTATACATCAGATGATTCTGGCAATGGCTCCTGTAATGACTGTGTCACCTGATTTTCAAAGACAACATCAGATGGTAAGTATACACAATGTATTGCTTGGGGGTTTTGCACAATGATCCATCATATGGCATACAATTTTAAATGTTTTATTTAGTTTACACATTATTAGATTTTTAGATAGTCAGAAAGGGATACTCTGAAGCACATAGTATTGCTAAAGTCATACATCAGAGGTTAAGGGACCTATCTATCAAGCTCCGTACAGAGCTTGAGGGCCTGTGTTTGTGGCTAAAGACCGCTGCTCCATAACCCTGTCCGCCTGCTCTGATGGCCGCTAGTCTGCAGGGGGCGGCTTTGCACCAGCAGCTGTGCAATGCTGAATACAGAGAGCGTATTGCTCTCCACATTCAGCGATGTCTGTCAGACCTGATCCGCACTGTCAGATCAGGTACGACAGACATTTCATAAATAGGCCTCTAAGTCTGCACAATGATTGTTAGAACATAACACAAAAGACGCTACATACGCTTAGTAAGCTATTGATCTAAAAAGTTTAGGAAATGGTTAGGGGGGGTGCAGAACCAAGTGACACATTTTTATTAATGATTTTCTTTACACTTTATTTTCCTTTAGGGAGATGACTTCATCTACAGACTGAAAGTGAAGAATCCCAGACTGAAAGTGAAGAATCCCAGACTGAAAGTGAAGAATCCCAGACTAAAAGTGAAGAATACCAATGTGATCATATCTGTGGCATTGTCTTTCAACTGTGCTGGCTTTCACATGGTAAGTGGACAGAATTTTCTGGAACAAGACTGGGGATGCAGGATGCATCCTGTGGGAAACACTTATGGTTCATACTTTTTTTTTTTTAGATGGTATTTCACAATCCTCTATTTTGAAAATGATGAATAGGACACATATTTTAAAGAGAATTGCCTTTCAAAGACCATACATCAAGGTTAGTTTGCACAATGCATGCTATTTAAAGGGACAGTCTAGGCCAAAATAAACTTTCATGATTCAGATAGAGCATGTAATTTTAAACAATTTTCCAATTTACTTTTATCACTAATTTTGATTTGTTCTCTTGGTATTCTTAGTTGAAAGCTTAACCTAGGAGGTTCATATGCTAATTTCTTAAACCTTGAAGCCCACCTCTTTCAGATTGCATTTTAACAGTTTTTCACCACTAGAGGGTGTTAGTTCACGTATTTCATATAGATAACACTATGCTCATGCACGAGAAGTTATCTGGGAGCAGGCACTGATTGGCTAGACTGCAAGTCTGTCAAAAGAACTGAAAAAACGGACAGCAGAGGCTTAGATACAAGATAATCACAGAGGTTAAAAGTATATTATTATAAATGTGTTAGTTATGCAAAACTGGGAAATGGGTAATAAAGGGATTATCTATCTTTTAAAACAATAAAAATTCTGGTGTTGACTGTCCCTTTAATAATCATAGGAGGAATAATGTTTAAATAATTCATAATATATACATGTCCTATTTTAGAATGTTTATTTTATATACATTACCCCTACTTTGTGCTAGAGAGGATTCAGATTGTGAGCAATCAGACAGATAAAGGGATACATTTCATAGTTGACATTTAGGTATATAATTATTTGAATGGACATGAAATATTACTTTCAATTATGTCCTTCATACAAAAGAATATTTTTTTTTATTTTATTCAAAGTATTATATTACCTTTCACTGCATTCCTTCACCCCCTCTCTTTCCTTCTCATCTTTTGAAGTTCACGCCATCCACCTCTTCTCCCCTATAGCTCTTCATGTTGCAGTTATCTATCGGCCCCCTGGCCCAGCATCACAATTTCTAGACCACTTTGAAGCCTGGCTTCCACATTTTCTCTCTTGTAATGTCCCTTCTCTCATCTTAGGGGACTTCAACATACCCTTGATAATCCTAATATGCCTGCTGCCTCTAAACTTCTATCCCTTACCACCTCTTTAGGCCTGTACCAATGGACAACATCTCCAACACACTGTGAAGGCAACTCCATGGACCTGGCCTTCACAAATCTCTGTGCAGTTTCCAACTCCCTTAACCTCCCCTTTCCTCTCTCTGACCACCATCTACTAACTTTCTCTCATACTCTACCTGCTCCATATTTGCAAGCCCCCAAAAAACTGCTACCTTACAGGAATTTAAATGACTTGGATCTCAGACTTTTCCACTCAACTGAGTCCTCTGCTCTCTGACATTTCATCCCTCTATTGTCCAAACCTCTTGACTCTACAGTATAATTCGGCACTAAAATCAACACTTGACAAAACTGCACCCTCCACTCTTCGACATACATCAATCACTCAACGGCAACCGTGGCACACTAAACAGACCAGATATAATCAGCGATGCTCATGGGCTGCTGAACAGCAGTGGAGGAAATCACGCGCCTGTGCTGATTTCCAGCATTATAAATTCACCCTTAAGTCCTACAACTCTCCACTCAGCCTGGCCAAACAAGTCTATTTCTCCTCCCTTGTGTCATCTCATGCATACAATCCCAGAAAGCTGTTCTCAACCTTTAACTTCCTTCTACATCCGCTTGCCTCCCCACCCACTACCAACCTCACTGCTCAGATTATTGCTGATCACTTCAAAAACAAAATTGACACCATTAGAAAAGATATATGCACCTCACACCCCTCAAACCCAGCAATCCTACCCACCCCTTCTATTAACTAAAATCTATGCTACTTCCCTCCTGTAACAGAGGAAGAAGTCTCTGCACTCCTATCCTTGGCTCATCTCACAACCTGCCCACTTGACCCTATTCCTTCACAACTTATTCCCTCTCCCTCTGCTTCAATAACCCCTACCCTAACCCATCTCTTTAACCAATCTCTCACCACTGGCACATTTCCTGACACATTCAAGCATGCGTCAATCATACCAATCCTAAAAATGGCTTGACCCCTCCTCGCCTTCTAACTATTCTAACTATTGACCGGTCTCCTTACTTCCCTTTGCTTCAAAATTATTGGAACGTCTTGTCTATAATCGGCTAACTCAATTTCTCACATCTAACTCCTTACTTGATCCACTACAATCTGGTTTCCGCCCTAAACACTCAACAGAAACCGCTCTTGCTAAAGTAACAAACTACCTGTTATCAGCTAAAGCAAAATGACATTACTCCTTACTAATTCTTATTGACCTGGCAGCAGCTTTTGACACAGTTGACCATCCTCTCCTCCTAAAAATACTACATTCATTTGGCATCCGAGACACAGCCCTCTCCTGGTTTGAATCATATCTGTCAAACCGCTCATTTTCAGTTTCCTTTAACAACATATCTTGCAATCCTATGTCTCTCTCAGTTGGAGTACCGCAAGGCTCTGTCTTGAGCCCCTTGCTTTTCTCTCTCTATACATCCTGCCTTGGAAAACTTATAGCCTCCTTTGGATTCCAGTACCACTTATATGCTAATGACACCCAAATCTATCTTTTCTCTCCTGATATCTCTCCCTCTTTACTCAATCAGATTTCTGACTGCCTCTCTGCAATTTCCTCTTGGATGTTTTTACACTACCTCCAACTCAATCTGTCCAAAACTGAGCTGCTTCTTATCCGCCCTCTGCGAGACATCCAATACCTGACATTTCTCTGATGGTTGGAGACTCTATTCTCAACACCTCACCCCAGGTCCACTGTCTTGGGGTCACACTAGACTCAGAACTCAGTCACATTCAACCCACATATACAAGCGCTTACCAAATCCTGCCATTCACACCTACGCAACATTTCCAGAATTTGTCCCTTCCTTACTCAAAAAAAACCTACAAAAATACTTATTCATTCCCTCATTTTGTCACGCATTGATTATTGCAATCTACTCCTAAATGGCCTTCCAAAACACCACCTCTCCTACCTCCAATCTATTATGAATGCTTCTGCTAGACTCATCCACCTAACTCGCCGATCTACATCAGCTGCTTCTCTCTGCCAGTCTCT
Source organism: Bombina bombina (assembly GCF_027579735.1). Classification (NCBI taxonomy): domain Eukaryota; kingdom Metazoa; phylum Chordata; class Amphibia; order Anura; family Bombinatoridae; genus Bombina; species Bombina bombina. Next base: position 427,743,040 of record NC_069499.1, on the reverse strand, counting down.
ACACTGGCTCCCAATACACTCCAGAATACAGTTTAAAGTATTAACCCTAACTTACAAAGCATTCAACAGTCTAACTCCCAACTATATTTCCTCTCTCATCGTGAAATATTCCCCATCCTGTCCTCTTTGATCAACCTCTGACCTACGTCTCTACACTCCTGTTATCTCTACGTCCCACTCCCAACTCCAAGACTTCACACGTGCTGCTCCTGTCCTCTGGAACTCTCTACCCCACTCCATAAGACTGTCTCCAACCTTGTATAGCTTCAGACGCTCCTTGAAAACTCACCTATTCAGATAGGCTTACCATCTCTCCTCCATCCCTCATCCGAACCAAACTAATACATGTACATGAACTGCCTGACTTACTGCTGCAAATACAACCGATGTAACAAGCTACCCCAACCTTATGTCTCTGCACCCTTAACCTATAGACTGTGAGCTCTCTGGAGCAGGGCCCTCTTCCTCCTGTACTAGATTTGTTTAGTTTTGTATTTTATCACAAATCTTTGTCATTGTATACCCCTATTATTGTACCCAGCACTACGGAATTTGGTGGCGCTTTACAAATAAATGATAATAATAATAATTATTATTTTGTCTATTTTTGTCTTGATTAGACAATTTAATGTGATTAATTTCAAATTAATGTGTAGATAGATGGATAGATCTAGATCTAGAACCTGGCTTTAATATCAAGATAAACAATACATATTAGAGCATAGACAGAAGATGAATTTACAATTATTTACTGAATATTTTGTTAGTCATGTGTTCATTAAATAACCTAATTGATTCATGTTTAACTTTTTTTTCTCTCTTTTTCAGGTTTTCATTTTTGATGAATTCCAAAACTTATATTGAATATATATATATTTAAAATAAATTTCTTTACATACTATCGCCTAGATTATGAGCCTTGCATTAGCCTTAAAAAGCAGCATTGAGAGGTCCCAACGCTGCTTTTTAACGGCCACTGGTATTACGAGTCTTGCAGGTACAGGTGTACCGCTCACTTTTTTTTCCGCAACTCAAACATACCGCAAATCCACTTACGTCAATTGCGTATCCTATCTTTTCAATGGGATTTTCCTAACGCCGGTATTATGAGTCTTGGAAAAAGTGAGCGATAGACCCTTTCCTGTCAAGACTCCTACCGCATTTAACAGTTAATAGTTAAGAATTTTATGGGCTAACGCCGTAACATAAAACTCTTAACTAAAGTGCTAAAACTAACACCCATAAACTACCTATTAACCCCTAAACCGAGCCCCCCCATATCGCAAACATTAAAATAAAAATTTTAACCCCTAATCTGCCGACCGGACATCACCGCCACTTTAATAAATATATTAACCCCTAAACCGCCGCACTCCCGCCTCACTAACATTAGTTACATTTTATTAACCCCTAATCTGCCATCCCAAACATCGCTGACACCTACCTACATTTATTAACCCCTAATCTGCCGCGCCCAACGTCGCCGCAACTATATTAAATGCATTAACCCCTAAACCTAAGTCTAACCCTAACACCCCCTAACTTAAATATAATTTAAATAAATCTACATAAAATTACTACAATTAACTAAATAATTCCTATTTAAAACTAAATACTTACCTATAAAATAAACCCTAAGCTAGCTAAAATATAACTAATAGTTACATTGTATCTAGTTTAGGGTTTATTTTTATTTTACAGGAAAGTTTGTATTTATTTTAACTAGGTAGAATAGTTACTAAATAGTTATTAACTATTTAATAGCTACCTAGCTAAAATAAATACAAATTTACCTGTAAAATAAAACCTAACCTAAGTTACAATTACACCTAACACTACACTATAATTAAAGTAATTCCCTAAACTAACTACAAATAAATACAATTAAATACAATTATCTAAATTACGAAGAAAAAAACACTGAATTACAGAAAATAATAAAATAATTACACATTTTTTAAACTAATTACACCTACTCTAATCCCCCTAATAAAACAAAAAAGCCCCCCAAAATAATAAAAATCCCTACCCTACATTAAATTACAAATAGCCCTTAAAAGAGCTTTTTGAGGGTCATTCAGCTCTTTTACCTGTAAAAAAAAGACAATACCCCCCCAACATTAAAACCCACCACCCACACACCCAACCCTACTCTAAAACCCACCCAATCCCCCCTTAATAAAACCTAACACTAACCCCTTGAAGATCACCCTACTTTGAGACGTCTCTCCCCAACCAGGCAGAAGTGGTCCTCCAGACGGCCAGAAGTCTTCATCCTATCCAGGAAGAAGTGGTCCTCCCGACGGGCAGAAGTCTTCATCCTATCCTATCCGGCATCTTCTATCTTCATCCATCCGGAGTGGAGCGGGTCTATCTTCAAGACATCCAATGCAGAGCATCCTCTTCCTTCCGACGACTAACACTAAATGACGGTACCTTTAAGTGACGTCATCCAAGATGGCGTCCCTTCAATTCCTATTGGCTGATAGAATTCTATCAGCCAACCGTAATTAAGGTAGAAAAAATCCTATTGGATCCAATCAGCCAATAGGATTGAGCTCGCATTCTATTGGCTGATTAGATCAGTCAATAGAATGCAAGCTCAATCCTATTGGCTGATTGCATCAGCCAATAGGATTTTTTCTACCTTAATTCCGATTGGCTGATAGAATTCTATCAGCCAATAGGAATTGAAGGGACGCCATCTTGGATGACATCACTTAAAGGTACCGTCATTTAGTGTTAGTCGTCGGAAGGAAGAGGATGCTCCACGTCGGATGTCTTGAAGATGGACCCGCTCCACTCCGGATGGATGAAGATGGAAGATGCCGTCTGGATGAAGACTTCTGCCCGTCTGGAGGACCACTTCTTCCCGGATAGGATGAAGAAGACTTCTGGCCGTCTGGAGGACCACTTGTGCCTGGTTGGGTGAAGACGTCTCAAGGTAGGATGATCTTCAAGGGGTTAGTGTTTTATTAAGGGGGGATTGGGTGGGTTTTAGAGTAGGGTTGGGTGTGTGGGTGGTGGGATTTAATGTTGGGGGAGTATTGTCTTTTTTTACAGGTAAAAGAGCTCATTACTTTGGGGCAATGCCCTTCAAATGGCCCTTTTAAGGGCTATTTGTAATTTAGTATAGGGTAGGGATTTTTTTTATTTTGGGGAGCTTTTTTATTTTATTAGGGGGATTAGAGTAGGTGTAATTAGTTTAAATTTTTTAAATTATTTTATTATTTTCTGTAATTTAGTGTTTTTTTCGTAATTTAAATAATTGTATTTAATTGTATTTAATTGTAGTTAGTTTAGGAAGTTAATTTAATTATAGTGTAGTGTTAGGTGTAATTGTAACTTAGGTTAGGTTTTATTTTACAGGTAAATTTGTATTTTTTTAGCTAGGTAGCTATTAAATAGTTAATAACTATTTAATAACTATTCTACCTAGTTAAAATAAATACAAACTTGCCTGTAAAATAAAAATAAACCATAAGCTAGATACAATGTAACTATTAGTTATATTGTAGCTAGCTTAGGGTTTATTTTATAGGTAAGTATTTAGTTTTAAATAGGAATTATTTAGTTAATTAAAGTTATTTTATTTACATTATTTTAAATTATATTTAAGTTAGGGGGGTGTTAGGGTTAGACTTAGGTTTAGGGGTTAATATATTTATTATAGTGGCGGAGACGTTGGTGGCGGCAGATTATGGGTTAATAAGTGTAGTTAGGTTGCGGCAACATTGGGGGCAGCAGATTAGGGGTTAATAAATAAAATGCAGGGTTTCGCGATGTTGGGGACAGCAGATTAGGGGTTATAATGTAAGTTGTGGCGGTGTCCGGAGCGGCAGATTAGGGGTTAATAATATAAAGCAGGTGTCGGCAAGGTCAGGGACGGCAGATTAGGGGTGAATAAATTTAATATCGGGGTGTTTAGACTCGGGGTTCATGTTAGGGTGTTAGGTGTAGACATACATTTTATTTCTCCATAGGAATCAATGGGGCTGCATTAGGAGCTTTACGCTGCTTTTTTGCAGGTGTTAGGTTTTTTTCCAGCTGGATCTGCCCCATTGATTCCTATGGGGAAATCGTGCACGAGCACGTTTAGCCAGCTCACCGCTTATGTAAGCATCGCTGGTATTACAGTGAGATGTGGAGCTAAATTTTGCTCTCCGCTCACTCTTCTGCGATTAACACCGGGTTTCTAAAAACCTGTAATACCAGCATTGTCTGGTGAGCGGTGAGCATAAACTGCTCGTTAGCACTGCAAGCCTTACCGTCAAAAACTCGTAATCTAGCCGTATATTTTTATATTTTATTTATTGAAATACATATTATTTGATATATATCTCTATCCTAGTAATATAAGAAGAAATACATCCATCTAATATTCTGACATGTAAACAAAATATTAGTCCCATGACTGTTGAAGTATCTATTTTACAAGCACATGCCTGATATCAAATAAACTAATTTTGATTAATTTATTGAATGAAAAAATATCAACACAGCTTAACCAGATAATGTTAATGTCAAATATCTTACAAAAAGTTAAGGTGGAGTTGGATACAGCCATCTTTGATTTGTTTGTGTGATTTAGAGATGTCAAAATCATAAAATGTTTATGATGAGGAAATGCAGTATAAGTTATACATAACAACTTTGCTCATTTCACTTTTAAGAAATGAAAGTGTTTAACTTGTTACATTAGTTTAATGTTAGATTTACATTGTACTATCTATAATCTTTCTTAGGTATCAAAAAAACATTCTTAAAATAAATATTGGTTATTTATTATGGTTTCATTATTTGAAAGGTAGATTAAATTATCTTTAAAGAAAACGTAAGTTAATTTGACATTCATGCAAAGCTAGTTATTGTATTTCATATTGATGACTTTTCACTCTAGTGGAGTCATTTGAAGGTTCAATTAACTATAGATATATAAAAATATAATTTCTCACAATTATCCTCTTTACCTGTTGGAGTGTATACAATTTCTATAAGTATTTCTGTTACCCTTGATTTTAATTTAGTTTATTTCTCAAATCTCCACCTATTCCTAATGGTTTTATCCTTAAGGCAAAGCTGGATAAATGCAGCCATTGAAAGATATTTCACTCACAGTGGGGCATACAATACATAAGGTAATACAAATTACACATTTTTTATGTTGATTGTTTGGCAGGTATAATAAGTATGTATATGTCTAAAAATGTGATAAAGTTATGAGTTAGGAGATCAGACTATCTATCAAAGCTAATACACATATTTGTGGTTTTCGCTTCCTATTAATAATTCATAGACCAACATGAACAATTTAACTTCATGCATTATATATATACTCTGCTGATAATAAAATAATAAGGAATTGTAAACACATTCATTTATCAAAATATTATAGTATACTGTCCCTTTAAGAGACTGCGCTGAATCATTTAAAAGCTCCATGAAAGGATGGAGATAAGTGGACATTTTACAAACAAGGTTCTCACACAGGTCAAATTTATATTTATATAATAGGATCAAATATGCAATAATTAGTAATGTATTTAAGTAAATATCTTTTTGGTTTACTGTCCCTTTTATATGTATATAAAATCATATATTTAAATATATTTTTCATATTCACACATGACTGCATATTTAAAATATAAACTTAGTTTTAGTTTAGAGCTTGTGATGGCTTATTTCATTTTTATTAAAAGGGAAATTACAAAATAATCTAATCTTCCATGATTAAGACATAGCAGATTTAAATCTAAAATAAAAATGGACTTTAATAATCACATATGGTTTATTCTCATGTTATCCTAAATTTGCACAAATGAGATGCATAGGCTTAGGATCAGCAAAGCATTACTGGGAAATATCTACTTTTTTGTGGGTGGGCAACAATGCATATTTACAATGTTTAGACAGATGTCTTTAGATAAATTTAAATATTGCATATCAGCTCATTAAAGGGACATTAATCCAAAAGTGTTTCTTTACTGATTCCTATTGAAAATATAATTTTAAACAGTAAAATGTTCTTCTATTATCTAATTATCTTCATTCTTTTGATATACTTTCCTTTAAAAACATTTTAATCCAAGTTACGTCCATGATAAATAATAATTACGCATTTCAAAATTTTTGAAATATAGTGTGGTAAACGTATCTTGCAACACGAGATACGCATCTTTAAAATTTAAATTCTTATTTCATGCACTAGCACACAATCGATGTGCATTGTTGGGATTGTAAATACATTCAATAGAGAAATGTCAATACTTCACAATGAGTCACGATATTTCTTTAATAAACAATGAATACATACAATTTTTACCTTTTAGAATAAAATATATTTTTATTAAATAACCTGATAAATATTAAACATCAAAATGTGTAAAACATTTACTAATGTGACTGGATTATATTTACTATCGTGAGTAAAAACAAAATTGAGTTCAAATGTAAACAATATATTAAGATTTAACGGATTACGTATATTATATATGCGTCAAACATATACGCATAACAGTCTCATAAATTACCAATAAGTCTACATGCCATCACAGACATGATAACAAAATTTCAGTATTTATCCAATCAGATGTACAGATACCATGTCCCATGGTGCATATCATGTCCATTACATGTTGCCATTTTCGTCAGTTCTCTACTGCCTGCTGGTGTATTTGAAATATATACAGTATGTATGTATATATATATATATATATATATATATATATATATATACACACATATATTATAACATAAACTCTGCAGGCATGACGTCTCCCAGGTTTACACAGGAGGAAAGTGCTGCACTGGTCGACAAGGTCGGGGAGTTTTATCCGCAGCTATTTGGGAAGAAGAAGAAGTTGAGAAAGCCAGATATTAGGAGGGCCCTCTGGATGTCTATTGTGGTGACATTTTATCACAGGAATATTGGAATATAGCTCATAGATTTTATAACTGGCAATTCACATAGCTGGTTTATTCAAGTAGTTCTTTTGTTCTAGTGTCTGTCTAGGTGGGACACTCCCAATGGCCTGTGAGTGGTATTTGAAAGGCCACTCCCTTTTGAATCGGGGTATAAAATACTGTAACATCAGAACCTCTCTCTCTTCTTATCTTGGGCATGCTGTAAAGATGGCTGACACTCTGAAAAAAAAAATGGCTAAGTATATTCCTATGATTATTTTAGCAGTGTTGGACAAATTGGGGTTAGTGTAGTATAGTTGCCCTGTATCTTAAATGTGGACTGTGTTGCTGTAAAATAGATTTATATATATATATATATATATATATATATATATATATATATATATATATATATATATATATATATATATATCTGTAAATATTTATCTTATTATTAACATATATTGATTCCTAAATAAACTGTTTGGCAAATAATGGAGACCCTCTCATGGAGTTTATTTCACAACTTATTTGTATTGGTTTAGTGGTATTACCATAGAGATGACTAAATTAGTTAATATATTTAGTAGAAAGTAAAGTAAAATGTCACCACATCTATCACCCAAGGTGTTAAATCAGTGTGTAATATCCAGAGGAAATCATACGGAGATTCGGGGATATGCAGTTTGCGGCTTCGCAAGAAAGTCTGCCTCATGAAGGAGTGGGTTAAAGCCCGTCGGAGGGATGGAAAGCAGGATCCACCCCCATGGAAACTTTTCCTGCAAGCTCATGAGGAGACTTTATGCACCCTCCTTAATCTCCGTTTACCCAGCAGATTTGCATTTGCACGCTCCTCGACTTCTTCTCAATCCCTAGCTGCTGGCTCTGACACTCAAGACCCGGAGCCCAGTGCAGCAGCTTCTCCAATCGGTGACCTGGGAGAAGGAAGGAGAGAATCTGAACAAATTAAATATCAGACTTCATATAATATATTAACATTTGAGTATATATTTAAGCAATGTGTATATAGTCATATATTCATCCTATATAGATCTCACAACACACGTTACATATGATGTTTAGATATCTGAATTTAGATTCGTCACACATGAAATAGGAATGATGTTTCTTGCGCTCTCCAGAATATGCGTCACAGAGCTAAAATTGAATTGCGCATCCGTGAAATCCCTATCATCCGCCATTTCGTACATTGAATATCGAATCATACAAAAGTTATAAATATTAATTGGTATCATTCAATCTTTAAAAATATCCTGTTTGAATATAGTAATACACCCAATTGCAAATACATTGGAAATCTTTAGAAATTATACTCATCACACTACTATATCCAAATCAATTCAGAAACACGGACGCGCAATTACGCTTTTAATAATTGCGCAATGATCACGAAAGATATAATTGCGCATAGACGTGAACATGTGTTTGCTGTAACAGTGGCATTACTTTAGACACATTGGTCAAATATATACTTTAATTAGTATATACTGTATGTGAAGAATACAGTATCCTTATGTACAATCTTCTACATTAGAAAAGCTATACAGGTACTAGCAATATCAAAATAAAAATTGAACAATGTCTAACAATTGATGACAATACAAGAAGACAAAAAATGACTTAAAGCGACAGTCAACAACATAAAAAGATTTAAATAAGAATACATGATCTCTTTATTTATAAAATAATTTTGAAAACAATGAACTCACATGAATACAAATATTATTTTACGTTGTCAAATTGAAAAATAATATCTGATTGTTTGTGTCCAAGGCCTGATTTGTATTAATGATATCCAATCCTGATTGAATATTTTACAGATATGGATGTTGGTGCTGAAACCTCGAGCCCGTGTTCGTCAGAGTATAGTATGTCTCATTATAATTTACCTTTGTCTTACAAACTTGGACATAGCATTACATAATACATTCACATTGATCTATAATAATATGGATACTCTAATTCAATTTTCTTTTTATTTTAAAATAAGAATCACGAAGCAGAGTTGGGATTCCATTTATGAGTATTTGAAGATATTCCTTTGATTCTTGATATCTTCATTTTAATGTAATCTTAGGGTCATGGCCATTTTGTATTCTGCCCCTGGGTAGTACTTGACAGTTGTTGGCTAGATTTAGACAACACTAACACATTTTTACATATGTGCATATTATATAAATAAACATTTCATATGCTTTGATATTTTCTTCTTATCATTAAATGGACATGAAACCCAACATGTTTCTTTTATGATTTAGACACAACATGTGATTTTAAACAACTTTCCAATTTGCTTCTATTATATAAATGTCATACTCTGCAAGGGAGCAAGTTCAGGAGTAAGGAGCTGTTGTGCAGAGGTGTCAGGTTTTGGGGTTAATGTTGTGTTTTGTCTGCGTGAGTCTTTCCTTTTAGACATAATTAAACAGGTACAACGTTTTAGGAAATAAAGGAGATGGTTTTATTTATAGGATAAAGCAATGTAGAGATATGCAATTAGATAAGACAAAGTCTATAGGTTGTAGTATTAGGCAGGAATACAGTTCTTTGTAATAACAGGCAGGAATGCAGTGCTTTGTAATAACAAACAGGAAACTTGCATATGCTGTAGAAGTGGAACTGTGTAATAACAGGCAGGAATGCAGTGTTTTGTAATAACAAACAGGATATTTGCATATGCTGTAGACTGGAACTGTGTAATAACACTCAGGAGCTTTGTAATAACAAACAGAATACTTGCATATGCTGTAGACTGGAACTGTGTAATAACATGCAGGAATGCAGTGCTTTGTAATAGCAAACAGGATATTTGCATATGCTGTAGACTGGAACTGTGTAATAACACTCAGGAATGCAGTGCTTTGTAATAACAATCAGAATACTTGCTAACAAACTTAGGGTTACTAAGGCACTACTAATTTATATTGCAGGAATATTGTTTCTTATAAAATTAACCAGCCTACTTATATGCTGTAGTTAATGAGTAATGGATTACGGGTGCTGTGTACTGGAACGACAACTAGAAAAAATCAGTAAAAAACTGATATTGGTGTACACTAGAATAGCACTCGCATTCCTGCTAGACAATATTAAGATAGATAGATTTCAGACACTGGGATGGAGTTTAAAGCACACACATTAAAATATAACTTTTAATCAAAATTATTTAAAATAATGTATTTACAAAAGGACACACATTTAAAATCAACGTTAGAATCATATTGGTTTGGATACTATGTAAAAGGCCTCTTCACGGGGTAGCCTGGGGGTTGGATAATTAGAAACTACCTTCAGTTGGCTTAGGTGAAAGTCACTGATAGATAATAGTACAGAGGTCTACAATAATATGGCTGGCACTATCACAGCAGTTGAATCCAGAGGAGAGTATGATGACATACTTATATATTTTAAATCACCCTATATATGTGTATTGGGATACAGATGGCATGTGTACAGCTGGTTACCTACTCTCCTATTAATCCTGTTAATGCTGTATAGCTATAGTGATTTATATAACTTTATTTCCGTATGAGTAGTGTTACCGGCCTATACCCACATAGGTGAAGTGAGTGATCACCAAGTGCCTAATAATGTTCTTCCAAACTGGAAAATTACCAGCCAATACCTTTTTACAAGTATACAGGGTATTCTTATAATTACTTGTTACTTAACAGTTATTGTCCTCTAATGTAGGCGATAATATACATTCCGTTCCGTTAGTTAAGGTACTTGCATATTACATCAAATATCGTAATCATCCGCTGAGAGATATTACATCTATAAGTTCACAAATATTTGATAATAATCTCTGTACACATAGTAAAGGGTTAATTTGCCTGCCTATACCTACTGGGTAGTAAAGTTATACACAGTTCAGTTAAATGCTCAGTATACCATTATATAAGTTAGCCAAACTATAGATTGTAGCTTCATAGATTAATAGGGACCGGCCTATAACTTTACTTATACCCAAGTTTATATTTTTTGAGGTGCCATATTACTAGATGTTAATGCACTAGGATTATTTACCAACACAATAAGATGCTTTATTAGCCTTATTTCAGTACCGTTTGACACAAAGTGCTGATGCTCATATAATATTGGACTCTGGCGTTGTAGACATACTATTACCTACCTACTGCATAGTAATGAAATCACTTTACAAGGTGTCTGCTTTTACCTGCTTGTGGGTTTCTAATGTACGATAAAGTACTTTTATTTATTATACCAGCCTAAACCATACTATCGATGGGGCTCAGACCGCCCTGCTGAGTGTAACTGTTGTCACTGCCGGATATCTAAATGAGTTTTGCTTGAATTGCAATAGTTACTGGCCTATACCTTATATAATTTGCTGAACAAAGATGACTCTGCAAGTAGCTATATATATATATTTTACCGGCCTATACCTTTGTAGTTCACTGAACATAGATAGCTTCGTAAGCAATCTAATATAAATTATTTACCGGCCTATACCCAACTATCAATAGCACTTTATCAACTCTGCTGTGTGTAAAAGTAGCCACGTAAAATTATCTGAAAGGATTAGGCTATGTTTGTGAAAATAATTGTTACCGGCCTATACCTTAGTAGTCTTCCGAACACTAGTAGTTCAGCATGTTATCAGATTAACCCCCACAGAGGTTAGATTGTCAAGGGCTGCGACCTAAGTTACTTAATTTTAGTTTAAATACATAAGTAGTAAATTAAGAGCACAGACTTATTCCAATATGATTACTAACAATTAAAATGAAGCAACAGCACTATCCCCTCTTGCATATGCTGTAGACTGGAACTGTGTAATAACACGCAGGAATGCAGGGCCTTGTAATAACAAACAGGATAATTGTATATGCTGTAGAACTGGTACTTTAAGGAAACTTGCATAAACTGCAAACTGGTACTTTGTAGAAACAAACAGGAAACTTGCATAGACTGCAATTTGGAACTTTGTAGAAACAAACAGGAAACTTGCATAGACTGCAAATTGGAACTTTGTAGAAACAAAGAGGATACTTCCATAAACTGCAAATTGGAACTTTGTAGAAACAAACAGGATACTTGCATAGACTGCAATTTGGAACTTTGTAGAAACAAACAGGATATTTGCATAGACTGCAATTGGAACTTTGTAGTATCAGGAAACAAGCAAGCAAAAGTACCTGAGTCAATCCTTAGGAAAGAGAGTTTTAGGCAAGATCAATTGCCAGGAAATCAGTCCCAAAATGATAACACAGTGCCAAGGGATTATCCAGAAGAGTAGTCAGTAATTGAAGCAGAAATCAGGAACCAGGAAATCCAACAAATCTGTATTTCACACAGGATACAGGAGCAGAAAGTCTTTCAGAGTATCACTCTTAATGTCAAGGTCCAGAATTGCAAACAAACCTCCCAGATAAAGCAGGCTGCTGATTAAATGATTTGTTTCAGCTGGCAAGCAGGTGGAGCCAGAGATCCAAAGTTGCAGCAAACAGAAAAACACAATATTCTTTTCCTGTGATCAAGCCATCTGGTGGCATAGTGGTAAAACAACAGGCTGGGAAAGAACAGCAGCATAAATAGAGACAGGTCCCAGGTTCAATTCCAGGCTGAACCATGACAGTACCCCCTCCTCAAGGACGACCTCTGGGTGGACCCAGCATTCTTGTATAGCACCATATCTTTAATGCGTACCAGAGTGCCATCAGAGGCATATGTACAATCAGGGGGTATTTTCTTTTTTGAAGGGCTCTTCAGGAGAGGATTCTGGGGACTGGATTTAGTATAGAGGGCCCCAACAGGACTGATCTTTGGTTTCTGTGCAGTTAAAGGCTTGTAGGTTCTGGAGAGGTGGGATTGAGGTAGAGGTGGTAAAGGACCTTTTGACCACACAGCAGTTTGAAGCACTGTCCCTCCAGTGTCAGAATCAGTATCTTCTTCAATGGTTGAATAGTTAGACATTTCCTCTGGAAAGCACAAAGATAAGAATGTAGCTGGATCTGGTAGGAAAATCTCTGGATTCATAGTACTAGGATTCTGTGGATGACATGTTACTACTTCACATGAATCAGAGTCTTTGGAAGGTACAGTCCTAGGCTGATTTAATTGGGAATGTAAAATAGAACAGCTCATCTCCAGAGGAATCTGAAGTGGGATAACAGTTTGACTTCCTCTCTGTAGCCTGTCCATTTGCTGACTCAGGATTTAGAGGTGGAGACCGCGGAACAGACTTCTTAGGGGGTCTCACTGGACAAAAGGAAATTACATGCCCAGTAGAAACACAATAGAAACATAAGCCATTATTTCTCTTTCTGGCCATTTCATCAGTGGTAAGAGGGGTTGAAATACTCCTTTTGATTGATAAGGATACAGCCTTTGGGGAGTGGGCACAGGAGTAGGAGTGCCAAACCCAAACATTTTTTTATTGAAAAAGTCTTTCAGGCTATCCTGTAAAGTCTGGAATCCTGCAGTGAAATCTTGGAAAAGTGACTTCAAGGCATCTGGAAAAGATTTTAGAAGTTGGTTAAGTTGTAGTAGATGAAAGTCCACAGACAAAATTCTCTCTGACACTTCAGTCAAAGAGTGAATCACCTCTGCAAGCTCCAATTTTGACCTTGACATTCTGTCATACTCTGCAAGGGAGCAGGTTCAGGAGTAAAGAGCTGTTGTGCAGAGGTGTCAGGTTTTGTGGTTAATGTGTTTTTTCTGCGTGAGTCTTTCCTTTTAGGCATAATTAAACAGGTACAACGTTTTAGGAAATAAAGGAGATGGTTTTATTTATAGGATAAAGCAATGTAGAGATATGCAATTAGATAAGACAAAGTCTATAGGTTGTAGTATTAGGTAGGAATACAGTTCTTTGTAATAACAGGCAGGAATGCGGAGCTTTGTAATAACAAACAGGATACTTGCATATGCTGTAGAAGTGGAACTGTGTAATAACAGGCAGGAATGCAGTGCTTTGTAATAACAAACAGGATATTTGAATATGCTGTAGACTGGAACTGTGTAATAACACTCAGGAATGCAGTGCTTTGTAATAACAAACAGAATACTTGCATATGCTGTAGACTGGAACTGTGTAATAACACGCAGGAATGCAGTGCTTTGTAATAACAAACAGAATACTTGCATATGCTGTAGACTGGAGCTGTGTAATAACATGCAGGAATGCAGGGCCTTGTAATAACAAACAGGATATTTGCATATGCTGTATACTGGAACTGTGTAATAACACTCAGGAATGCAGTGCTTTGTAATAACAATCAGAATACTTGCATATGCTGTAGACTGGAACTGTGTAATAACACGCAGGAATGCAGGGCCTTGTAATAACAAACAGGATAATTTCAAATGCTGTAGAACTGGTACTTTGTAGAAACAAACAGGAAACTTGCATAGACTGCAATTTGGAACTTTGTAGAAACAAACAGGATATTTGCATAGACTGCAATTTGGAACTTTGTAGAAACAAACAGGATATTTGCATAGACTGCAATTGGAACTTTGTAGTATCAGGAAACAAGCAAGCAAAAGTACCTGAGTCGGGGGGCAGAGCCAACTACTGAGGCAGCAGGACGTGTGTCTATACAGCTCTGGGCGATTAGATATCATTATTGGACTTAATTAATATATTGAGAGCCCAAACTTTTCTTATATAACCCTAGAAAGCCAGTATAACCGACTGTATACATCAAAGATTCTTTATTTAATGAGCATAACGCTGATGATTACTATCAAGCTGCGCCACGTGGAGATCTCAGGAGGCATCTTCGCTACAGCGGCACTGCTAATATGGAAGCCCTGAAAAACTGGGAGCAACGTACCCAACAACTTTTAGAGCAACACTTTCAAAACCTGAAGGAGGATCTGGCGTCACTTCTATCACCTCTTGCACCGCAGCTGAATCATGCTGCTGAGACTGCAGATTCTGGGCAGTGTGTCAGGGACTATACGGCACTTCCAGATGGCATCCAGGAAACTCTAGAAAAGTCTTCTGACAGGATCACGCAAGACACTGGGCTCTACGATATGAGTCGTTCATCAGCTCTTTCACCTCTACCCTCTATGCAGATGAAACCAGAACCCAGTGAGACTCTTTGCTCGGATGTAGTGAGCACGCATAAGGGGACAATATCTTTAGCTTTATCGGCTCATAGTGATTCTCTGGCCCTACTCCAAGTTTCCATCTCGGACTTGGGTAACTGCTATCTGGAGATGATTTATGTACTGGACCCGACAGGTGATCCCTAGACAGTGTGGAGAGTTGATGTTGAATTGGACTGTAGCAATAGTGACACCGTACCCTCAGGAACTACAGGGACTGCTTATATCGGTAATATCAACTGACGCATACCTAGATATAGACTGCTACCTACTCCCGAGCCATTCCACTGCTCAAGATCAGGTCGCAATGAGGAGCAGACAGCAGTCATTCCTATGGCTATGGTCGAGGTTATGGGACCCAGGCGGACCGGGGTCTTAACACACATGGGTTCTTCATCCCTGCTGTTACATGGCGATAAGGGTCAGGCATCATACACCCTTTAAAACTGCATAAGAACTTTTCTCTGCGTTTTATATTTAATATAGATATAACAACCCCTTAGAGCTATAACATTGCAATCTACCTTAATCACTGGTATATATTTTATATCTAAGCTATAGCGTATTATAAGTTGTTATGCTAGGGATGCTGGAAAATCTCCCTATAAATGGTTTTATCTTACATTTATACCCGTTAAACTTGATTACATATTGAGGATGATGGACCTGTCCTTGACATTTAAGCACTATACAGTGTAGATCTGGTGGTAAACCTCACTATGTTCTTATACTGATATTTATGGATGCCTTATATCTCACATATTAAAACACCCATTTAGTGTTTAAGCTTTATATCTTCCTAAGACCTATTCAGAATTAGGGCAATTTGAAGTGAATATAATATATCTATAATATAATTACTTTCATTCCAACCCAATCAAAATATTTCTATACTTAATGTATGCATTTTTCTTAAGAGCTAGATTTGAGTGACTGTTACATGCCAATACTATTATAATATTATAAGAGTGTCATTGTATACTATTTCAATAGCTATTTCTTAAGATATTTTACCATACTATGAGCATGCTTTATACCGTATACTGTATAGATACTGCCTCACACCAATATTTTATCTTACTGTATACGATTGTAGTTATCTCTCGCCTACCCCTCATGTCATCCCACTAACTTTATACAAAGCATTATATCATAACTACCTCTCCCCTCTAAGTTTTGTAGCTGACATAAGATGTATTTATTATCATCCAAGAGATTGTTAACTATTGTTATTACTGTATGTTGAGATAGTTATTATGCATATTATAAGTTTGTAAAATGAGCTCACTTGGCGCAATCATAGTTATGTTGTAGTTGCCAGAGCACCTAGGTATCCTAGCTATTGGACTGCATGCTGAAAATATGGTTTAGGGGCTCCTATACCCCCCTAAGTGCGGGTCAAACTAGTTTCCGGTACGACCTATCTGACCTAGAGTAACAAATCTATATAGATGCCCACATCTCAATTTATACTAAATGAGCGTCTACCTATGAGCGTGCGCCATAACAGATGGTCTGATGGATACCTATTCTAACCCCTTACAACCAGATCTGCCCATTTTGCTCTCTATGTGGTTTCAGGTTTATCTGACTCATATATATTTTGTATCTTTGCTTTCACTTTTTCTAAGATAGAAGCTAGGAAAGGCATCTCCCCTCACCCTTTCCCACTCTGTATATCAGGGTGGGTCATAACCAATATCCCTTTCCCGTCTGTGTCCAGTGGAGACAACAACCCCTGAGGGGAGATACAAATTACACACCTAACTCGTAGTGGTTGTGACATGAATGCCATAGGTTTGTAAAATGAGCCTCATATTGGTGACCAAAATGTTAATATTTTATATATATCCTTATTTCTATATTAATATATTTATGATCTCATTTCAATATCATTTTGAAGCTTTTAATAATAAACTTAATTCTCATCCTAAATGAATTGGAGCCATACCTGCTCCTTCTTCATATTCATTGCAAATTATACTTAACTTTTATATAGTTTAGTGCTGCACGCCATGCATTATGATATGATAACTAATTGACCTAGTCAATTAACATTTTTATGGTGTTCCGCCCACCCATTGCAGTTGACCATTGCTATTTACATTGTTGTTCTTGTTGTTCTCATCATATAACCTAAGTACTTAATAATATTGTTACATAGAAAAATCTTTTATATAGCGGTGCTTACCCACTGATATTTCCCCAACTTCCCCCTTGCTCTCTACTTTTTTTCTTGGTATCAAGACCCTTTAATAATAAGAAGCATTCAATTCTTTGATGAACTAGATATTTAAGTTCTCAAGAAGTTCATAATAAATTGGGTCTGCTTAGAAGCTACAGTGCTCCTTCAGAGCGCGTTTTAGCACAATGGCCTGGAATAATAGCTATTCTCATTATGATATAAAAAACATAAAAGGAGGTTTTCAATTATATTTCGACACTTATTATATGTTTCCTTTCTCTCTCATATTGTTGTTGAAACAATCATTGCTATGTACTGTAATATTTATATGTCATATTTTTTATGTTGTCATTATAAAAAATCCTCAATAAAAAAATTATTTCAAAAGTACCTGAGTCAGTCCTTAGGAAAGAGAGTTTTAGGCAAGAGTAGTCAGTAATTGAAGCAGAAATCAGGAACCAGGAAATCCAACAAATCTGTATTTCACACAGGATACAGGAGAAGAGAGTATTTCAGAGTATCACTCTTAATGTCAAGGTCCAGAATTGCAAACAAATCTCCCAGATAAAGCAGGCTGCTGATTAAATGATTTTTTCAGCTGGCAAGCAGGGGGAGCCAGAGAGCCAAAGTTGCAGCAAACAGAAAAACACAATATTATTTTCCTGTGATCAAGCCATCTGGTGGCATAGTGGTAAAACAACAGGCTGGGAAAGAACAGCAGCAGAAATAGAGACAGGTCCCAGGCTGAACCATGACAATAAATTGCTTCAGTCTATTGGTATCTTAAGTTGAAAAGCATGAAACCCAACATTTTCTTTTATGATTTATACACAACATGTGATTTTAAACAGCTTTCCAATTTGCTTCTATTATGTAAATTGCTTCAGTCTATTGGTATGCTTAGTTGAAAAGCATATCTAGGTAGGCTCAGGAACAGCAATGCATTACTGGGAGTAACCTGCTGATTGGTTGATGCAGAAAATTGCCTATTTTCATTGGTTTAACAGATGTCTTCAGATAACTCCCAGTAGTGCATAGTTGCTCCTTTAAAAAAAGATTAAAAGACAATGAAAAAAATTAGATAACATAAGTAAATTGGAAAGCTGTTTAAAATTGCATGCTGTATTTGAATCATGAAAAAGAATAACATTACAAATTTGGAATTTCATGTCCCTTTAAGAGAGAAGGATAATTAAATATTCTTGATGATAGCATGAAATTATATTTTTAATTGTAATTACATGTTATATCCAATTCATTATATCAACATATGGGGGCCTATTTATCAAAGTGTCAACTGTGCTTCATTCGCCGGCACCAATACACTCGTCTGACATCACCTAACATCGCTGCTGTGGACCTGAATACGCTCTCCATTAGACATGTGCATGGCGAAAAAATTCGGTTCGGTTCGGTTCGGATCGATTCGGAATTTTTCGAAGTTCGGTTCGGATCGATTCGAATTCGGAAAATTCTGAATCGATTCGTTTCGGATTCATTTCGGATTCATTCGGATTTGAAGAAATTCGGTTCGATTCGGTTCGATTCGGTTTGTAAATTCGGCATTTTTGTAAGTGTTAGGTGGGATTAGACTAGTATTATACTGTATATTAGGTGTTAACCTAACATACTGTACAATACTAGTGTAATCTCAATGGCCATCCGAATTTACAAATCGATTCGATTCGATTCGGTTCGATTCGGAAAATTCGGCAGAATTTTAATTCGGAAATTCGGTTCGATCCGAATTGCAGAATTTTCAGAATTTTCAGAATTTCCGAATCAAAAAGAAACGAATCGCACATGTCTACTCTCCATAGTTACCAAAAAAGCTTTCAAAAAGCAGCGCACCAAGTATGGGGCGATGAACAGCGGACTGTTGTTAACTAAAAGTCATCAATCTCGCTGCTCTTCGGCTTTTTCCCAGCTTTATTTGTATACTGTCACTAAACACCCACACTATACTAAACTGATTAACCCCTAAACTGCCACTCCCGGACCCTGCCGCCACTCTAATAAAGTTATTAACCCCTATTCCTCCGCTCCCGGAGCCCACCGCCACCTACATTATGTTATTAACCCCTAATCTGCTACCCGCTACACCATCACCACTCTAATAAAGTTATTAACCCCTATTCCTCCGTTCCTGGAGCCCACCACCACTAGCAGAATTCTATCAGCCAATTGGAATCTAAGGGATGCCATCTTGGATGACGTCATTTAAAGGAACCTTCATTCATCGGTAGTCGTCGGAAAGAAGAGGATGCTCCGCGTCGGATGTCTTGAAGATGGAGCAGCTCCACGCCAGATGGATGAAGATAGAAGATGCCGTCTGGGTGAAGACTTCTGCGGGCTTGGATGAAGACTTTGGCCGCTTCATTGATGACTTCTTCTGGCTTCTTGGAGGATGGATGTCGGATCTTCAAAACTGTAAGTAAATCTTCTGGGGTTAGTGTTAGGATTTTTTAAGGGTTTGTTGGGTGGGTTTTAGTTTTAGATTAGGACTTGGGCTGCAATAGAGCTAACTTAGTATTTATTCTTTTGTGTAACTTAAGTTTAGATTACGAGTCTTGTGTAAGCCTTAAAAAGCAGCGTTGAGGGGTCCCAAATCTGCTTTTTAATGCCCGCTGGTATTATGAGTCTGGCAGGTACAGGTGTACCGCTCAATTTTTTTCCGCGATTCGAGCATACCGCAAATCCTCTTACGTCAATTGCATATCCTATGTTTTCAATGGGATTTGCCTAATGCAGGTATTACGAGTCTTGGAAAAAGTGAGCAGTATACCCTCTCCTGTCAAGACTGTTACAGCATTTAAAAGTCAGTAGTTAAGAGTTTTATGGGCTAACGCCGTAACATAAAACTCTTAACTAAAGTGCTAAAAAGTACACTAACACCCATAAACTACCTATTAACCCCTAAATAGAGCCCCCCCCACATCGCAAACACTTAAAGTTATTAACCCCTAATCTGCTGACCGGACATCACCACCACTGTAATAAATATATTAACCCTTAAACTGCCAAAACCCCACCTCGCAAACACTAGTTACATTTTATTAACCCCTAATCTGCCATCCCTAACATCGCCGACACCTACCTACATTTATTAATCCCTAATCTGCCGCCCCCAACGTCGCCGACACTATATTAAATGTATTAACCCCTAAACCTAAGTCTAACCATAAACCTAACCCCCCCAACTTAAATATTATGTAAATAAAACAAAATAAAATTACTACAATTAAATAAATTATTCCTATTTAAAACTAAATACTTACCTATAAAATAAACTCTAAGCTAGCTACAATAAAACTAATAGTTATTTTTATTTTACAGGCAACTTTGTATTTATGTTCACTAGGTACAATAGTTATTAAATAGTTATTAACTATTTAATATCTTCCTAGCTAAAATAAATACAAATTTACCTGTAAAATAAACCCTAACCTAAGTTACAATTACACCTAACACTACACTATAATTAAATTAATTCACTAAACTAACTACAATTAATTACAATTAAATTAAATAAATTACGGAAAAAAAAAACACTAAATTACAGAAAATAATAAAATAATTACAAGAATTTAAAACTAATAACACCTAATCTAATCCCCCTAACAAAATAAAAAAAATCCCTACTCTATACTAAATTACAAATATCCCTTAAAAGGGCCTTTTGCGGGGCATTGCCCCAAAGTAATCAGCTCTTTTACCTGAAAAAAAACAATACAACCCCCCCAACATTAAAACCCACCACCCACACACCCTACCCTACTATAAAACCCACCCAATCCCCCCTTTATAAAACCTAACACTACCCCCTTGAAGATCACCCTACCTTGAGACGTCTTCATCCAACCGGGCAGAAGTGATCCTCCAGACAGCCAGAAGTTTTCATCCGATCCGGGCAGAAGAGGACCTCCAGATGGACAGAAGTCTTCATTCAGGCGGCATCTTCTATCTTCATCCATCCGGAGCAGAGCAGGTCCATCTTCAAGCCAGCCGACACGGAGCATCCTCTTCAAACGAAGTCCAACTGAATAATGAAGGTTCCTTTAAATGACGTCATCCAAAATGGTGTCCCTTCAATTCTGATTGGCTGATAGAATTCTATCAGCCAATCGGAATTAAGGTAGGAAAAATCCTATTGGCTGATGCAATCAGCCAATAGAATTGAGCATGCATTCTATTGGCTGATTGGAACAGCCAATAGAATGCAAGTTCAATCCTATTGGCTTATTGCATCAGCCAATAGGATTTTTCCTACCTTAATTCCGATTGGCTGATAGAATTCTATCAGACAATCTGAATTGAAGGGATGCCATCTTGGATGACTTCATTTAAAGGAACCTTCATTCTTCAGTTGGACTTCGTTTGAAGAGGATGCTCCGAGTCTGCTGGATTGAAGATGGACCCGCTCCGCTCCGGATGGATGAAGATAGAAGATGCCGTCTGGATGAAGACTTCTGGCCATCTGGAGGTCCTTTTCTGCCCGGATCAGATGAAGACTTCTGGCCGTCTGGAGGATCACTTCTGCCCGGTTGGCTGAATACATCTCAAGGTAGGGTGATCTTCAAGGGGTTAGTGTTAGGTTTTATTAAGGGGGGATTGGGTGGGTTTTAGAGTAGGGTTGGGTGTGTGGGTGGTGGTTTGTAATGTTGGGGAGGGTATTGTATTTTTTTTTACAGGTAAAAGGGCTGATTACTTTGGGTCAATGCCCCGCAAAAAGCCCTTTTAAGGGCTATTTGTAATTTAGTGTAGGGTATGGATTTTTATTATTTTGGGGGGCTTTTTTATTTTATTAGGGGGATTAGATTAGATGTAATTAATTTAAAATTTTGTAATTATTTTTTTATTTTCTGTAATTTAGTGTATGTTTTTTTTGTACTTTAGTTTATTTTATTTTATTGTATTTAATAGTATTTAGTTTAGGGATTTAATTTAATTATAGTGTAGTGTTAGGTGTAATTGTAACATAGGTTTAGGTTTTATTTTACAGGTAAATTTGTACTTATTTTAGCTAGGTAGTTATTAAATAGTTAATAACTGTTTAATAACTATTGTACCTAGTTAAAATAAATACAAAGTTGCCTGTAAAATAAAAATAAACCCTAAGATAGATACAAATGTAACTATTAGTTATATTGTAGCTAGCTTAGGGTTTATTTTATAGGTAAATATTTAGGGCTAGATTTATCAAGCCCCTGCGGCAGCAAGTTCTCACAAGAACTTGCTCGCCACGATTTATCAAGCAGCGGTCACCAGACCGCTGCTTCCCTAACATCTTCGCCACATCTATTCTGGCAAAATTCAATCTCCTCGGTCGAGTCCGACCGAGGAGATTGACAGCTCCTGCCCGCGCGTGATTGGCTGTGTGCGGGCAGGGGGCGGGATTGCACGCGAGCGCAAAATTGCGCTCGTGTGCAATGTTAATTACCTGCGGGTAATTGCACCCCGCCACAGGCGAGCTGAGGCATACAGGGGCGCGTATACGCGCCCCTGTAAGCCTCAGGGTTGATAAATCTAGCCCTTAGTTTTAAATAGGAATAATTTATTGAATTGTAGTAATTTTATTAAGATTATTTAAAATTGTATTTAAATTAAGAGGGGTGTTAGGGTTAGACTTAGGTTTAGGGGTTAATAACTTTATTATAGTGGCAGCGACGTTGGGGCGGCAGATTAGGGGTTAATAATTGTAGTTAGATTGTGGCGACATTGGGGGCGGCAGAGTAGGGGTTAATAAATATAATGTAGGGTTCAGCAATGTTGGGGTCAGCAGATTAGGGGTTCATAGGTATAATGTAGGTGGCGGCGGTGTCGGGGGTGGCAGATTAGGGGTTAATAAGTGTAATATTAGGGGTTTTTAGACTCTGGGTTCATGTTAGGTCTGTTAGGTGTAGACGTAAAATGTATTTTCCCATAGGAAACAATGGGGCTGCGTTAGGAGCTGAACACTGCTTTTTTGCAGGTGTTAGGTTTTTTTTCAGCCAGCTCAGCCCCATTGTTTCCTATGGGGAAATCGTGCATGAGCACGTTTAGCCAGTTGTTTTAAGTGAGCGCTGAGAAAAAAACACTTGTTAACACCGCACACCATTACCGACAAAAACTCGTAATCTAGCCGTTAGTGTTTGTTATTTTTTTTAACTTAGTTTTTTGTAACTTTCTAATTTTTTAGTGTAGATTTAAATTATTTGAGTAGGGTTAGGTTTTTTTTTCAGCCAGCTCAGCCCCATTGTTTCCTATGGGGAAATCGTGCACGAGCACGTTTAGCCAGTTGTTTTAAGTGAGCAGTGAGAAAAAAACGCTTGTTAACACCGCACACCATTACCGACAAAAACTCATAATCTAGCTGTTAGTGTTTGTTATTTTTTGTAACTTAGTTTTTTGTAACTTTCTATTTTTTTAGTGTAGATTTAAATTATTTGAGTAGGGTTAGGTGTAAATATATAATATAGTTAATTTAATTTGTAGTTTCATGTAATTTTAGTATAAAAGTTAGGGTAGATTAATTATTAATTTAATGTAGTTTAATGTATTTTTATTATAATAGTTAGGGAAGGTTAATTATTAGTTTAATATAGTTTAATTTAAATCTAAAGGTAAGTTTAAATGTATTATAAGATAGGGATGAGTTAATATTTAATATACAGTTAGCGGGTTGTTAGGTTTAGGGGTTAATAGTTTAATTTAGTTTATGGCGATGTGGGGGGCTGGCAGTTTAGGGGTTAATAACTTTATGTAGGTGGCGGCAATGTCGGGGCAGCAGATTAGGGGTTAATAAGTATAATGTAGGTGGCGATGGTGTAGGGGCGGTAGATTAGGGGTTAATAAGTATAATGCAGGTGGCGGCGGTGGCGGAGCGGCAGATTAGGGGTTAATAAGTATAATGTAGGTGGCAGCCATATAGGGGGGAGGCAGATTAGGGGTTAATAAGTATAATGTAGGTGGCGGCGGTGGCGGGGCAGCAGATTAGGGGTTAATAAGTATAATGTAGGTGGCGGCGATGTAGGGAGCGGCAGATTAGGGGTTTTTAGACTCGGGGAACATGTTAGGGTGTTAGGTGTAAACTTGAATTTTATTTTCCCTTTGGAATCAATGGGATATCGGGCAGCAGTGAACAGCAGCTTTCACTGTTTTCAGACTCCCATTGATTCCTATGGCATCCGCCGCCTCCAGGGCGATTGAAAACTGGGTGAGAATAGTGGCGAGTGTACCTGGTAGATATTTGTTAACTAGCAAAAGTAGTCAGATAGTGCCAAATTTGCATTCAGAACATCTGTAGTGACGTAAGCATCTATCTGTGTCGGACTGAGACCGGCGGATCGTATCTTACGTCACAAAATTCTACTTTTGCCATTCTGTAGGCTTTGATAACTAAGGTGAATCAAGCTCACCACAATTACACTGCGGAATTCCAGCATATTTGCGGTTGACGGCTTGATAAGTAGGCCCCAATGGACTAGACAATTCATTAACAGTGACATTGTCCAATAAAGATATTTCTTTTTAATATAAATACAAGATATCTTCATTAATCCTTACACTGTTACACTGTTTTGATGAAACAATATTGATATATAACTCACATCTTTCACTCTTGGACTACCTTCATATATATAAGCATATTCTAATAGCACCATGATGACATAGTTTTAAATATATCTTATGTCTTGCATTGTGATCAATATGTGTTGTGTCCTAAAACAGATTACTGTATATTGCACAAATGGATCTATGTGCCTCATGGATTAGGCTCTAGTTGTCATCAGTTGTTATTCAAAGTCTTGTGTGTCTGTCTGTATTATTTTTAAAACAGGGAACAATAGTTATATTTAGATATGCCATCGATTAATATGTTAAGAATTGGCTGTCTAATATATTAAGAAATCCAACATATGTGAAAGACATAATTTTCTTTACAATTACCTTGATCAACTAATACATTTATTGTTCATATTAGTGTTCTAGTCTTCACATTTCTAAAGATATTTAGAATATTTTAGACTAATGTGATTTAGTGATGTCAAAACTGTGTTCACTAATATTTTTTTAATATCATTAATAGAACTAGTTATTGTGACGAGCACAGAGGGATCCAGCACTGATGGTGAACTGCCTTTGCAGGGTTCTGATAAGTCCATTGACTCATTCATATGTCATTGAAGGTGTCTTTTTCATAAATATTCTGATCATGATTCTGATGAAGCATTCCATTTGAATAAAACTTATAATGTACTTCTCTAATGATATCTATATATATTTATTTTTTATTAGTTTAATATTAAGATCTCAAAGCTTCTTAGTCTACACCTTTGTGCTTCAGAACATGGCTATCACATGTTTATATTTAGTATAAATTTAGACAACAATCATAAAGCGACACACACATGAGAATGTTCCATGTACTCTGCTTTTGTGAATATTTTCAAAATACAGACAATAAAATGTAATTATTACTCACTGATAATTATAAATCTTATTTCATTTGCATGCTCCATCAAAATGATGTAATTCCTAACTTTGGTTCAGTATCTCTTTAATGCAACATTGATGTGTGTCCTTGAGCACCAGTAACACATGTTATAATATTTGTTTTTAATGTGTACACAACATATTATGTTTTACAGAGATTGATGTAACATGTGAGATGGAGGAGGAAGTGGCTCCCTTGGAGTCTGATGGTATGTCAAATAGTAATAACATGTATATAACGTAGGTTGACCATATTGCCGCTTTAAAAAGGGACACATATGAAAAATGCATAGGTCAGGGCTGTTTTCAAGGCTGTTTCAAGAAATGTTTTGTATAAGAACCTATGTATTTTTCATATGTGTCCTTTTTTAAAGCGGGAATATAGTCACCATAATATAACGTGTATTGTTTCTAAATCATACTATTGACGAAAAATAAAGTCTACTGCTTTGTACATTTCAAATATATTATTCAATTCTTTTCAAATACACTACTGCCCCACTTTCAATATCATGCAGCATGAACATATGTTTTTATTTTGTTTCAAATTTATGTATGATTTGTCATTAATGACATCATGATGTCACATGCATATTACATGCAAAACCCCAATAATCATATTCTGATTGTACAGACAGTCATTGCTATTCATCTGAGTGCCTAGATGCAGACCATATCATGTCATCATTGTTTTGAACGTCTAAGCCACTTCTAAGTATACATAAAACATAATCATGTTGAAATTCCTTTATATAATTTCATGATGTATGATATGTAAATGGATTTTAAAAAGATTTATGTGTAGACTGTCCATTTCAATCAAACATTAATATTTCTCAAAACTAAAGCATGCATTTCTGAATGTGTCTATTAATATTGGGATGACATACATTTAATCCTAAAGTAAAAGAGAGATTCACAAAACATACTCTGAAAATATAATGTCAGATAGATAAAATTATATTCGTAATATTTAATATGAACGGTAGTATCTACTGTGTATATATTCTGAATAGTAATTGATTGAACCATCAAGCTTCAAATTATTCCATTTAAGATAACAAAGGCAATCACCGAAATATATATGTAAATCAGTGTTTACCTGGTTTCAAAGGCTAGGTGGAGTTGCCATTTAGATTTGATCATATTACACACTCCAATATTATTCAATTGTTGGATTTAAAAAAATCAATCCACGGGCATGTGTCTAAAAGAACTCTATTGTATTTCAATCTCAAATGCATACATGCATAACAAAATATTACTAAAAAGATAAATATATTATAAATCATAAAGATTAGCACATAATGTTGACTTTGAAAAATATGATTTGTAATGTATTTATAAAATGTTTTTGTTGTGCCTGTTGAACTATTTCACTTTGTCGGATTTATACTAAGGGCTATATTGGCGTCTGTTTTGCCTTGTCAAAACCCTCCAAGGACTGTGATGCACTATTTCACCTTGTCAGATGGCTCAAATAGGGCTGTGTTGGCCTTTGTTTTGCCTTGTCAACTCCCTCCAAGGACTTTGATACACTTGATGCACTATGTCACCTAGTCAGATGGCTCAAATGGGGCTGTGTTGGCCTTTGTTTGCCCTTGTCAACTCACTCCAAGGACTGTGATGCACTATGTCACCTTGTCAGATGGCTCAAATGGGGCTGTGTTGGCCTTTGTTTTGCCTTGTCAACTCCCTCCAAGGACTGTGATGCACTTTGTCACCTTGTCAGATGGCTCAAATGGGGCTGTGTTGGCCTTTGTTTTGCCTTGTCAACTCCATCCAAGGACTGTGATGCACTATGTCACCTTGTCAGATGGCTCCAATGGGGCTGTGTTGGCCTTTGTTTTGCCTTATCAACTCCCTCCAAGGACTGTGATGCACTATGTCACCTTGTCAGATGGCTCCAATGGGGCTGTGTTGGCCTTTGTTTTGCCTTATCAACTCCCTCCAAGGACTGTGATGCACTATATCACCTTGCCAGATGGCTCCAATGGGTCTGATTTCTCATTCTGACTTGTTTTAAAGTTATCTTATTTCTTTATGTTTTATGACATTCCGATATCATATTTATCATAATAAAAAGAATGTAATTAAAATGTTAGTTTTCTTCTTTATTTATTCATGTTATTTATTAAATATATTTTATGTTGTTAATCCTTAAAGGGACATGAAACCAAAAAATGGTCTTTCATGATTCAGATATATAATACAATTTTTATAAACTTTCATATTTACATCTATTATTTAATTTGCTTCATTTTCTTGATATACTTTGCTGAAAGGTTTATCTTTGCAAGATCATGAGTAGCAGAGAACCTAGTTTTGAGATGTTGATTGTTGGTTGCATATATATATATATATATATATATATATATATATATATATATATATATATATATATATATATATATATATATATATATATATATATATATATATATATATATATGTTGTTATTGGCTCATCTATGTGTTAATTTAGAAACCATTATTGAATTGATGCACCTTTACCAAATGATACCAAGATTATTAAAGTAATGAGATAATCGATGTAAATTATGAAGTTGATGGAAATAGTATCCTCTCTGTGAATCCTGAACATAATTATTTGTATTTCATGTTCCTTTAAGTGATGCTGACCACAATTCTTAATTTATAGATATGCATTTCTAATGTATTTATTTTCTTTTGACATCAACATACACATATGATATGTTTAAAACAGACTATTAGTTGAATGTTGACAGCATATCTATTCCAATTTCACTTACATCATATTGTAGTAGTATAACAAAAGAAATCACTGTGTGTAATGCACATATTTTGGATGATTAATATCTTTATATTATTATTGATTATATTTAATTACCCAACGATATATTGCTATAGGTAGGCTGACCATATTTCCGCTTTAATAAGTGACACATATGATAAATACATATGTCATTGTTCTTATTAAAAAAAAATCTTTAAACAGCCCTGAAAACATCCCTGACATATGTATTTCTCATGTGTCCCTTTTTAAAGCGGAAAGATGGTCACCAGAGCTATAGGTAACATATAATGTATAACCAGTCCACATTTTCATAATGTATCTAGTAGCATTCTTTCTCAGTTAAAGGGACATGAAACCCAATAATGTATTTTATCATTTAGGTATAAAATACTATTTTAAACAAATTTAAAATTTACTTGTATTATCGAATTTGCTTCAGTCTCTTGGTATCATTTTTTTAAGGAGCAGCAGTGTACTAATGGTTTCTAACTGAACACATAGGTGAGCCAATGACAATCTTTATATATATATATGCAGCCACCAATCAGCAGTTAGAACATAGGTTATTTGCTGATCTTGAGATTACCTCAAAACATGTTTCATCAAAAGATAATAAGAGAAAGAAGCAAATTTAAATAATTTCATGAAATTGTAAAGGTTTTTAAAATTGCAATCTCTTAAATAATTGTGAAAAAAAATATGTGGGTTTCAGGTCCATTCAAACCCTGCTGCTTCATAAATAGTTCATAATCTTGCTATTCTAATGAAATATATACTTATTACCAACAATGGATTATATTTCATATATCACAGTATTCTGTTATCTAGCGTGACATTATGTGAAGCTGTGCATTACATGAAAAAAACACGCTTCATAGATAACAATATAGCACATACTAGTTTTCAAACTCTAAATACATTTCTTATTGACATGGAAAGCTGTAAAATCCGTCCTTTGATTGGATTATGTTTCTACGCGATCTCGGATGCACTATGTTGCTTAAGGTGTCACATGTAAAGCTGTAAAATCCGTCCTTTGATTGGATTATGTTTTTGCGTGATCTTGGATGTGCCATGTTGCTTAAGGCGTCACATGTAAAGCTGTAAAATCCGTCCTTTGATTGGATTACGTTTTTGCGTGATCTTGGATGTGCCATGTTGCTTAAGGCGTCACATGCAAAGCTGTAAAATCCGTCCTTTGATTGGATTATGTTTTTACGCGATCTCGGATGCGCTATGTTGCTTTAGACGTCACATGCAAAGCTGTAAAATCCGTCCTTTGATTGGATTACGTTTTTGCACAATCTCGGATGTGCCATGTTGCTTAAGACGTCACATGCGAAGCTGTAAAATCCGTCCTTTGATTGGATTACGTTTTTGCACAATCTCGGATGTGCCATGTTGCTTAAGACGTCACATGCGAAGCTGTAAAATCCGTCCTTTGATTGGATTACGTTTTTGCACAATCTCGGATGTGCCATGTTGCTTAAGACGTCACATGTAAAGCTGTAAAATCCGTCCTTTGATTGGATTACGTTTTTGCGTGATCTTGGATGTGCCATGTTGCGTAAGGCATCACATGCAAAGCTGTAAAATCCGTCCTTTGATTGGATTATGTTTTTACGCGATCTCGGATGCGCTATGTTGCTTAAGACGTCACATGCGAAGCTGTAAAATCCGTCCTTTGATTGGATTACGTTTTTGCGTGATCTTGGATGTGCCATGTTGCTTAAGGCGTCACATGCAAAGCTGTAAAATCCGTCCTTTGATTGGATTATGTTTTTACGCGATCTCGGATGCGCCATGTTGCTTAAGACATCACATGCCAAGGTGTTAAATCCATCTGATTGGATTACGTTCTCTTGCAATATTTGATTTGCCACGTAACACACGTTTGCGAATGAGAACACAAGTTTAAAACCATGACTTTCTTGGATTATGGATTGTGTCAATCATATACATTGTTGAACCATAGCTGATAAAGAACACAAAAATATCTTTTGATGGCTGTCTTGTTGAAGAAACGAATGAAGGCAATATGTTTTTCATGCAGAATAAATTTTGAGGCAAGTGCAAATACATGAATATACTCCATCGTGTTTAATATGTTTGTCAACAATATTTTCAATTTACAAAATAATTAATGTGTTGTGTTGAATTTTCTACATATATAATTCCTAAAGATGCGCTTTTGTATTTAAATAAAATAATCAATAT
The DNA here is from genome assembly GCF_027579735.1 of Bombina bombina. NCBI lineage: Eukaryota > Metazoa > Chordata > Amphibia > Anura > Bombinatoridae > Bombina > Bombina bombina. The sequence goes on along the minus strand of NC_069499.1, from coordinate 427,712,376 downwards.
GCATTGACCTTTATCATATAATAACTATATGAGATGTCTACTTATTCTAGATGCAAAGTTCAAAAAGTCACCGGCACTTATAAGTTTTAAAAAAACTTTTATTGGAAACACTAATAAAAAAGTGACATTTCAGGGTATTACCCCTTAGTCATGCTATCATGAATAAGGGGTAATACCCCGAAACGTCGCTTTTTTATTAGTGTTTCCAATAAAAGTTTTTTAAAACTTATAAGTGCCGGTGACTTTTTGAACATTGCATTTACATTGGGGTAAAGCAGTATACCTCTGTCACTCGTGCACTACTTTCTGATGTGCTGATCCACTCTATCTTTTACTTATTCTAGATGTTATGTCCTGATATTTTTTCTTAATGTAAATGCTCAGTATCGTGTCATGTATGGCTTCCACATTGTTGATCTCCAAATATAGTACTGTGAGCATATATTTCTAATGTAACTCTTAAAAGGACATGAAACCCATTTTTTTAATTATTTAACATACATTTTCAACCAGGTTTGCAATTATCTTCTATTCTCAAATGTGATTCAGTTTCGTGGTATAATGCGTTGAATGAGCATCAATACACTACTATATTTTGAGTAAACACATGGGTGAGTCAATGACAATCGGTAGGTATATGCAGCCACCAATCCGCAGAGCAGTTTTGTCATCTTGTAATATCAGCGCAATTTAAACAGAGAGTAAATGACCACTTGCAATCTAGCCCTAAGTTGGTCGAATTAATCAATTATTTAATCAATTATTTAAATTCAGTACCATTCTTTATTTAATATTAAACGTGATCTGACCTTTGTTTTTTTTTATGTCAGGATTGTAAAAGTTCTGTCAGACAAAAGACCTCCATTTATTAAACAAACTACCAACTCAGTACATAAACAGTGACGATAAGCACTCTATCATAATATTAAACAATATCAAGAAATGTATACAGGTGGGTGCTAATTTAGAGGGTTTTCCCCATACCCCAAAAGAGTATAACAAACAAAAATAAAACTGCACTTAACACCAAATAAATAAATAAATAAATAAATAAATAAAATAAGGTAAATCTTTATTCAGTTTAAAAGGGTTTACTTCCAATCTCACATTATGGAGTACAAAATAGACATGTGCGGTTCGTTTCGGATTAATTCGGAAATTCGGTAAATTCGGTAAATTCGGAGATTCGGATCGATTCGGATTTCCGAATTAAAATACTTCCGAATCTACCGAATGAATCCGAAATAGCTGCCGTATCTCCGAATAAATCCGAATTATCTCGTTAAAATTCGGCATTTCCCCATAGGAAACAATGGGAGTTTCGGCTGAAAAAAAACTAACACCGCAGCCCCATTGTTTCCTATGGGGAAACACTAAGTCTGCACCTAACACCCTAACATGTACCCCGAGTCTCTAAACACCCCTAATCTAACACTTATTAACCCCTAATCTGCCGCCCCCGCTATCGCTGACACCTGCATTATTTTATTAACCCCTAATCTGCCGACCGAATATCGCCGCCACCTTCATTATAACTATTAACCCCTAATCTGCTGTCCCTAACACCGCCGACCCCTACATTATAGTTATTAACCCCTAATCTGCCCCCCCCCCCAACGTCGCCGCAATCTAACTACAAGTATTAACCCCTAATCTGCCGACTCGATATCGCCGCCACCTACATTATAACTATTAACCCCTAATCTGCTGTCCCTAACACCGCCGACCCCTACATTATAGTTATTAACCCCTAATCTGCCTCCCCCAACGTTGCCGCAATCTAACTACAAGTATTAACCCCTAATCTGCCGACCGAATATCGCCGCCACCTACATTATAGCTATTAACCCCTAATCTGCTGTCCCTAACACCGCCGACCCCTACATTATAGTTATTAACCCCTAATCTGCCCCCCCAACGTCGCCGCAATCTAACTACAAGTATTAACCCCTAATCTGCCGACCCGATATCGCCGCCGCCTACATTATAGCTATTAACCCCTAATCTGCTGTCCCTAACACCGCCGACCCCTACATTATAGTTATTAACCCCTAATCTGCCCCCCCCAACGTCGCCGCAATCTAACTACAAGTATTAACCCCTAATCTGCTGACCCGATATCGCCGCCGCCTACATTATAGCTATTAACCCCTAATCTGCTGTCCCTAACACCGCCGACCCCTACATTATAGTTATTAACCCCTAATCTGCCCCCCCCCCAACGTCGCCACAATCTAACTACAAGTATTAACCCCTAATCTGCCGACCGCAAATCGCCGCAACTATAATAAATGTATTAACCCTAAACCGCCGCACTCCCGCCTCGCAAACACTATAATACATTTTATTAACCCCTAATCTGCCCTCCCTAACATCGCCGCCACCTACCTACAATTATTAACCCCTAATCTCCCGCCCCCAACGTCGCCGCTACTATAATAAGGTTATTAACCCCTAAACCTAAGTCTAACCCTAACACTAACACCCCCTAACTTAAATATAATTTAAATAGAACAAAATAAATTTACTATAGTTAAATAAATGAATCCTATTTAAAACTAAAGACTTACCTGTAAAATAAACCCTAAGATAGCTGCAATATAACTAATAGTTACATTGTAGCTATTTTAGGATTTATTTTTATTTTACAGGCAACTTTGTATTTATTTTAACTAGGTACAATAGTTATTAAATAGTTAATAACTATTTAATAACTACCTAGCTAAAATAAATACAAATTTACCTGTAAAATAAATCCTAACCTAAGTTACAATTACACCTAACACTACACTATCATTTAATTAATTAAATAAATGACTCATATTTAAAACTAAATACTTACCTGTAAAATAAACCCTAATATAGCTGCAATATAACTAATAGTTACATTGTAGCTATTTTAGCATTTATATTTATTTTACAGGCAACTTTGTATTTATTTTAACTAGGTACAATAGCTATTAAATAGTTATTGACTAATTAATAGCTACCTAGTTAAAATAATTACAAAATTACCTGTAAAATAAATCCTAACCTAAGTTACAATAAAACCTAACACTACACTATCATTAAATAAATTAACTACAAGTACCTACAATTATCTACAATTAAATAAACTAAAGTACAAAACCCCCCCACTAAATTACAAAAAATAAAAAACCACTAAATTACAAAAAATAAAAAAATATTACAAGAATTTTAAACTAATTACACCTAATCTAAGCCCCCTAATAAAATAACAAAGCCCCCCAAAATAAAAAAAAATGCCCTACCCTATACTAAATTACAAAAGTTAACAGCTCTATTACCTTACCAGCCCTGAACAGGGCCCTTTGCGGGGCATGCCCCAAAGAAAACAGCTCTTTTGCCTGTAAAAAAAAAACACAATCCCCCCCCCCACATTACAACCCACCACCCACATACCCCTACTCTAACCCAAACCCCCCTTAAATAAACCTAACACTACCCCCCTGAAGATCTCCCTACCTTGAGTCGTGTTCACCCAGCCGGGCCGAAGTCTTCATCCGATGGGGCAGAAGAGGACATCCAGACCGGCAGAAGTCTTCATCCAAGCGGGGCAAGAAGAGGTCTTCCATCCATCATACAAGTACCAAAATACAAACAAACACTAAATTACCAAAAATAATAAAATATTACAATAATTTTAAACTAATTACACCTAATCTAAGCCCCCTACTAGCTATTAATATAGCTTCAATATAACTAATAGTTACATTGTAGCTATTTTAGGATTTATATGTATTTTACAGGCAACTTTGTATTTATTTTAACTAGGTACAATAGTTATTAAATAGTTAATAACTATTTAATAACTACCTAGCTAAAATAAATACAAATTTCCCTGTAAAATAAATCATAACCTAAGTTACAATTACACCTAACACTACACTATCATTAAATTAACTAAATAAATGAATCCTATATAAAACTAAAGACTTACCTGTAAAATAAACCCTAATATAGCTGCAATATAACTAATAGTTACATTGTAGCTATTTTAGCATTTATATTTATTGTACAGGCAACTTTGTATTCATTTTAACTAGGTTCAATAGCTATTAAATAGATATTGACTATTTAATAGCTACCTAGTTAAAATAATTACAAAATTACCTGTAAAATAAATCCTAACCTAAGTTACAATTAAACCTAACACTACACTATCATTAAATAAATTAACTACAAGTACCTACAATTAAATACAATTAAAAAAACTAAACTAAAGTACAAACCCCCCCCACTAAATTACAAAAAATAAAAAAATATTACAAGAATTTTAAACTAATTACACCTAATCTAAGCCCCCTAATAAAATAACAAAGCCCCCCAAAATAAAAAAAATGCCCTAACCTATACTAAATTACAAAAATTAACAGCTCTATTACCTTACCAGCCCTGAACAGGGCCCTTTGCGGGGCATGCCCCAAAGAAAACAGCTCTTTTGCCTGTAAAAAAAAAAACACAATCCCCCCCCCACATTACAACCCACCACCCACATACCCCTACTCTAACCCAAACCCCCCTTAAATAAACCTAACACTACCCCCCTGAAGATCTCCCTACCTTGAGTCGTGTTCACCCAGCCGGGCCGAAGTCTTCATCCGATGGGGCAGAAGAGGACATCCAGACCGGCAGAAGTCTTCATCCAAGCGGGGCAAGAAGAGGTCTTCCATCCATCAGAAAAGTACAAAAAAACAAACAAACACTAAATTAGCAAAAATAATAAAATATTACAATAATTTTAAACTAATTACACCTAATCTAAGCCCCCTACTAGCTATTAATATAGCTACAATATACCTAATAGTTACATTGTAGCTATTTTAGGATTTATATTTATTTTACAGGCAACTTTGTATTTATTTTAACTAGGTACAATAGCTATTAAATAGTTAATAACTATTTAATAACTACCTAGCTAAAATAAATACAAATTTACCTGTAAAATAAACCCTAACCTAAGTTACAATTACACCTAACACTACACTGTCATTAAATTAACTAAATACATTAATCCTATATAAAACTAAATACTTACCTGTAAAATAAACCCTAATATAGCTACAATATAACTAATAGTTACATTGTAGCTATTTTAGCATTTATATTTATTTTACAGGCAACTTTGTATTTATTTTAACTAGGTACAATAGCTATTAAATAGATATTTACTGTTTAATAGCTACCTAGTTAAAATAATTACAAAATTACCTGTAAAATAAATCCTAACCTAAGTTACTATTAAACCTAACACTACACTATCATTAAATAAATTAACTACAAGTACCTACAATTAAATACAATGAAATAAACTAAACTAAAGTACAAAAAAAACAAACACTAAATTACAAAAAATAAAAAAAATTACAAGAATTTTAAACTAATTACACCTAATCTAAGCCCCCTAATAAAATAACAAAGCCCCCCAAAATAAAAAAAAATGCCCTACCCTATACTAAATTACAAAAGTTAACAGCTCTATTACCTTACCAGCCCTGAACAGGGCCCTTTGCGGGGCATGCCCCAAAGAAAACAGCTCTTTTGCCTGTAAAAAAAAAACACAATCCCCCCCCCCCCACATTACAACCCACCACCCACATACCCCTACTCTAACCCAAACCCCCCTTAAATAAACCTAACACTACCCCCCTGAAGATCTCCCTACCTTGAGTCGTGTTCACCCAGCCGGGCCGAAGTCTTCATCCGATGGGGCAGAAGAGGACATCCAGACCGGCAGAAGTCTTCATCCAAGCGGGGTAGAGTAGGGGTATGTGGGTGATGGGTTGTAATGTGGGGGGGGGATTGTGTTTTTTTTTTACAGGCAAAAGAGCTGTTTTCTTTGGGGCATGCCCTGCAAAGGGCCCTGTTCAGGGCTGGTAAGGTAATAGAGCTGTTAACTTTTGTAATTTAGTATAGGGTAGGGCATTTTTTTTATTTTGGGGGGCTTTGTTATTTTATTAGGGGGCTTAGATTAAGTGTAATTAGTTTAAAATTCTTGTAATATTTTTTTATTTTTTGTAATTTAGTGTGGTTTTTTTTGTAATTTAGTGGGGGGTTTTTGTACTTTAGTTTATTTAATTGTAGATAATTGTAGGTACTTGTAGTTAATTTATTTAATGACAGTGTAGTGTTAGGTTTAATTGTAACTTAGGTTAGGATTTATTTTACAGGTAATTTTGTAATTATTTTAACTAGGTAGCTATTAATTAGTCAATAACTATTTAATAGCTTTTGTACCTAGTTAAAATAAATACAAAGTTGCCTGTAAAATAAATATAAATGCTAAAATAGCTACAATGTAACTATTAGTTATATTGCAGCTATCTTAGGGTTTATTTTACAGGTAAGTATTTTGTTTTAAATATGATTCATTTATTTAGTTAATTTAATGATAGTGTAGTGTTAGGTGTAATTGAAACTTAGGTTAGGATTTATTTTACAGGTAAATTTGTATTTATTTTAGCTAGGTAGTTATTAAATAGTTATTAACTATTTAATAACTATTGTACCTAGTTAAAATAAATACAATTAGTTATATTGTAGCTATATTAGGGTTTATTTTACAGGTAAGTCTTTAGTTTTAAATAGGATTCATTTATTTAACTATAGTAAACTTATTTCGTTTTATTTAAATTATATTTAAGTTAGGGGGTGTTAGTGTTAGGGTTAGACTTAGGTTTAGGGGTTAATAACCTTATTATAGTAGCGGCGACGTTGGGGGCGGGAGATTAGGGGTTAATAATTGTAGGTTGGTGGCGGCGATGTTAGGGAGGGCAGATTAGGGGTTAATAAAATGTATTATAGTGTTTGCGAGGCGGGAGTGCGGCGGTTTAGGGGTTAATACATTTATTATAGTGGCGGCGATTTGCGGTCGGCAGATTAGGGGTTAATACTTGTAGTTAGATTGTGGCGACGTTGGGGGGAGGCAGATTAGGGGTTAATAACTATAATGTAGGGGTCGGCGGTGTTAGGGACAGCAGATTAGGGGTTAATATCTATAATGTAGGTTGCGGCGATATCCGATCGGCAGATTAGGGGTTAAATAATGTTATTATAGGGTTTGCGATGTGGGGGGGCCTCGGTTTAGTGGTTCATAGGTAGTTTATGGGTGTTAGTGACTTAGTGTACTAAATGGGTGTTAGTGTACTAAAAACATACCGAATTTCGGAACGGAATAGAACCGAATTCAGCCGAATCCGAATAAATCCGAAACGAATTTATTCGGATCCGAATAAATCCGAAACGAATTTATTCAAATTTTGCCGAATCCGATTCGAAACAAAATTCGAAAAGTCCGAATCGATACGAACCGAAAACGAACTGAATGTTTTAGCCGTGCACATGTCTAGTACAAAACACCACTCAAGTTAAACCCATAGTGCTCTTATTCTTGCACTCAAGTACAAAGTAAAAGATAATACATGAGCGAAAGCCTCAGGTGCACTAATATCTGGAGATGTTAGCTATTATTAAATGGGGTAAATACAATTCTTGCTCAGTGATTACTTGCTATAAAAATGTGATATCATAAGGTCAAGGTATTGCATTTTAATTCGTAAAACTATAAAGTATTAATAGTGATTGTGCACTGCTTTTACCAATTATATTTTTGTAGGGTAAGGTAGGAAGCTCTGATGGTGAGTATATGGAACCAAGGAGGTTGTGGCTGGAAAATGTTTGGCACTCACTGTGTTAGATTATATTACACAAATTCATATAAGAAAGTGAAGATGATTCTTTTGACTTGATGCAGCATAGATTTCTGCAGAATGGGTACTGAGCAGGTGTATGGAAGACAATGAATTCTGGGCATCCCTTTAAGAATTGAATGATTTTAACACATGGATCAAGAATCAGGAATTTTGTTTGTACTGGATCCAGTATATTATGCGAAAAAGTGGTTACACAAAGCTGTTCTTTACTTGTTATAAATATGTGACATTTTATTTCTTCATCCAGACAATGCTTAAAGGGACATTTAACTGCTGGGCACAACTACTTTAGAATGGTTACTGCTCAATATCATTATCAAAAGCACATACAAATGTGGCAAAAAAGATTGCAATTTAATTTTATAGGTAGTTCTCATATTTTCTTCTTATTCATGCTTCTTTATTGGGTTTATTAAACCAACAGGCACAACACACAAATACTGAATTAAAAAATACTTTAACTCCTTTACTTATCAATAATATGTACACTGTGGCATCTACTTGTCAACCCGTCAACCACAAATACGCTGGAATTCCGTAGCGTAATTGTTGCGAGCTTGATTCACCTTAGTTATCAAAGCCTACAGTCCGGCAAAAGTAGAATTTTGTGACGTAACATACAATACGCTGGTCTCAGTCCGACACAGATCAATGTTTACGTCACTACAGATGTTCCGAATGCAAATTCGGCACTATCTGACTACTTTTGCTAGTTAACAAAAGTCTACCAGGTACTAGCACTATTCCGGCCCTTCGTACCTGGTTTTCAATCCGTCACCCTGCCATAGGAATCAATGGGAGTCTGAAAGCAGCGAAAGCTTATGTTCACTGCTGCCCGATATCCCATTGATTCCTATGGGAGAATAAAAGTTATGTTATGTTTACACCCATTGTTTCCTATGGGGAAACACTTCCTAAGTCTGCACCTAACACCCTAACATGTACCCCGAGTCTAAACACCCCTAATCTGCCGCCCCCTACATCGTCACCACCTACATTATACTTATTAACCCCTAATCTGCCGCCCCTACACCACCGCCACCTAAATTATACTTATTAACCCCTAATCTGCCGCCCCGACACCACCGCCACCTACATAAAAGTATTAACCCCCTATCCCGCCGCTCCCGGAGCCCAGCGCAACTAAATAAATGTATTAACCCCTAAACCTCCAGCCCCCCACATTGCCATAAACTAAATTAACCTATTAATCCCTAAACCTAACAACCCGCTAACTGTACATTAAATATTAACTCATCCCTATATTATAATACATTTAAACATACCTTTAGATTTAAATTAAACTATATGAAACTAATAAATAATGTACCCTAACTGTTATACTAAAATTACATTAAACTATATAAAACTAATAATTAATGTACCCTAACTGTTATACTTAATTACATTAAACTATATTAAACTAATAATTAACCTATTCTAACTATTATAATAAAATTACATTAAACTATATTAAATTAATAATTAATCTAACCTAACTTTTATACTAAAATTACATTAAACTACAAATTAAATTAACTATATTATATATTTAAACACCTAATCCCACTCAAATTATTTAATTCTACACTTAAAAATTACAAAGTTACAAAAAACTAGCGGCTAGATTTAGAGTTCTGCGGCCAAATGGGTGCGTTAGCTACGCATGCTTTTTTTCCCCCGCACCTTTTAAATACTGCTGGTATTTAGAGTTCACAGAATGGCTGCGTTAGACTCCAAAAAAGGGAGCGTAGAGCATATTTAACGCCACTGCAACTCTCGATACCAGCGGTGCTTACGGACGCGGCCAGCTTCAAAAACGTGCTCGTGCACGATTCCCCCATAGGAAACAATGGGACAGTTTGAGCTGAAAAAAAACCTAACACCTGCAAAAAAGCAGCGTTCAGCTCCTAACGCAGCCCCATTGTTTCCTATGGGGAAACACTTCCTAAGTCTGCACCTAACACCCTAACATGTACCCCGAGTCTGAACACCCCTAACCTTACACTTATTAACCCCTAATCTGCCGCCCCCGCTATCGCTGACACCTGCGTATTATTTTTTTAACCCCTAATCTGCCGCTTCGTACACTGCCGCAACCTACGTTATCCCTATGTACCCCTAATCTGCTGCCCCTAACACCGCCTACCCCTATATTATATTTATTAACCCCTAATCTGCCGCCCCCACTATCGCTGACCCCTGCATATTATTATTAACCCCTAATCTGCCGCTCCGTACACCGCCGTAACCTACATTATACTTCTGTACCCCTAATCTGCTGCCCCTAACACAGCCGACCCCTATATTATATTTATTAACCCCTAATCTGCCGCCCCCAAAGTCGCCTCCATCTACCTACAATAATTAACCCCTAATCTGCCGACCGGATCACACCGCTACTATAATAAATGTATTAACCCCTAAAGCTAAGTCTAACCCTAACACTAACACCCCCCTAACTTAAATATAATTTAAATCTAACTAAATAAATTAACTATTATTAAATAAATTATTCCTATTTAAAGCTAAATACTTACCTGTAAAATAAATCCTAATATAGCTACAATATAAATTATAATTATATTCTAGCTATTTAAGGATTAATATTTATTTTACAGGCAACTTTGTAATTATTTTAACCAGGTACAATAGCTATTAAATAGTTAATAACTATTTAATAGCTACCTAGTTAAAATAATTACAAAATGACCTGTAAAATAAATCCTAACCTAAGTTACAATTAAACCTAACACTACACTATTAATAAATTAATTAAATACAATACCTACAATTATCTACAATTAAACCTAACACTACACTATCAATACATTAATTAAATACAATACCTACAAATAAATACAATTAAATAAACTAACTAAAGTACAAAAAATAAAAAAGAACTAAGTTACAAAAATAAAAAAATATTTACAAACATTAGAAAAATATTACAACAATTTTAAACTAATTACACCTACTCTAAGCCCCCTAATAAAATAACAAAGACCCCCAAAATAAAAAAATGCCCTACCCTATTCTAAATTAAAAAAGTTCAAAGCTCTTTTACCTTACCAGCCCTTAAAAGGGCCCTTTGTGGGGCATGCCCCAAAGAATTCAGCTCTTTTGCCTGTAAAAGAAAAATACAACCCCCCCTAACATTAAAACCCACCACCCACATACCCCTAATCTAACCCAAACCCCCCTTAAAATAACCTAACACTAATCCCCTGAAGATCATCCTACCTTGAGTCGTCTTCACTCAGCCGAGCAGCGATGGAACCGAAGTGGACATCCGGAGCGGCAGAAGTTATCCTCCAAGGGGTGCTGAAGAAATCTTCCATCCGATGAAGTGATCCTCCAGTCGGCGCTGAAGAAGTCTTCCATCCGGGCAATGTCATCTTCCAAGAGGCGCTGAAGAAGTCTTCTATCCGGGCGATGTCATCTTCCAAGCGGGGTCTTCAATCTTCATCCCGCCGACGCGGAACATCCTTCTTTACCGACGGACTACCGACGAATGAAGGCTCCTTTAAGGGACGTCATCCAAGATGGCGTCCCTTTAATTCCGATTGGCTGATAGGATTCTATCAGCCAATCTGAATTAAGGTAGGAAAATTCTGATTGGCTGATGATTGGCAGATTAGGGGTACATAGGGATAACGTAGGTTGCGGCGGTGTACGGAGCGGCAGATTAGGGGTTAATAATAATATGCAGGTGTCAGCGATAGCGGGGGCGGCAGATTAGGGGTTAATAAATATAATATAGGGGTCGGCGGTATTAGGGGCAGCAGATTAGGGGTACATAGGGATAACGTAGGTGGCGGCGGTGTACAGAGCGGCAGATTAGGGGTTAAAAAATTTTAATAGAGTGGCGGCGATGTGGGGGGACCTCGGTTTAGGGGTACATAGGTAGTTTATGGTTGTTAGTGTACTTTAGAGCACAGTAGTTAAGAGCTTTATAAACCGGCGTTAGCCCAGAAAGCTCTTAACTACTGACTTTTTTCTGCGGCTGGAGTTTTGTCGTTAGATTTCTAACGCTCACTTCAGCTACGACTCTAAATACCGGCGTTAGAAAGATCCCATTGAAAAGATAGGATACACAAATGGCGTAGGGGGAAAAGTCGCGGCTGCAAAGTGAGCGTTAGACCCTTTCCTGACTGACTCTATATACCAGCGGTAGCCCAAAACCAGCGTTAGGAGCCTCTAACGCTGGTTTTGACTGCTACCACCAAACTCTAAATCTAGGCCTAAGTTACCAAAAATAACAAGCACTAAGTTACACAAAAAAATAAACACTAAGTTACAAAAAATAAAAAATAAATTATTAAAGCTTTAAAGGGACACTGAACCCAAATTTTTTTATTTTGTAATTCAGAAAGAGCATGCAATTTTAAGCAACTTTCTTATTTACTCCTATTATCAATTTTTCTTTGTTCTCTTTATTTGAAAATGAAGGCATCTAATCTTTTTTTGGGTTCAGTACTCTGGACAGCACTTTTTTAATGGTGGATGAATTTATCCACCAATCAGCAAGGACAACCCAGGTTGTTCACCAAGAATGGGCCGGCATCTAAACTTACATTCTTGCATTTCAAATAAAGATACCAAGAGAATGAAGTAAATGTGATAATAGGAGTGAATTAGAAAGTTGCTTAAAATTTCCTGCTCAATCTGAATCACGAAAGAAAAAATTTGGGTACAGTGTCAATTTAAGCTAATTACACCTAATCTAAGGGCCTTATGAAAATAAAAAAGCTCCCCCAAAATAAAAAAAAAAACCTAGCCTACAATAAACTACAAATGGCCCTTCAAAGGGCCTTTTGTGGGGCATTGCCCCAAAGTAATCAGCTCTTTTACCTGTAAAAAAAAATACAAGCAACCCCCCAACGGTAAAACCCACCACCCACACAACCAATCCCCTAAATAAAACCCTAACTAAAAAAACCTAAGCTCCCCATTGCCCTGAAAAGAGCATTTGGATGGACATTGCCCTTAAAAGGGCATTTAGCTCTATTGCAGCCCAAGTCCTAATCTAAAACTAAAACCCACCCAATAAACCCTTAAAACATCCTAACACTATCCTCAGAAGATTTACTTACAGTTTTGAAGATCCGACACCCATCCTCTAAGAAGCCGTGAGAAGTCCTCAACGAATCGGCTGAAGTCTTCATCCAAGCCCGCAGAAGTCTTCACCCAGAAAGCATCTTCTATCTTCCTCCATCCGGCGTGGAGCAGCTCCATCTTCAAGACATCCGACGTGGAGCATCCTCTTCCTTCCGACGACTACCGACGAATGAAGGTTCCTTTAAATGAAGTCATCCAAGATATCATCCATTAGATTCCGATTGGCTGATAGAATTAAATCAGCCAATTGGAATTAGGGTTGAAAAAATCCTTTTGGCTGATGCAATCAGCCAATAGAATGCGAGCTCAATCCTATTGTCTGATTGCAACAGCCAATAGGATGAAAGCTCAATCCTATTGGCTGATTGCAACAGCCAATAGGATTTTTTCAACCTTAATTCCGATTGGCTGATAGAATTCTATCAGCCAAACGGAATCTAAGGGACGCCATCTTGGATGACGTCACTTAAAGGAACCTTCATTCATCGGTAGTCGTCAGAAGGAAGAGAATGCTCCGCGTCAGATGTCTTGAAGATGGAGCCGCTCCGCATTGGATGGATGAAGATAGAAAATGCCATCTGGATGAAGACTTCTGCCCGTCTGGAGGACCACTTCGCCCGGCTTGGATGAAGACTTCTCCCAGCTTCGTTAAGGACTTCGGCCCGGTTGGATGAAGACTTCTGCCGCTTCCTTGAGGATGGATGTCCAGTCTTCAGAACAGTAAGTCGATCTTCAGGGGGTTAGTGTTAGGGTTTTTTAAGGGTGTATTGGGTGGGTTTTATTTTTAGGTTAGGGCTTTGGGCAAGAAAAGAGCTAACTGCCCTTTTAAGGGCAATGCCCATCCAAATGCCCTTTTCAGGGCAATGGGGAGCTTAGGTTTTTTTAGTTAGGCTTTTATTTGGGGGGTTGGTTGTGTGGGTGGTGGGTTTTACTGTTGGGGGGGTTGCTTGTATTATTTTTTTTTACAGGTAAAAGAGCTGATTACTTTGGGGCAATGCCCCGCAAAAGGCCCTTTTAAGGGCTATTGGTAGTTTAGTTTAGGCTAGGGGTTTTTATTATTTTGCGGGGGCTTTTTTTATTTTGATAGGGCTATTAGATTAGGTGTAATTAGTTTAAATATCTGTAATTTGTTTATTATTTTCTGTAATTTAGTGTTTGTCAGTTTTTTGTACTTTAGCTAATTTAATTTAATTTAGGTAATTGTATTTAATTTATTTAATTATAGTGTAGTGTTAGGTGTTAGTGTAACTTAGGTTAGGTTTTATTTTACAGGTACTTTTGTATTTATTTTAGCTAGGTAGTTATTAAATAGTTAATAACTATTTAATAACTATTCTACCTAGTTAAAATAAATACAAACTTGCCTGTAAAATAAAAATAAACCCTAAGCTAGCTACAATGTAACTATTAGTTATATTGTAGCTAGCTTAGGGTTTATTTTATAGGTAAGTATTTAGTTTTAAATAGGAAATATTTATTTATTAATAGTAGGTTTTATTTAGATTTATTTTAATTATATTTAAGTTAGGGGTGTTAGGGTTAGACTTAGGTTTAGGGGTTAATAAATTTAATATAGTGGCAGCGGCGTTGAGGACGGCACATTAGGGGTTAATAAGTATAATGTCGGTGGCGGCGGTGTAGGGGGCGACAGATTAGGGGTTAATAACATAATGTAGGTGGCGGTGGGCTCCAGGAGCGGCAGGATAGGGGTTAATACGTTTATTAGAGTGGCGGTGGGCTCCTTGAGCGGCAGGATAGGGGTTAATACGTTTATTAGAGTGGCGGTGGGCTCCAGGAGCAGTGGTTTAGGGGTTAATAACTTTATTTAGTTGCGGCGGGGTCCCTGAGCAGCGGTATAGGGGTAAAACAGTTTAGTTTAGTGTGGGTGTTTAGTGACAGTATACCAATAAAGCTGGGAGAAAGCCGAAGAGCAGCGAGATCGATGACTGTCAGTTAACAACAGTCCGCTGCTCATCGCCCCGTACTTGGTGCGCGGCTTTTTGATAGCTTTTTTGGGAACTTTGGAGAACGTATTCAGGTCTGTGGCAGCGAAGTTAGGCTATCTTAGGCAAGCGTATTGGTGCCGTTGAATGCAAGTAAGTTGACGGCTTGATAAGTAGATGCCTGTATCTGAGAAATATTGTACACAATCTGTTACTCTGTTTGCGCTTGCTCTATTAGTAGTCACTTATTTTTATGTATCAGTAGATTTCATCTATCTGAGGCTAAGGTTTTATTGAGCCAAGCAGTAAGCCAAAAAGGTTAAATAAAGGAGACTTTGGGCCCCATGTTTTAAAAGGTGGGCAGACAGCTTCTCAACTTGCGAAGCTGTCCGCCCACCTTCACTGCATGAGGGCATCGGATCTGTTGATCTGCTGGCCCGTATGTTTCATGAGAACAATCGCGCGAGTGAAGGGACTGTCAATTACCGAGAGTGAGTGAGCTCTCAGTGATTTCTCTACGCCAGCTCAGAAGTGGCAGAGAGTGTAAGAAGCAGCAGCCTAATTACCGCTTCTTCTTACATTGCGGAAAGCAGGCTCGCATATGTGAACCTACCCCACAAGGGCTCCCGAGCAGCTCTCGCTGGTTCGTACATGGAGCCCTATGCTCCCCTGACTCGCATTTCACTTACTACTCAATATGCTATTGCTTTCTTTAAAGCTGTGTTCCTATTTTAACCCCTGAAATGTTGTCTGATGGTGAAGCTCCACCTCTTTGTACTGGAGCTGCCATCTTGGAACACAGGTATTCTAACATACTGTGACAGAAGCAGTGTACATTTACATATTAATGAGGTTGTCAACTTTTTAACAACTGTTGAATGCCTTTTCAAATATATTTTGTGCAATTGTTAAACTGTGTATAAAATGCAAAATTGTAAAGCTCACATGATGTGTCATGCACACTAACTCTAAGCAAATGATACAGCTGTAAAAAGTGGATAATATTACTTATCTGTGAGTGTGCAACGCTTCTGTCACAGGTTGTGAGAAAACCTGAGCTCCAAGATGGCAGCTCCCAGTATAAAGAGGTGAAGCTTCAGTATTTAATGATAGTAAATTTATTTAGATATATTTAAATGATATTTAAGTTAGGGGGGTGTTAGGGTTAGACTTAGGTTTAGGGGTAAATAAATGTATTATAGTAGCGGCGATGTTGCGGGCAGAAGATTAGGGGTTAATATTTGTAGGTAGGTGGCGGCGATGTTAGGGAGGGCAGATTAGGGGTTAATACTATTTATTATAGTGTTTGCGAGGCGGGAGTGCGGCGGTTTAGGGGTTAATACATTTATTATAGTGGCGGCGAGGTCCGGTCGGCAGATTAGGGGTTAATAAGTGTAGGTAGGTGGCGGCGACGTTGGGGGGGCAGATTAGGGGTTAATAAATATAATGTAGGTGTTGGCGATGTTAGGGGCAGCAGATTAAGGGTTCATAGCTATAATGTAGGTGGCGGCGATGTCCGGTCGGAAGATTAGGGGTTAAAGAAATGTATTATAGGGTTGGCAATGTGGGGGGGCCTTGGTTTAGGGGTTCATATCATAGGTAGTTTATGGGTGTTAGTGTACTTTATAGCACAGTAGTTAAGAGCTTTATGTTCCCGCATTAGCCCATAAAGCTCTCAACTACTGACTTTTTTTAACGGTAGGAGTCTTGTCGGTAGAGGTTTTACCGCTCACTTCTTCCAAGACTCGAAATACCAGAGTTAGGCAAATCCCATTGAAAAGATAGGATACGCAATTGACGTAAGGGGATCTGCGGTAGCATCGAGTCGCGGGAAGAAAGTGAGCGGTAGACCCTTTCCTACCTGACTCTAAATACCAGCGGGCAGTAAAAAGCAGCGTTAGGACCCCTTAATGCTGCTTTAGATGGCTAACGCCAAACTCTAAATCTAGGCGATTGTTTCTCTGAAATTTCATTACATTTACATTCATTTTTGGTAAACGAATGTCAATGTTTCAAAGCTACTGGAGAGCGCATTAACCAAATCTTGTTGTCAAAACTAACAGGAAGCTTAGCTGTTCAGATCCCAGGACCTGCAATAACTTTAGTGCAGGTCCTGGGTGCCGAGTGTGCTAAGCCTCCTGTTTGCGCACCTATGTCTCTCCACAACGAGTAAGTGTAAGTATTAAGCCTTTAAAATTAATTGAAAGGTTTCAATTTCGTCAGTATTTTTTCATTTTCTTTCAATTTTGCTGGTGAATTCATTCGGATATATATAATGTGCAATTGTCCGAAAATGAATAAACATCTCTATAGGTTATTTAATTTAGAGATGAAACTAATCATTATACATTATTTCATGAATGAACCCTTAAAGGCTTAAAATTAGATTACACTGTCACATGTAGACCAAAGCATAAATGTAGCTTCTTTATAAACTATTTTTGATATACAGATACAAATCTCCATGGGGGATATTTATCAAAGCCTCAACTATGCTGCACCTGCCGGTACCAATACGCTCACCTAACATCGTCTAACATCGTGGCCGTGGACCTGAATACACTCTCCATATTTATAAAAAAAAGCCGGCAAAAAGCTGCGAACCAAGTATGGGGTGATGAGCATCGGACTGTTATTAACTAACAGTCATTGATCTTGCTGCTATTCTGCTTTTTACCAACTTTATTTTTACCCTGTCACTAAACGCCGCCACTATACTAAAATGTTTAACGCCTATCCCGCTGCTCCCGGACCCCACCGCAACTTTAATAAAGTTGTTAACCCCTATCCCACCACTCCCGGACCCTGCCACAACTTTAATAAAGTTATTAACCCCTATCCCACAGCTCTCCGACATCCCTGCAACCTAAATAAAATTTATTAACCCCTATCCTGCCGCTCCCGGACCCCGCAGCCACTAAATAAACGTATTAACCCCTAACCCTCTGGCCTCCCACATCACTACCATTAACTAAACCTATCAACCCCTAAACCGCCAGCCCCCCACATCGCCATAAACTAAATTAAGCTATAAACCCCTAAACCTAACAACCCGCTAACTTTACATTAAAATTACAACATCCCTAGCTTAAAATAAATTAACTTACCTGTAGAATTAAAAGAAGCTAATTCTAAACTATTAATTAACCTACCCTAACAATTATACTAACATTACATTAAACTAGCAATTAAATTAACTATATTATATATTAAAAAACCCTAACCCTACTCAAATTATTTAAATATACTATTAAAAATTACTAAATTACAAAAAAAACACAGTATCAAAAATAAAAATGAATTACACATAATCTAATAGCCCTATCAAAATAAAAAAGCCCTTCCAAAATAACCCCCCTAGCCTACAATAGACTACCAATGGCCCATAAAAGGGCCTTTTGCTAAAGCATTGCCCCAAAGAAATCAGCTCTTTTACCTGTAAATAAAAATACAAACACCCCCCAACAGTAAAACCCACCACCCAACCAACCCCCCCAATAAAAAGCCTATCTAAATAACCTAAGCTCCCCATTGCCCTGAAAAGGGCATTTGTATAGGCATTGCCCTTAAAAGATGAAAGCTCAATCCTATTGGCTGACTGGAACAGCCAATAGGAAGAGAGCAGCTCTAATCCTATTGGCTGATTGGAACCTTTCAGCCAATAGGAATGCAAGGGACGCCATCTTGGATGACATCACTTGCATTCAAGTTCCAGTTTACAGCAGCAACCATATTGAAGAGGAGCTCCGCACCCGGATGTCTTCAGGATGGACCCCCTCCGTGCCGGATAGATGAAGATAGAAGAGGCCTCATGGTTGAAGACTTCGCCAGATGGATGAAGATGGAAGAGGCCAACCGGATGAAGACTTCTTGCTGGCTGGATGGATCTTTCAAGCGGAACTTCAAAAACTGTAAGTGGATCGTTGGGGGTTAGTGTTACGTTTATTTAAGGTTTTTTTGGGTGGGTTTTATTTTTAGAGTAGGGTCTGGGCAGGTAAAAGAGCTAAATGCCCTTTTAAGGGCAATGCTAATACAAATGCCCTTTTCAGGGCAATGGGGAGCTTAGGTTCTTTAGATAGGCTTTTTATTTGGGGGGGGTGGGTTTTACTGTTGGCGGGTATTTGTATTTTTTTTTACAGGTAAAAGAGCTGATTTCTTTGGGGCAATGCCCCGCAAAAGGCCCTTTTAAGGGCCATTGGTAATTTATTGTAGGCTAGGGTTTTTTTTATTTTGGGAGGGCTTTTTTATTTTGATAGGGCTATTAGATTAGGTGTAATTCATTTTTATTTTTGATACTGTGGGAGGTTTCTTTTCTTTAATTTAGTGTTTGTTTTTTTGTAACTTTAGATTTTATTTTATTTTGTAATTTAGTAATTTGTAATAGTAGATTTAAATAATTTGAGTAGGGTTAGGGTTTTTTAATATGTAATATAGTTAATTTAATTGCTAGTTTAATGTAATGTTAGTATAATAGTTAGATTAGGTTAATTAATAGTTTAATATAGTTTATTTTAATTCTACAGGTAAGTTTTAATTTATTATAAGATAGGGATGTTGTAATTTTAATGTAAAATTAGCGGGTTGTTAGGTTTAGGGGTTAATAGCTTAATTTAGTTTATGGCGATGTGGGGGGCTTGCGGTTTAGGGGTTTATAGGTTTAGTTAATGGTAGTGATGTGGGAGGCCAGAGGTTTAGGGGTTAATATGTTTATTTAGTGGTGGTGGGGTCCCGGAGCGGCGGGATTGGGGTTAATAACATTATGTAGGTAGCAGCGATGTTGGAGCGGCAGATTAGGGGTGTTTAGACTTGGGGCTTATGTTAGGGTGTTCGGTGTAAAAGTTACTTGTTTTCAACCATAGAAATCAATGGGATATCTGGCAGCATCGAACATAAGCTTTCGCTGCTTTCAGACTCCCATTGATTCCTATGGCATCCGCGGCCACAAGGGTTGCGTATTGAAAACCAGGTACGCTGGGCCAGAATAGCTGCAAGTGTGCCTGTTAACTATTTGATAACTTTTAAAAAGTGTCAAATAGTGCCAAATGTGTATTCAGAACATCTGTAATGACGTAAGCATTGATCTGTGTCGGATTGAGACCGACGGATCGTATGTTATGTCACAGATTTCAACTTTTGCCGGTCTGTAGGCTTTGATAACTAGGTCAGATCAAGCCTACAAAAATTACACTGCGGAATTCCAGCGTATTTGCGGTTGACGGCTTGATAAATATTCCCCCATATCTGGAATTCCAAAACCTAGAATTTTTTTGAAATCCAAATTTTTTAAATAATATTTGTTTAAAAATAAAATGATTAAAAATTACCTTTTTCCCTACCAGAACATCACAGCAGTTTGTTTTTTGCTGTTTAAAATGCAATTGCTATTCTATATTTATTTAAAGCAACAACTATTACCTTTCTGATTACAGTACTGTATTATCTTTCTGTATACAAAAGTATTAAAAATGATATAAAACTACCTTTAGGTTGCATTTAAAGCTGTATTATGATATGTAAATATTGCCTAAATGACATAAGTATAGTATTGTTTACACCCATCCACTCTCCAAGATGTCCCATTTTACAGTTGCAATAAATAAAAATATTCTGAAACCCAAACTATTCAGAAATCCAAACCTTTTCTGGTCCCAAGCAGTTTGGTTTTGTACCTTTTTCTATTCTATATATTTCTTATATATAGAATCCATGTATATTTCAAGATTTATTTTTGCTCCTATCACCTTATTTTATTTTACTGTTCACTATACTTTGGCTTTTTGATTCAAAACATCACATGTCAAGCCTTACTAGCTGATTTTGAGAAGTCAAAGTGCACTTTGAGCCAATTTGAAATGGAACATAAAAGTACGTGAGAAACATATAAGAAAAGTATGTGTTCTCAGACAGTATAATAGCTTTGTATAGCTTGTTCCCAATTCATTCTGCTTAAACAGTTTCTCATGGACTGACAGTTTATACTTAATATTAAAAAAAAGATATCTTTTGTGTTAAAATAAAATGTTCAAAAATATTATTTTAATTTTCCTCTTGCTTAATAAACACTTCTGATTTCTTTTTTTTCAAGCTTTACGTAACAACATTGAAGATTAAAAATTAGACTTTGGTTAAAAAAAAAATATTTTCTTTTAATTTATAGTTTGACATTTAAGATTAATGTATCTACTTGGAATAAGATCAAATATTTTTATTTATTTTTAAAAAAAATTCTTCAAGTAGCTATTATATACTTAAGAAATATTCCAATATTTACAAAATGAGAAACAATTGAATGTTGATTCTCATTGAGTCGCAAAAAAAGTTGTTGTTTTTTTGCATCAGTACTGCATTCATTCTAATCCCTAAGAGCCGAGGAAATAGCCATCAAAAACAGAACTTTCCAAGATAAAAGTTTAATATCAATAGAATAAAGGGGCCCAATGAAGGCCGAAACGATCGTCTGGGGTTGCTGTGTTCCTTGTTCAGAGAGGAATTGCCTGGTATTTCGGCGCTGGACTGACCGTAATAGGCGGGATCAGACTGATATACTACAGGAAAGTTCTACTCTGTGAAAAGCATTACTGGGCTAAAAAGTTGCACCCAGGTGGTAAATCACCATAGAACAGGCTAACAATGTTATTGAGCCAGTTGTTCGTTCCTGTGAGTGCACTTCTCTCTGTATGTATTTAGTCTCCCTATGGGAAAAAGGGGCAACCAGACGTGGACTCCTTGCTCAGTGTGCTTAGAGGAATACTGCTACACCTCACCGACGAGGCCCAATGAAGGCCGAAACGATCGTCTGGGGTTGCTGTGTTCCTTGTTCAGAGAGGAATTGCCTGGTATTTCGGCGCTGGACTGACCGTAATAGGCGGGATCAGACTGATATACTACAGGAAAGTTCTACTCTGTGAAAAGCATTACTGGGCTAAAAAGTTGCACCCAGGTGGTAAATCACCATAGAACAGGCTAACAATGTTATTGAGCCAGTTGTTCGTTCCTGTGAGTGCACTTCTCTCTGTATATATATATATATATATATATATATATACTCACACTATCTATCTATCTATCTATCTATCTATCTATCTATCTATCTATCTATCTATCATCTATCTATAATCTATCTATCTATCTATATATATACTCACACTATCTATCTATCATCTATCTATAATATATCTATCTATCTATCTATCTATCTATCTATCTATCTATCTATCTATCTATATATATATATATATATATATATATATATATATATACAGTGAGTGCAGAATTAGTAGGCAAATGAGTATTTTGACCATATTATCCTCTTTATGCATGTTGTCTTACTCCAAGCTGTATAGGCTTGAAAGCCTACTACCAATTAAGCATATTAGGTGATGTGCATCTCTGTAATGAGAAGGGGTGTGGTCTAATGACATCAACACCCTATATCAGGTGTGCATAATTATTAGGCAACTTCCTTTCCTTTGGCAAAATGGGTCAAAAGAAGGACTTGACAGGCTCAGAAAAGTCAAAAATAGTGAGATATCTTGCAGAGGGATGCAGCACTCTTAAAATTGCAAAGCTTCTGAAGCGTGATCATCGAACAATCAAGCGTTTCATTCAAAATAGTCAACAGGGTCGCAAGAAGTGTGTGGAAAAACCAAGGCGCAAAATATCTGCCCATGAACTGAGAAAAGTCAAGCGTGCAGCTGCCAAGATGCCACTTGCCACCAGTTTGGCCATATTTCAGAGCTGCAACATCACTGGAGTGCCCAAAAGCACAAGGTGTGCAATACTCAGAGACATGGCCAAGGTAAGAAAGGCTGAAAGACGACCACCACTGAACAAGACACACAAGCTGAAACGTCAAGACTGGGCCAAGAAATATCTCAAGACTGATATTTCTAAGGTTTTATGGACTGATGAAATGAGAGTGAGTCTTGATGGGCCAGATGGATGGGCCCGTGGCTGGATTGGTAAAGGGCAGAGAGCTCCAGTCCGACTCAGACGCCAGCAAGGTGGAGGTGGAGTACTGGTTTGGGCTGGTATCATCAAAGATGAGCTTGTGGGGCCTTTTCGGGTTGAGGATGGAGTCAAGCTCAACTCCAAGTCCTACTGCCAGTTTCTGGAAGACACCTTCTTCAAGCAGTGGTACAGGAAGAAGTCTGCATCCTTCAAGAAAAACATGATTTTCATGCAGGACAATGCTCCATCACACGCGTCCAAATATTCCACAGCGTGGCTGGCAAGAAAGGGTATAAAAAGAAGAAAATCTAATGACATGGCCTCCTTGTTCACCTGATCTGAACCCCATTGAGAACCTGTGGTCCATCATCAAATGTGAGATTTACAAGGAGGGAAAACAGTACACCTCTCTGAACAGTGTCTGGGAGGCTGTTGTTGCTGCTGCACGCAATGTTGATGGTGAACAGATCAAAACACTGACAGAATCCATGGATGGCAGGCTTTTGAGTGTCCTTGCAAAGAAAGGTGGCTATATTGGTCACTGATTTGTTTTTGTTTTGTTTTTGAATGTCAGAAATGTATATTTGTGAATGTTGAGATGTTATATTGGTTTCACTGGTAAAAATAAATAATTGAAATGGGTATATATTTGTTTTTTGTTAAGTTGCCTAATAATTATGCACAGTAATAGTCACCTGCACACACAGATATCCCCCTAAAATAGCTATAACTAAAAACAAACTAAAAACTACTTCCAAAACTATTCAGCTTTGATATCAATGAGTTTTTTGGGTTCATTGAGAACATGGTTGTTGTTCAATAATAAAATTAATCCTCAAAAATACAACTTGCCTAATAATTCTGCACTCCCTGTATATATAATCTATTTATCTATATCTATCTATCTTTCTATCTATACACACACATACATAATACATTACATATTTTAATGCAGCAGTTTGAATGTAGAACTGCCTAAACTGTTTATACTGTGTTATAGTAAGGCATTGATAATAAAAATAACTGTTTTTTTTCTTCAATTCAGTATAACTTAATAGATAATGAATTAATTTACTTTATATTTATTTCTCTTTGGTATCTCACCTAGCTGCCTTAGCTCAAATTGTTCTCTTCAACTCATTTTTATCACTTTCACCACCATTTTTACCTTGCAGTCCCTGAGACCTTCCGCAGTGTGTGATTTTCTCACTGCCATCAGGCAAATCATCTATTATTATTATTATTATCGGTTATTTGTAAAGCGCCAACAGATTCCGCAGCGCTATGCCTGCGTAAGGTGACCTAGGCGGCAGTGACCAGTTCCTATTCTGTGGAAGCCGGACTGCATTAATTCTCTGGGTAGGTACTAGCTAACTTAATGAAACTGTTGCATTCAGTAAAAATATATATATTTATACAGCACATTTTGTTTGGATTCATTTTATATGACAAGCAATCATGTGTGCTAAACGTACTTGTTTCATAACAAATATATATTTATTGAATGCAGAACATTAT
Source organism: Bombina bombina (assembly GCF_027579735.1). NCBI lineage: Eukaryota > Metazoa > Chordata > Amphibia > Anura > Bombinatoridae > Bombina > Bombina bombina. The sequence continues at coordinate 427,688,111 of NC_069499.1, read as the reverse complement.
TTTTAGCAAGTTTAGCCCACTGATAAATAGTTTAAAACACATCACACAAAGAATTAACCGCTTCAAGTGAGTCACAGTGAGTGCAGAGTAAACGTTGCTGGAGGGCCGCTACCTTCTCCATTCCACTAACTGCATGCCATGAGGGAGTGGTGCTAACAAGCCTTGAAGCTAAAACAAAGGGGAGCGCTCAGCTACCAGAGTGCCATCCCTATATCTCCAGACCACCTCTCTCTCTCTGGCTGTTGTAGTAAACAAAAGATGGTAGGGGGTAGTGGATGGGGAGGGGTTGCTGGAACAACATAGACCAGTAAACTTTTGCAAAGCCAACTGCCGCACTGGCATGCTGCATATTCTCACATGTCTACTGATTAGACATGGTCTAAGGCAGCTACTCAGCTTGAGTCTCCGGGACAAATCCTGAGAAACTAAACACCTGGGACACAAGACAAAATTGTGGGATTGTCCCAGCCCGGGAGATCCAGGGCTGTTGGCAACTCAAATGTTCAGCACCCCCTCCCGGCACCTCCTCCTCTTCAACCTGAGCTCACAGTGTGCGATGCGTGCTTCGCCCTCCTTAACTTAGTGCTCTGCAGCTCTGCCACTCCAGTCTCACTGACACTGCCGTACTGCAGACTCCTACTGACTAGACTACACGTGCAGTCATGAGCCAATTGAGGAGACTACACGTGCAGTCAGTCAGCAGGAGCTGCGTGCCAAAGAAGTAAAAAAAAAATTAAAACAAAAAACATATTTTTTCATGTGCTGAAGTTGGGCCCTCCCTGAGTGAGGGACCTCCTGGGCCCGGTCGCAGTTGTGACCTCTGCATGGCAGGTAGTTCCACCCCTGTATACCGTTGTAATCAAAATTATTCAACCCTCATTGCAAATCAGGTGTATTGTCAAAATTTACAGACTTTCAGCTGCTTGCAATGAACAAATCAAACAAAAGCAATTGAAATAGCTCAAGACAACAAATGTTTCAAGTGGTTTCCCAAAAGTCTAATGAAAATGCAACTTTTAATTAATTCTGCAGTATCACAATTATTTAACCCCTTCATGGCAAGCATTTTTAGTACTAAGTAGAATACCCTTTTGCTGTTATTCTGGCAGAGTTCCTGAGGAATATTAGCCCATTTCTCATGAGCAATGGCATCCAGTCCAGTAATATTTTTAGGTTTGCATGCTGCAACCCCCGTCTTTGAATTCTACCAGAAATGTTCTATGAGGTTCAAGTCAGGTTACTGTAATGGCCACTGTACAATCTTCCAGGACTTCTTCTGCAACCAAGCCTTGGTGGAATTTGAGGTATGCTTGAGATAATTGTCCTGTTGAAAGGTCCAATGATGCCCAAGCTTCAGCTTCCTCACAGATGGCATGAGGTTTTCTCCTAGGATTTCCTGATACTTCAATTAATTCATCTTGCCTTCCACACGCTGCAGGTTTCCAGTGCCAGAGGATGCAAAGCAACCCCAGAGCATCACCAAGCCACCACCATGCTTAACTGTAGGCAGAGGTGTTCTTTTCAGACATAATGCTTATCCATCGGGTTCAAAAGTTCCAGTTTTGTTTCATCGCTCCACAGAACAGAATCCCAAAACTTCTGTGGCTTATTTATATGATTTTGAACATATTGGACCCAACTTTTCTTGTGCTTTAGGGTCAGTAGTGGTGTACGTCTTGGGGTTCTGGCATGGAAACCTTCTGCATTTAGTACGTGCCTTAGTGTGCAAACTGAAACCTCAGTGCCTGTTTCCACCAAGTCTTGCTGCAGGTCTTTTGCAGTCACTCAAGGTGTTTTCTCAACCTGCCTTCTCAGAAATCTGGTTGCGGTCATTGATAGCTTCCTTTCTCTTCCCGGTCCAGGTAGTGTAATCAATGTTCCTTTAACTTTGAACTTGCAAACTATGCTTCTAACTGTGTCTCAGTTCCTTTGCTATCTTTTTGTTTTCTGTTCCTTGTTTATGAAGGGCGATGATCTCTTCTCTTAACTTTTTGGACCATTCTTTTGGCTTAGTCATTTTTCTAACATGCAGTCAAACATGACACTCAACAAACCCCTAGCTTGTTCAGGTATTTTAATATGTTCTAGCTCAAGCACACCTTGTGCAACTAATGAAGTCTTTGATTAGTTGCATCAGGTGTGCTTGAAAAACACCTTTTTGCATATTTGTGCTGTTGTGAGGAATTCTATTCAGTCAATTTATTAATTTTGAGACAGCAGAATTCATTAAAAGTTGCATTTTCAGTTGAATTTGGGGAAACCACTTGAAGCATTCAATTGTTTTTGTTTGATTTGTTCATTGCAAATTTTGACAATAAACCTGATTTGCAATGGAGGTTGAATAATTCTGATTACAACTATATATATATATATATATATATATATATATATATATATATATATATATATATATATATATATATATATATAGTATCACTTGGGAAAAAACCTGAGACTAGCTCCAGCCCTTGTAGGCATCCACAGACAGGCACTCATGGTATATATAACAAAAAAAACCTTTATTTCAGCAAAGAATCAACATGCCTTATGCCAAAATGTTTCAGTTACAACCTGAACCTTGTTCACATGGAGGCAAACTTAACCTAACATTATGTGCTGAATACCCCCCTTATATACAAATACATTACCTGTTAATTACCTTTGCCATTACCAGCAGCTGTCAATGGATTGACATGTGCACATATCAACACCCCGCGCCGTCTGATGACGTCATCATCAGAACGTTTTAAGATTGAAGGATTCCTAGAGCCTGTTTGACAATCCGGTTTCGTTGGTAATGACAGAAGACGTTCCAGTCAAGTATGAGCTCACATGAGGGATCTGCACAGAGTTTTTGACAGTGAAGGGAAGGACATCGCTATTTGTGAACCTCTCCGGTCTTTCCGTCTGACTTCATTGTGAATCCCTGTTGCCTGAATCACCTGCGACCTCATCTGAGCCTGATTAGCTGTTATTATTTTCAAGTTTAGGATTTTTAACTATTTTTATTATTAGTCCACTTTGGATACTACACTGAGCCTAATATACATCTGATCATTTTCAAAGTGAACATTTTATAAGTGAGGCACTAATTTTTAAGAATTATACAAGAATTGAACAAGGATGGGGCAAGACACAAGGCAAGTACTCTTGTAAAACTATGTTTTATGTATCTCATTGTATCCTTTTGCAAGTGCTGCTGTAACACTGTGTCTTATGTGTTTACTTGGTTCCCACTTTCATAATAATGCTCAATATCTTCATATTCCTTTTTGCTACCTCTTGTCTCAATAACAAACTACATTATTCACTTACTCCTTCTCCCTCTCCACCTGCACTGTTCATTAGCCCATCTCTCTTATACTCACCTTACTTTTGTACTCATGAACTTTACCTATTCCTAAACACTCTCTCTCCCCCCTGCACTTCAGCCAAACAACAGTCTCATTACTGCAAATCTGATTCTCATCTCATGTCACTCTCCCTCGTGCTCATACTTACTGCTGGCGACATCTCCCCTAATCCTGGTCCCTCACAACCTCCTAGCCTTTTGCATCCTTGTGTGCCTTTTAATAGACTTCATAAACTAAACTCTGGTAAACTTAATCGCATTCCTCTTACATCTAAAAACCCCTCCCCCTTCACTTGTGCACTCTGGAACTCTCGCTCTGTCTGCAACAAGCTCACTTCTATCCATGATCTCTTTATCTCCCACTCTCTTAACCTTCTGGCTCTTACAGAAACATGGCTCTCTACTTCAGACACAGCATCCACTGCTGCACTGTCACATGGGGGTCTCCATTTCAGCCACACTTCTAGGTCTGGCAATAGACAGGGATTTGGTGTCGGTATTTTACTTTCCTCTCGTTGCACCTGCCAACAAATACAGCCCTTCTCTTCACTCACATTTTCTTCATTTGAAGCACACATGATTTGGTTATTCTCTCCCCTCTCTATACGTGTTGCAGTCATATACCACCCCCCTGGCTCCCCAACTCAATGTTTAGATCACTTTGCTGCCTAGCTTCCTTATTTCCTTTCCTCAGACACCCCTGCCCTCATTCTTGGTGACTTTAACACCCCTCTTGACAATCCCACTGCCTCCTCTGCAAAACTACTTCTTCAACTGACTTCCTCTTTCGGCCTGTCACAATGGACTGACTCTCCAACTCACAAAGATGGTCATTCCCTTGATCTGATTTTCACCTATCGATGCACTCTTTCAAATTTAACAAACTCCCCTTTTCCTCTCTCTGACCATCATCTCCTAACTTGCAAAATCACTTCCCTACCTACAACTCCCCCTCCCTCTACCCCTCACACCAAACTTCACAGAAGCACTTAGTCACTAGATCTGCATCAGCTTGCTAGCTCTCTCAAACCTCTCATCCATCACCTCCTTTTCCTGCCCTGACCAATCTATCTGCCAGTATAATTCCACCCTTACATTGGTCATTGACACTCTTGCCCCTCCAACCTTAGCTCAGAAACCACACTCTCATCCTCAGCACTGGCATACCCCTCTGATACGATACCTACGCAGATGCTCCCATACTGCTAAGTGACATTGGAGGAAATCTTGGAGTTCAGCTGACTTTCTTCACTACAAGTTCATCCTGAACTCCTACTATTCTGCCCTTAAACTTTATAAGCAACAATATTTTCTAATCTCATCTCTACTCTTTCCTCTAACCCTAAACGTCTGTTCTCCACGTTCAATACTCTTCTCCGCCCACCCCCACCTCCTAACACAACCTCTCTCTCAGCTCAAGATTTTGCAAGCCACTTCAACAACAAAATTGATTCCATCAGAAGTGAAATCAGCTCTCAACATACTTCCAATCTCCCACCCCCTCAAAAGCTCACGATCACCCAAAACCCAAATATCCAAAAATGCAGCTCTTTTGCCCATGTCAATGAGGATGATGTTTCTGCCCTTATACTGTCCTCCCACCTCACTACCTGTCCCCTCGACCCCATCCCCTCACAGCTACTCTCCTCCCTCTCTTCTACCCTCACCCCCATACTTACACACATTTTCAACCTCTCCCTCAGCACTGGTATATTTCCCTCATCTCTAAAACATGCACTGGTCACACCTATCCTCAAAAAAACCTTCCTTCGATCCAACCTCCCCTTCCAATTACCGCCCTATTTCCCTAATCCCTCTTGCCTCAAAGCTCCTCAAAAAGATAGTTTACGCACATCTATCCCATAGTCCCATGGATTTCAATACCATTTGTATGCCGATGACACCCAAATCTACCTCTCTGCACCAGACCTACCTCCTTCCTTACTAACCCATGTCACTAACTGTCTTTCTCACATCTCATCTTGGATGTCCTCTCACTACCTTAAGCTAAATCTCTCCGAAACTGAACTCCTTATTTTTCCCCCTTCTTCCAATGTCTCCACCCCCAAAATTTCTATAACTGTTGATAATTCCATCATTACCCCTACCCCACACACCCGATGTCTTGGGGTCACACTTGACTCAGATCTTTCCTTCACTCCTCACATTCAGTCCTTGGCTAAAGCCTGCCACTTCCACCTTAAAAACATTGCTAAAATTAGACATTTCCTGACACAAGATACAACCAAGATTTTAATCCACTCTCTCATCCTTTCCTGCCTCGACTACTGCAACTCCGTCCTCTCTGGTCTACCTAGCTGCCACATAGCTCCTTTACAATCCATTATGAATGCCTCTGCCAGGCTCATCTTCCTTACTCATCGCTCTTCATCTGCTGCACCTCTCTGCCAATCCCTTCACTGGCTTCCACTTGCCTCTAGGATTAAACATAAAATCCTCACCCTGACATATAAAGCTCTCAACTGCACTGCTCCCCCCTACATCTCAGAACTTGTCTCTAGATACTCTCCCTCCCATCCCCTTCGATTAGCTCAGGATCTCCTCCTCTCCTCCTCTCATGTTACTTCCTCACATTCCCGTTTACAGGACTTCTCCAGACTGGCCCCCATCTTGTGGAATTCCCTGCCTCGCTCCATAAGACTCTCCCCTAGTTTTAACAGCTTCAAGCACTCCCTAAAAACTCTACTATTCAGGGATGCAAACAACCAACACTAACCTTTCCTAACTCCACTGCTTTCCCCTTGAACCCCTTAGAATGTAAGACTATAGGCCCAGCTGTTTACAGATCGCTTCATAAGAGCAAACTACAACAGTGAAACTCTCGTCAGGGCCCTCTACCTACTTGACCCCTACAAAAGCTATCCTATACATCGACTATGTTTACAGTGCTGCGGAATCTGTTGGCGCTCTACAAATACCTGATAATAATAATAATCAACGTATATATTGTTGTAGTGCTGTTTTAATTTTAATTTTATGATTGTTAATATTTGTTTATTTCTTTTCATTTTACACCATTAAATCTTATTAAGACACTGATTATAACATTATAAGCAACATATTTATTTTATACATATTTATTTTATATATATTATTATACACCATACTATTTTAAGCTGTTTCTTCAGCGCTGTGGGTTTTTAGTTACCTTTACTGTGTGAAGGAACTTTAGTATTTCATTGCCATTAAAAACAAACAATATATCAACAAGAGATGTATATTGTTATCCAAAAAAACTATACCTAGAGATTAAGGTTATGTATTTATTGGCCGTATTTTTACCGGCAGTCTAATTGTACATCTAAAAAAAAACATATTCTAGATACAAAAAGGGATTATTCACATTGCAAGTGCTCATATAAATTAAAAATTAAAAACCCTTTTACTTATGCAACAATGAGTATTTTAGAAGCTTTCACTTCAAGAGAGGAATTGCCCACATTTATTTGTGCCAACAGCTATAGTCTATTACGGTGTTCAGTCATCTTGGACTAACTGTATCCAAGGTATAGATCCATTTGGTCTCAAGTCTCAGTAGTGCCAAAGCACGATTACCTCCCCGTCTCATCTGTGGTACATGATCTATGAGTATTGTTCACAGAGAGGATATCAGATGCCCTGCCTGCTGCAGGCAAATGATGGCATAAATAACATGGTCTGTTGTACATGTCAGGCTGTGTCTGATGTAAAACATTCAGTTTGTGTGTGGGTGATGGAATTTTCTACCAGTGATCATGTTGTTGCACGTAACACAATTCCCACATTAATAACATCCAGATTTGGCTTTTGGTAACCATGTATGTGCTTGATAACATTGTATCGGTTCTGATTTCACCAGAATGTCCCGTAAGTTCCTAGGTCGCTTATACACTATTCTTGGTGGGGATGAGCCAGCAAACGGTAAGATATTATCAGTGGCCACAATGGACCAATTTTTTGTGATGATGTACCGCACCTCTTTCGTGGCCGGGGTATACGTTGTAATAAAATTCATTATCTCTTCTTTGAGCACATATGGTTGTACCATCAAATCCTCCTGTGTGAGGTGTCTGATCTTTTCACACTGCTGTTGTAGCAATAGATCTGGGTATCCTTGTGCCTTGTGTCGCTTAGACATCTCTTGTATATGTGCTGTTTTGTGGGTTTCCTCAGTGTTGTTGCGGATAACCCGCAGGAGTTGCGAAGAACGCACCCCTTTCTTTTGATACTGTGGGTGAAAGCTTGTATAGTGCAATGTTGAATTTTTGTCAGTAGGTTTATTATAGAACGTAGTATGTAATTTTAAACCACACAGAGTATCCTTTTTGTAAATTTCTAAATCGAGAAAATATACCGTATTCAGATATTTCTCTATTTTAAAACGTATCGTAGTGTCAAGAGTATTAAGATTATCAAACCAAGTCATAAGTGTATCTAGACCCCTCGCCAAATCAAGAAAACATTGTTGATGTAGCAACGATAAAATTTAATTGGATCTTGTGTGCCTGAGAAAATGTGCTCCTTTCCGTACATTGCCATATAGATGTTGGCGTATGCTGGGCCATATTTGACCCCATAGCAGTCCCAAGTATCTGTAAGAATTACTCATTTTCTAAATGGAAGAAGTTTGTTTCAAGACAGAGTCCCAATAAATGTAAAGTAAACTCAATGGATGTACCCTCATAATGCTCATTATTAATTAACATTAATCTAATCATTTGTAATCCATGTTGATGTGGTATTACAGTATATAAATTAACTACGTCCATAGTTAAAAGTATATCCTCACTGTGCATATCCTCCATTGCTCTTAATAGACTAATAAGTTCAGATGAGTCTTTCAAATATGACCTTGTGGATAGAACAACTGGTTGCAAAACAAATGATCAATATATTCTGCAAGGGGTTGCAGTAGGGACCCCCTAGCTGATACAATCAGACATCCTGGGGGGTTTACCAGTGACTTATGTACTTTTGGCAACATATACAGTATAGGACAAATACAATTGATCACAGTCAAATACATAAAGACAACCTCATTTATAATTTTGGCAGAATATGCCATACCCAGCAGTTCATTCATTTGTTTCTTGAACACCCTTGTGTGTAATTACTTGTTAATTTCCTATAAGTTGACCCATCATTACGTTGCCTTAGTACTTCTGTTCTATAATTGGTATAGTTCAACACCACTATGTCCCCACCCTTATCGGCCGGTCTTATCACAATATTCTTGTTGATAGCCAGAGAATTAATGGCTACACAATCTTGTGGTGTTAGATTATCCCAAGTCTTGGTTTCTTTTTTCTGTTCAGATGCCAATTCTGATGCACAGATTCTATTAAATGTTTTAAGGGAGGAATGTGCGTTACTGGGTTCAAAATTACTACTAACCTTAAATGGTTTCTGTACATATGAGGGTTTGTCCTTAAAATATTCCTTTAATTTAAGCTGTCTCTGAAATTCACTAAGATCAACCTGTAGATAAAAAAGTTTAACTTTGGGAGTGAGCCTTTGTTCAAAACCGCATACTCACTGACACTAAGCGGTCAGGAGCTCAGTTTATACACTATTGTTTCGCCCTCTTTGGTGGTCCTTTCCATTTGTTTGTTTGTCCCCCCCCCTCCTGAAATGCCTATGTCTTGGCTAATGGATAAAGGGGGCTTCTGGGCTGATCTTGTAGTGATCCCACTTGTAGATGGTGCGCTATCATGAGTGTGTAAATTATCTCCCTTGGATGTATCACCTCTACTACTGTCAACTGTATCCAAATTGGTTTGACTACCCCTGAAGTAAGTCCTCCTACGTCATATTTTCCAAAAAGCTATTGGTAGACCCTCTTATCACATTAATCTTTTTTAACCATATTTTATTTCTTGTTCTGAAATGATAATAACGCTTGTTTATATTTGGTAACCTGTGTGGTGAGTTTATTCATCCAGTCTGTAGTTGTATCCTGACTTAAAATTGTCAGGAAATTATCTTTAAGGTGGGTAATATATTTTGTTTAAGCCTGGTGACTTCCTCTATTACCAATATCATAAGATCATGCGAGCATGTGTTCAGAATACCACACCACCGACTGCAAAAGTCTATACTGGTTCTACCCAGTGTATTTTGACAGTTTTCCACAACTAAGTGCTAGTTCACTTGTGCCATTTTGCTAACATTGTGCTCACTCCTGTGGAGTTACTTATGAGTCAGCACTGATTGGCTAAAATACAAGTCTGTTGAAAGAACTGAAATAGGGGACAGTCTGCAGAGGCATAGATACAAGATAATCACAGAAGTAAAAAGTATATTAATATAACTGTGTTGCTTATGCAAAACCCGGGAGAATGGGTAATAAAGGGATCTTTTTAAAAAATACAAATTATGGAGTACAGTGTCCCTTTAAAACCCAAATGGTTCATTTCACTATTTTTAATGTTTCACACAAGAATACATGACAGTCAAAGAAAATGGCTAACTACTGGTTGGTTTAAGTCAGGAAAAATGCCTTTTCTTTCTATGGTTTAGACTGAATGAAGATACTCATCTGAAACAATGGTACTCTAGAATTCTATCAGCCAATCGGAATTAAGGTAGGAAAATTCTGATTGGCTGATGGAATCAGCCAATCAGAATCAAGTTCAATCCGATTGGCTGATTCAATCAGCCAATCAGATTGAGCTCGCATTCTATTGGCTGTTCCGATCAGCCAATAGAATGCGAGCTCAATCTGATTGGCTGATTGAATCAGCCAATCGGATTGAACTTGATTCTGATTGGCTGATTCCATCAGCCAATCAGAATTTTCCTACCTTAATTCCGATTGGCTGATATAATCCTATCAGCCAATCGGAATTCGAGGGACGCCATCTTGGATGACGTCCCTTAAAGGAACCGTCATTCGTCGGGAAGTCGTCGGTGAAGATGGATGTTCCGCGTCGGCGGGATGAACATGGATCCGGAAGAAAGAAGATTGAAGATGCCGTTGATAGAAGACTTCAACCGGATCATGGACCTCTTCAGCTCCCGCTTGGATGAAGACTTCAGCCGGATCATGGACCTCTTCAGCTCCCGCTTGGATGAAGACTTCAGCCGGATCATGGACATCTTCAGCCCCCCGCTTGGGCTTGGATCAAGACATCGGAGGAGCTATTCTGGATTGATCGGTGAACCTGGTATGGTGAAGATAAGGTAGGAAGATCTTCAGGGGCTTAGTGTTAGGTTTATTTAAGTGGGGTTTGGGTTAGATTAGGGGTATGTGGGTGGTGGGTTGTAATGTTGGGGGGGGTATTGTATGTGTTTTTTTTACAGGCAAAAGAGCTGAATTCTTTGGGGCATGCCCCGCAAAGGGCCCTGTTCAGGGCTGGTAAGTAAAAGAGCTTTGAACTTTAGTAATTTAGAATAGGGTAGGGCATTTTTTTATTTTGGGGGTCTTTGTTATTTTATTAGGGGGCTTAGAGTAGGTGTAATTAGTTTAAAATTGCTGTAATATTTTTCTGATGTTTGTAAATATTTTTTTATTTTTTGTAACTTAGTTCTTTTTTATTTTTTGCACTTTAGTTAATTTATTTCATTGTATATATTTGTAGATATTGTATTTAATTAATGTATTGATAGTGTAGTGTTAGGTTTAATTGTAGGTAATTGTAGGTATTTTATTTAAATAATTTATTGATAGTGTAGTGTTAGGTTTAATTATAACTTAGGTTAGGATTTATTTTACAGGTAATTTTGTAATTATTTTAACTATTTTAACTATTAAATAGTTCTTAACTATTTAATAGCTATTGTACCTGGTTAAAATAAATACAAAGTTACATGTAAAATAAATATAAATCCTAAAATAGCTATAATATAAATATAATTTATATTGTAGCTATATTAGGATTTATTTTACAGGTAAGTATTTAGCTTTAAATAGGAATAATTTATTTAATAAGAGTTAATTTATTTCGTTAGATTTAAATTATATTTAACTTAGGGGGGTGTTAGTGTTAGGGTTAGACTTAGCTTTAGGGGTTAATACATTTATTAGAATAGCGATGAGCTCCAGTCGGCGGATTAGGGGTTAATAACTTTATTATAATAGCGGTGCGGTCCGCTCGGCAGATTAGGGGTTAATAAGTGTAGGCAGGTGGAGGCGACGTTGTGGGGGGCAGTTTAGGGGTTAATAAATATACATGTACATGTTAGAGTGTTAGGTGCAGACGTAGGAAGTGTTTCCCCATAGCAAACAATGGGGCTGCGTTAGGAGCTGAACGCGGCTTTTTTGCAGGTGTTAGGTTTTTTTTCAGCTCAAACAGCCCCATTGTTTTCTAAGGGGGAATCGTGCACGAGCACGTTTTTGAAGCTGGCAGCGTCCATAAGCACCGCTGGTATCGAGAGTTGAAGTTGCGTTAAATATGCTCTACGCTCCTTTTTTGGAGCCTAACGCAGCCATTCTGTGAACTCTCAATACCAGCGGTATTTAAAAGGTGCGGCCAGAAAAAAGCATGCGTAGCTAACGCACCCCTTTGGCCGCAGAACTCTAAATCTAGGCGTTAGAATGATGCATTCATTGCACAGCCCACTTGCCCTTCCTTATAAACCAGAAATAGTTTACTAGTATAAAAATATTGGAATTTACTAATTTAATAATAATTTAATAATTTGGAGATATTTATAAAGCACTACAGTTAAGTGGAATGACACAGGTTATGTTATAGATATTTGCATTTCAACAACTTCAAGTAGCAATTGAAGATACAGAGAGATAAGAGAATATTAAGGTTTCAGCTGAAAGAAAACTTACCATTTACATCTTATTTAAGCTAGGCAATTATAGTTTTCCATGTCTATGTCCTTCTATAGTTTAAAACATTTCTGACCAGAGAACTTCAGTAAAAAGAATGGGATTTTATCTTCCTCTCCCAAAATTATATTTACATTTTTTTCTCTAGCATGTTTTTTGTGATATATATATATATATATATATAGCGTATAAAAGGCACTAAGCCTACGTTGCCCTGGGTGCACTTCAAAGTAAATAGATAGTCCCAGAAATAGAAGTCACTCACAGGGTCTTAAAGGGACATAAAACACACATATTTTCTTTCAGGATTCAGAAAGAGCATGCAATTTTAAACAACTTTCTAATTTACTTTTATTATCTAATTTGATTCATTCTCTTGATATATTTTGCTGAAAAGCATATCTAGATAGGCTCAGTAGCTGCTGATTGGGTGCTGCACATAGATGCTTCGTGTGATTGGCTCACACATGTGCATTGCTATTTCTTCAACAGAGGATATCTAAAGAATAAAGCAAATTATATAATAGAAGTAAATTGGAATGTTTTTTAAAATTGTACTCTCTATCTGAATCATAAAAGAAAAAAATTGGGGTTAGTGTCCCTTTAAGCTTAAATGCCCAAAGTATTTATTGACATTTCAGGGGTTTCCCCCGTTTTCTAAACAAGTATAGCAACTCACCACCGTACATCCCCACATCTCACCGAAAATGGCGTCCACGGCTGCATCCCGGAAGTTGCCGGCATCAGGTGATCCTTGTGTCATGTGGCATCGTCATGGCAACTGGACGCTCAGTCGGGATCGTTGTGTGATTAAAACAAGTAGACCGTGCTGTATGGCAACGTAATGGAACAATCTAAAAGGAATACACATTGAATGAATACTAGGGGGGGTAGTTATCAAGCCGTCTACTTTTCTGGCTTCGCCGGCCCAATACGCCCGCCTAAGCTCGCCTACCTTCGCCGCCGCGGACCTTGAATACGTTCGCCTAAGTTATCAAATAAAGCTGTCAAAAAGAAGCGGGGCGATGAGCAGCGGACTGTGAGAGTTATCACTCATCCGATCTCGCTGCTCTTCGGCTTTTTCCCAGCTTTATTGCTAGCCTATCACTAAGCACCCACACTAAACTACACTGTTCTATCCCTATACCGGCGCCCCCGGAGCCTCCCGCAACTCAATAAAGTTACTAACCCCTAAACCGCCGCTCCTAGACCCTGCCGCAAGTCTTATAAATGTATTAACCCCTAAACCGCCGCTCCTAGACCCTGCCGCAACTCTGATAAATGTATTAACCCCTAAACCACCGCTCTCGGAGACCGCTGCCACCTACATTATACCTAGTAACCCCTATCCTGCCCCCCCTATACCGACACCCTCTATAATAAAATTATTAACCCCTATCCTGCTGATCCCGCACCTCGCTGCAACTAAATAAATAGTTTAACCCCTAAACCGCCGCTCCCTGAACCCGCCATAACCTATATTAAACCTATTAACACCTATCCTGCCCCCCCTACACCGTCGTCACCTATAATAAATTTATTAACCCCTATCCTGCCCCCCACTACACCGCCGCCACTGTAATAAAATTATTAACCCCTAAACCTAAGTCTAACACTAACCCTAACGCCCCCCTAACTTAAATATTAATGAAATAAATCTAAATAATATTTTTATTATTAACTAAATTAATCCTATTTAAAACTAAATACTTACCTTTAAAATAAACCCTAATATAGCTACAATGTAATTAATAATTATATTCTAGCTATCTTAGGATTTATTTTTATTTTACAGGCAACTTTCAATTTATTTTAACTAGGTACAATAGCTATTAAATAGTTATTAACTATTTAATAGCTTACCTAGCTAAAATAAACTGAAATTTACCTGTAAAATAAATCCTAACCTAAGTTACAATTACACCTAACACTACACTATACTTTAATAAATTATTCCTATTTAAAACTAAATACTTACCTGTAAAATAAACCCTAAGATAGCTACAATATAAATAATAATTATATTGTAGCTATCTTAGGATTTATATTTATTTTACAGGTAACTTTGTATTTATTTTAGCTAGTTAGAATAGTTATTAAATAGTTATTAACTATTTAATAACTACCTAGCTAAAAGAAATACAAAATTACCTGTAAAATAAATCCTAACCTAAGTTACAATTAAACCTAATACTACACTATCATTAAATTAATTAAATAAACTACCTACAAATAACTACAATTAAATACAATTACATCAACTAACTAAAGTACAAAAAATAAAAAAAGCTAAGTTACAAAAAATAAAAAAATAAGTTACAAACATTTTAAAAATATTACAACAATTTTAAGCTACTTACACCTAATCTAAGCCCCCTAATAAAATAACAAACCCCCCCAAAATAAAAAAATGCCCTACCCTATTCTAAATTAAATAAAGTTCAAAGCTCTTTTACCTTACCAGCCCTTAAAAGGGCCATTTGTGGGGGCATGCCCCAAAACGTTCAGCTCTTTTGCCTGTAAAAGAAAAATACAACCCCCCCCAACATTAAAACCCACCACCCACATACCCCTAATCTAACCCAAACCCCCCTTACAAAAACCTAACACTAATCCCCTGAAGATCATCCTACCTTGTCTTCACTCAGCCGAGCAGCGATGGAACCGAAGTGGACATCCGGAGCGGAAGAAGTTAATCCTCCAAGCGGCGCTGAAGAAATCTTCCATCCGATGAAGTGTTCCGATCAGCCAATAGAATGCGAGCTCAATCTGATTGGCTGATTCCATCAGCCAATCAGATTTTTCCTACCTTAATTCCGATTGGCTGATAGAATCCTATCAGCCAATCGGAATTGAGGGGACGCCATCTTGGATGACGTCCCTTAAAGGAGCCTTCATTCGTCGTAGTCCGTCGGTGAAGAAGGAGGTTCCGCGTCGGCGGGAGGAAGATTCAAGACCCGGCTTGGAAGATGACATCGCCCGGATAGAAGACATCTTCAGCGCCTCTTGGAAGATGACATCGGCCGGATCAAAGACTTCTTCAACGCCGCCTGGATGATGACTTCATCGGATGGAAGATTTCTTCAGCGTCGCTTGGAGGATTAACTTCTTCCGCTCCGGATGTCCACTTCGGTTCCATCGCTGCTCGGCTGAGTGAAGACAAGGCAGGATGATCTTCAGGGGATTAGTGTTAGGTTTTTGTAAGGGGGGTTTGGGTTAGATTAGGGATATGTGGGTGGTGGGTTTTAATGTTGGGGGGGTTGTATTTTTCTTTTACAGGCAAAAGAGCTGTTTTCTTTGGGGCATGCCCCCACAAATGGCCCTTTTAAGGGCTGGTAAGGTAAAAGAGCTTTGAACTTTATTTAATTTAGAATAGGGTAGAGCATTTTTTTATTTTGGGGGGGTTTGTTATTTTATTAGGGGGCTTAGATTATGTGTAAGTATCTTAAAATTGTTGTAATATTTTTAAAATGTTTGTAACTTATTTTTTTATTTTTTGTAACTTTAGTTAGTTGATGTAATTGTATTTAATTGTAGTTATTTGTAGGTAGTTTATTTAATTAATTTAATGATAGTGTAGTATTAGGTTAGGATTTATTTTACAGGTAATTTTGTATTTCTTTTAGCTAGGTAGTTATTAAATAGTTAATAACTATTTAATAACTTTTCTAACTAGCTAAAATAAATACAAAGTTACCTGTAAAATAAATATAAATCCTAAGATAGCTACAATATAATTATTATTTATATTGTAGCTATATTAGGGTTTATTTTACAGGTAAGTATTTAGTTTTAAATAGGAATAATTTATTAAAGTATAGTGTAGTGTTAGGTGTAATTGTAACTTAGGTTAGGATTTATTTTACAAGTAAATTTCAGTTTATTTTAGCTAGGTAAGCTATTAAATAGTTAATAACTATTTAATAGCTATTATACCTAGTTAAAATAAATTGAAAGTTACCTGTAAAATAAATATAAATCCTAAAATAGCTAGAATATAATAATTAATTACATTGTAGCTATATTAGGGTTTATTTTAAAGGTAAGTATTTAGTTTTAAATAGGATTAATTTAGTTAATAATAAAAATATTATTTATATGTATTTAATTAATATTTAAGTTAGGGGGGCGTTAGGGTTAGTGTTAGACTTAGGTTTAGGGGTTAATAATTTTATTACAGTGGCGGCGGCGTAGTGGGGGGCAGGATAGGGGTTAATAAATGTATTATAGGTGGCGACGGTGTAGGGGGGGCAGATTAGGGGTTAATAAATTTATTATAGGTGGCGACGGGTTCAGGGAGCTGCGGTTTAGGGGTTAATATGTATAGAGTAGCTTGCGGTGGGCTCCGGGAGCGGCGGTTTAGGGGTTAATATGTATAGAGTAGCTTGCGGTGGGCTCCGGGAGCGGCGGTTTAGGGGTTAATATGTATAGAGTAGCTTGCGGTGGGCTCCGGGAGCGGCGGTTTAGGGGTTAACATATTTATTATAGTGTCGGTGGGCTCCGGGAGCGGCGGTTTAGGGGGTAATAACTTTATTTAGTTGCGGCGGTGTAGGGGGGACAGATTAGTGGTGTTTAGACTCGGGGTACATGTTAGGGTGTTAGGTGCAGACAGCTCCCATAGGAATGAATGGGATGTCTGGCAGCAGCGAACTTGTACTTTCGCTATGGTCAGACTCCCATTGATTCCTATGGGATCCGCCACCTCCAGGGGTGGCGGTTTGAAAACCAGGTACGCTGGGCCGTAAAAGTGCCGAGCGTACCTGCTAGTCATTTGATAACTAGCAAAAGTAGTGAGATTGTGCCGCACTTGTGTGCGGAACATCTGGAGTGACGTAAGAATCGATCTGTGTCGGACTGAGTCCGGCGGATCGAAGCTTACGTCACTAAATTCTACTTTAGCCGGTCTCGAGCCTTTGATAACTAAGGCGAATCAGCCTCGCCACAAATACGCTGCGGAATTCCAGCGTATTTGAGGTTGACGGCTTGATAACTAGGCCCCTTTGTATACTAGAGTAGTGTACATATAATGACAAGAGTATCTTTTAACAATTTGCTGTCAATATAAAGTATACATTACATAAAATGCAGAAATTGGCATAGGCATCAGAAATAAACATCAAAAATGAACATAACACAGTAGGCTTAGTTGCATTTGTTAAAAAATTTAAGCTCCATATTGTAAATGCAACAAAACAGAGCTATATAAGTAAAAGACAGGATACTTTAACATACTCCAGCCTGGAGTAGATTCAGAAGTAATTTGAGGAAGCACTTCTTTACAGAAAGAGTGATTGATTTATGGAATAAACTTCCTCAAGAGGTAGTAGCAACAAACACTGTGGGGGACTTTAAAAATGCATGGGACAAGCATAGGGCTATCCTACGAACTAGATAAGTTTATACTGTTAGGTAAGGTCGGGCAGACTTGCTGGGCCTATGGCTCTTATCTGCCGTCAATATCTATGTTTCTATGTTTGTCTAATTTCTAGTGTTGCTTATGATCTCTAGTACAGGCTACTGTGCCTAGCTTGTTGTCTAGAACATAGGGGATACATATTGTTACCCTTATATTATGTAAGACGTATACTGGCAAGTATATTAAAACTAAAAAAACTAAAAATTAAAAAACTTGCACTATGCTTATATTTGTTTTGAAAATGGGGGGAAACCCTGAAACATCAATAAATCTTTGGTTATTTAAGCTTAAGACCCTGTGACTTCCATTTCTGGGACTATCGTAGGCTTAGTGCCTTTTATACGCTAGGAGTGCTTCTACCTTCTTTGGAACTTATATTACTTTTGTAGCAGCACCCAGATAGTTGGATACATTCATGCATTTTCCTTACAAGGTAATTTCTTTTTGGCATAGATTGTATGCAAGTGCTTACATGGAACAGGAACATGAATTTAACACAGACGGAGATGAGGTAATTAAAGAGGCAGAAGAGTTTTTCTTTACGGAGGAGGATGGCTCCAGAATTAGATTCATTCCCATACCACAAAAAGTCACCATAGAACACTTCACACATCTATGCTAAACTAGCAAAATTAAAAAGAAAAGGATTTAATCTTAAACGCCACGTATCTCAGGAAGAAATTCATACCGCGGGGGTTCTGAATCAGGAATACACCCACTATTGGTAGAAATAACCCTGCTTTCTGCCTGAAATGATGTAATATTATGAACAAGTGTTTCCTGGACCAGATCTTACTGGTTATAGAAGAGGTCACCAGACTGCTGGAAATAAATAGAAGGGAAACCAAGGCATATGAGGATTTACATCTGACCTGATTGGAAGCAGAAAAGGACCAAAACTGGCTCAATAAGCTTAAGGAGGAGGTAGACAAATATGAAAACAAGCTGATTGCCTTTAAAAATCGTAAACTGGGCGGAACTTCCGGGTGACGGCCATGATAAATCGCAAGACTTTGATCTCTTCCAATCTCTTGCGCAAATCTGCATGAAATCTCCTCTATACTGCCCCATTGCATATATTTTTTTGATGGTTACCACTAACACTGGATTTGATGCAATACTCTGTATACCAGAAGGATCTTAAGGTTGTGGCCTACTACCTTACCCCCCGGCAGGGAAACTGTTTACCTGCTGTTAGAAGACAGTGATGTCCCGCAAGACACTGCAGAATCCTCTCTCAGCTAGACACTACCCACACCAGCAATAACTTTGTTTACCTCACCCCTGCCTTGCATTTACTACTAAACATCCATTATGGAGATCCCTTCATATTTCCTAGAAGAGCTACGCCGTTTGCTTGCTAGTCACCATGCCGCCTTATAGGATAAACTGGACACAATATTCCACAGTGGCAATATTCACTTGGTCCAGCAACCCATCCAAACTGAGCCAGGCATGACAGAGGGTGGGAGCGGTGGCGTCCACATCCTACCCCCAGAAAAACTACAGGAGAACGGGAACGTAGTACCGTGGAGCTGCTCATGCATCACGAGTGGCGGTGAAAGAATCAGAAATTGCTTTAACGGGTTCGGCTAATCTACTCCAATCCCATGTCATAACAAGTGAAAAGCTCAATTCCGACACAGCACAGAGCCGAGGGAAGATGGAATTCAAATAATGTAACTAAAAGAATAGGGAGAGTGTTCACTTGTATAGATATGCAAAGTCACAACTCTCGGGAAGCACATCTCTGCTTAGCGCTATCCCACTGGGTGGTAGGAGAGACACACACAATCAAAGTTATAACAGTATAACAGTTAAAGCTGTCCAGCGTAATAGAGCATACCATCCAACATTGGAGCTTCTTGCTTTGTTTATTTATTCAATTGGTCACAGCTGATATTGTGGAAGAATATATCACACCCTTTTCAAACAGCATATACTTTTATACACACAGGTGTCTCACAACCCTTGCAATGAGTCCATTCACTTGCGGTTTCACCAAACTTTTATTCAAATTCTTCTTGCGTGGATATCTGATATACCTCTGCTAGATCTGTATCCAAGGCCTCTCTTGTCCCAAATGCAAGCACCATCTACCCCACAGAAACCTGATCCGCACACATGGGGGCGTGCCCAAGGGACCAGGGCAGGCTGATGACTATGTCGTTTCTCACAGATATTCTCCAATTAGAGGTCTCCTTAATAATCCCTAAGAGATAATAACTTGTAGCACGTAGCACATAGCTCGTAGCGCAGCACTGTTTAATCCATCACAGCAGATGTATGCAAGGAACCGTAGCCAAAAAACACTCCAAAAGTACTTGGCCAGCAAAAGATAAACAGTGTGCTCTCCTCCACTCCAGGAGTTTTAACACATTAGGTGACAGGTACCTAGCAGGGTGCTAGAACACTCATACAGGCAAAGAAACAGTCCCAAAGAGAAGAACAAGAGTGTTAGCAAAATTAATTTAAAACATAGCATTTTTTAAATATCTGTCATAAAAACAGGAGGTTTGGCATAACGTCGTAATCATAGCACAGGGATGCCAGTAACAGGTGTGCAATATATACACAAATTGTAGTAACATCATTGGCTAAAACCATAGAACTTTAAAACAAAGTTATGCCCACAAAAAGTAATCCTTACACAATTGAAGCAGAATAAAGCAAAATATTGTTAGTGCAAATCTAAGAAACAACAATTATTGTTCCATATAGTTACAAAAAAGAAACACACACATATCTATCTATCTATCTATATCTATATATATATGGAAAAAATATTTAGGAAAAGGGGATAGAAACGAATGGCGCCACACTCTGGAAATATGCCCAATATGTTATTTCAAATACAAATGGGAATAGGAGAACGATGTAGTGTGATAAAGTGTTGGTGCAAAGTATATAGAAACCAAACACAGGTAAATAGTATAATATAAACGATAGTATATCTCTTAACTATATATGTCAAATAAATATCTCCCACATAACATGCTGTGAGGAAGAATGTATACATAGATGTATCGATTCAATGGAGCATTAGATGTATATGTATACTAATATTGATACTGTTGTTACTAGTAATGCCGCAAAGTAGCTGAAAAAGAAATAGTGTGTCATATGATTACACACAAAACAGACCCATGTATAACTGATAGTGAAGATATACGAACACTCTTCCGTTATACTACTAATGCTCAGGGTCACAAAATACAAGATACGATGCTAAAAATACAAAAATTATTATCAAAATGGAAAATGTTACTTGTAAATTAGATATTGATTATAAATTGAATTAAATAAAAAGGGGTAACATAATATCGTTATAATTATAACACAGTGAAGATTATGTGTGATAAACGTCCTAAGGAACAAAATTATACTGCTATAGATGAGTATTTTTATAGTCCATATCAAATATGCAGAACTTCAAGTAGATAGTACTTCAATCAACAACGTTCCCATTGGGAGCTTACTTACACTCCTTCACCTCAATCTCATGAGGTAAGTGCCGCGTAGTGTACAGATAATTCTCCTTCCCGGTATCAGCTGTAGGTTTGAGGTGTGTTGTCTTTTCAATACTGATCTCTCCTCTCACCGCTCTTTCCCCACAGTGCGTGCAATCATACAAGAAAAAGGACATACGATAGTGCAACACTGTTTTAAAATGACACACTATTTATTAATATACAACGATGTATGCTTACATCAAGGACCCTCAATATTATGAGGTAATTAAAAACTTTAAAATCCTTTTACTAGATTGCGGGAGCACGGTGCTGGTAACATATGCACACAGTGCAAACTTAGCATAAGGTAAGACACAATCCTGTGGATTGTGTCTTACCTTATTTGATATGGACTATAAAAATACTCATCTATAGCAGTATAATTTTGTTCCTTAGGACGTTTATCACACATAATCTTCACTGTGTTATAATTATAACGATATTATGTTACCCCTTTTTATTTAATTCAATTATAATCAATATCTAATTTACAAGTAACATTTTCCATTTTGATAACAATTTTTGTATTTTTAGCATTGTATCTTGTATTTTGTGACCCTGAGCATTAGTAGTATAACGGAAGAGTGTTCGTATATCTTCACTATCAGTTATACATGGGTCTGTTTTGTGTGTAATCATATGACACACTATTTCTTTTTCAGCTACTTTGCGGCATTACTAGTAACAACAGTATCAATATTAGTATACATATACATCTAATTCTCCATTGAATCGATACATCTATGTATACATTCTTCATCACAGCATGTTATGTGGGAGATATTTATTTGACATATATAGTTAAGAGATATACTATCATTTATATTATACTATTTACCTGTGTTTGGTTTCTATATACTTTGCACCAACACTTTATCACACTACATTGTTCTCCAATTCCCATTTGTATTTGAAATAACATATTGGGCATATTTCCATAGTGTGGCGCCATTCGTTTCTATCCCCTTTCCCTTTTCCTAAATATTTTTTCCATATTATATCTAACAGGTGAAGAGTACTTGGGGGCACAATTCACACTGGTTAGACATTCGAAGGCAGCCAGCCATACACTCTAGGTTAGAAGTATCTATAGGGTGGATCTCCAGCGCCAAACCTACACTCATCTTCCTTCACACATATATATATATATATATATATATATATATATATATATATATATATATATATATATACATATATATATATATATATATAAAATATCCAGAATATATATATATGGATTATAAACAGATATATACCAAATAGGGATAGTTCATACAAGATATATATATTTATGAGATATAAGAGGTGGGCTAGTAGTAAATATCATATATAATGATATGTAAACATCCTAAGATCATAACAGTCTAGTCCAAAGTCTGGTTGGGGCATCAAAGTAGATGCACAATACTATACAGAGATATATTAATTTACCTCCTAATTCAACCAAGGTACAACAATAATGTTTCAAATCAAGCAGGATAAATAAAATGTATATTGTATATTAATAGTGTAAACCTACAAAAAAGAGAGATCCTACAAACCAAATACTTCGGATAATATACAACCACCTAACCCAGTAGACCAGCTAAAGATGGAATTCAACTCACGAGGGATCTTGAGTTAAAAGCATGATCACGACTACAGAAGCTCAGTGGTACATACCACATACCCTCCTGCTTTATTACAGTTGCATATGCTCCTCCGTGGTAATGCACATCCCTTGCCAGATCTAAGGAAAGTTAACTTTCATCCACACAAAATCTCACTGCCCTCTCAGTGGGACCCTGGAGGATTACTGGTTCATTATAACCAGAAGGCATCCCAACTACCTGTTACATAACATTGCTTACTGCACGACCTGTCTGCCGCTACTATTGGTCCCTGATGGCCTAATTCTGGATAACTGTTAAAGAACAACTTGCTTTATTTGGCACTAGAAGGGGGTAAATATTTGGTCTTTGGCTCTCCTAGTCGTGACTCCCATCTACACATGTGCAGGCTACTGGGCATATATTAGCAGACTCTAGGCATGTGTTGGGCACTACTCATACTGCTTCCCTGTCTGAGAACTGGAATTATTCCTGCCGCTATATGTGGACTTGCTACCTGTAGATTTATAACATCTGTAGTCAGTTTTGCTACAATTAACATTGCAGTTGTACGTAAATCACAGTACTCAATTTCGAGTTTAAACTTTGATGTTTCATTCTATCTAAATCTATAATAGACTTTGCAAACTTTACATTTTGATGCTGTGGTCAGGTTTGTACTTTTCCCCTTACATGCATTGACCATGCTTCTGGTCCTGCACCAATGTTATCACTCTGATATGTACGGTCGTTATACACACACACAACATTCTCTTCAAGCTACACTAAATATGCCATATTTAAGAGACAAGACAAAAAAACATATACCTTTGTTCTTTAGGACATAAGGCAGATTAGAATAGTGTTTGATTTGTTATTTATAGCTCTATCAGTGAGAGAGGTCAAAGCTTCAAATCTGCAAAACACTTTGCTAGACATACCCCACAGTCAATATAAAAAAAATGTATCTTCTTCAGCACTCTAAGTACTAATATTATTGTTATTCACTTGCCTAATATAGCTCATTCCATGTTTTAACATGCTAGTTGTCTTAATACAAGGCAACCCCATACTATTACATATACAACGCTGCAGTTTTTAACTCTAGAGCTAAGTTTTAGATATTTGATCCATTATATCCACTTACAACTTTTTATAGGGACAGTATATTAATATCAAAACCCTGAGCGTCCTAACTCCAAATGTAACGTGTATTCTACAAATGTGAAGTGTCCTAAATATATCTTTAGAGAAATCACACCATGCAACCTAC
This sequence comes from Bombina bombina, assembly GCF_027579735.1. Lineage (NCBI taxonomy): Eukaryota > Metazoa > Chordata > Amphibia > Anura > Bombinatoridae > Bombina > Bombina bombina. The sequence continues at coordinate 427,664,184 of NC_069499.1, read as the reverse complement.
CCTATTTGGCTAATGTATTACCAGTCCCGCTCTCCTCCAAGTGGAAGATATGATTTATGATTTCTTGTAGCAAGACCCATGTTATTGTTATTGATATATATATATATATATATATATATATATATATATATATATATATATATATATATATATATATATATATTAAAGGATAGGCAGGGATATGTGTCATACTTATCTGTGTATTTTCCTTTCTACATTACGTTAAAATCAACAGTTTAAAACTACAGTTGCTAGTTTATATACGTGGAGATTTCTAGCCCTCAAAAAATTTTATTCTGTAAATAGTACTTAGTTTTTTAGATTACATTCCGTTATCTAATAGACACAGTAACCTAATAGCTCCCTGTCACCATATTTAAAGTGTCATACTAAACTATGTGTCAAATGAAACTAAAGGTCAGCTTTACCATTTAATATTATCAAGTTATTATGCAATACTATACATTCCTAATTCAGTCCTGAAAAGATTTTTTTTATATACTCTAAAATTTATCCCAATTGACTGCCCGGAGGCTTTTCCCCCCCATTAAATGTTTTCGGGTACTTTTGATCTCACCCAAAGACAAGTAGAGCGGTATACTTCGTAATTACCGCATTAAATAAAACCCTTTCTCCTACTTGATCGAGAGTCACTGTTAACACCTCTTTACATTGAAAACTAGAAAGAAACAGAAAAGTTGTGATAACAACAGAACATTTTTTTTTATTTTACTACATGGATACTATATTTTTTTGTTTAATGCTTATTGGGACAATATATAGTTTTATATTGTTGTATAAGATATAATAAATTTTCTTCTATAACTTTTCACTTTAATATTTCAAAGATCTAAAAGTGATAATTGGTTTAACTAGTTCTCATTTAAGCCAACTTCTTTTTTCTTCTCTTGGGTGAGAGACCCAATTTAATCCTGGAGGACTTTTTAATGTATGAAGAATGAGGTTCCAATTCTGCATAGCTTTAAAATTTTCAGATCTCAATAAAAAAAAAAAAAAAAAAAAAAAAAAAAATCGTTAACTGGAAGACGTGACCCAAGATTACAAGAATATCGCTGGCAGATGAGCCCCAAAGAGAGGGTACAATATAAGTCTAATAGACCCTGGAGACAACGATACAATCGGGCACGGCCACTAGGAACAGTGGACAGCTCGGGTAACAGCTCAGATTCGGATAACATCACCCACTTATCTTCCACACAAGCAGATAGTCAATGCAGGATGAAGACTCTTTCAAAAAATGAGGGAGGCAGAAGACACACACCCAGAGGAGGGGTACAAGCCTCCCACCAAGACCACCCAGGAGGGGCAGGTCAATGAGGACTTAATTATCGATTTAAGCGGACACGACTTGACGGATGATGAAAGGAGTGTCCTAAACAAATGCCTCTCATTCGTCCCAATGACCAAACCTGATGCCTCTGATCTCTTTATGTTGACGTTCAAAAATTCACCAGATCTCTGAGAATGAGGGACACTTTGGGACACAATCTGGTAAAGAAAAAAGATTTAAAAGCAAGAGAACATATGACCCCAATAGCTACAATTTGTCCATCAAAACCTTTTCTAGACTGTTGTGGCAAGAAACCAACCAAGGATGCATGGCATAGAGTGAGTACAGACGCAATCTCACTATCAAGGAAAGAAATGCCATAAAAACGTTACAGGATGATACTAAGATTGTCCTGAGAGAAGCTGACAAGGGAGGAGCAGTGGTCTTGCAGGATTACACAGATTATAAAAAAGAAGTAATGAGACAGCTTAATGACAAAGACACCTATACCCCTTTAAGAGGAGATTCCACTAAAATTTTAAAGCTATGCAAGATGAGATGGTACAGTGCCTTCTGAATAATAGTTACATCGAAAAAAGCACCAGTGAGTAAATGTTGACCACATTTTGCAGCCATTGGTCCACAACACTCCATCCTTTTTGTTGGACTCAGCAGCAATGATTAAACTACTGCTACAACTCCCACTAGTGAAACAAGACACTATTCTGGTCACGCTTGACGTGACCAGCCGTTACACAGTGATACCACACCAGGAAGGGATAGTAAGAATAAAAAGATGACTGGCCACATAGCCTTACATTGGTCCACCAGTGGAAGCAATCCTGGAGATATTGAGGATATGTCTAGAACTCACTTACTTCAGGTTTGAGCGGGATTATTACCTTCAAGTGGTAGGAACGGCAATGGGATCGAACATGACTCCATCATATGCCAACTTATTTATGGCCGAACTGGAATCTGAAGGAACTCACCTATTCTGTGACAACAAAATACAACTGTTCAAATGATACATAGACAACCTGTTCCTTCTGTGGACAGGAACAGAAGAAGATTTGCTCTGTTAGTTCTAAGAGCTGAAAAGGGTTCACCCTACTGTCAAGTTTAAGCTAACCTATGATTATAATTCAGTGGACTTTTTGGACATAAGAATCATCAAACAGGACAGTACTCTGATCACTAAGCTTTACAGCAAACCAACAGATAAAAACTCAATCCTATGTGCCCCTAGCTGTCATCTTCCTAGCCTGAAGAAAGCAATACCAACCTTGCAATTAAAGAGGGTCGTCTGTAACAATACGGATGAGAGTTTAAAATATAAACAACTGGCTGAAATGGAAGTGAAGTTCCTACCAGGGCAAAGTTTTAAGAAACAGCAGACAGGACATAGAAGGAAAAAACTCAACAAGAACTTTTGACACTGTCCAAGACATCTTAAAAGGAGGAGAGACTGACATTCACCACTACCTTTACGATGGGCAAGAAAGGGATTGCTGTTACACTAAGAAATAACTGGCCACTACTTCATAGGTATAGAACCACCCAGGATTGGGTATCGTAGAGCCAGATCTCTTTGGAACCAACTCATAAAGACAGATCCTAGAGACTGCTACACCAGTTCTACCTGGTTAAAAACTTAACCAGGCTGCTTCAGCTGCCTAGGTTGCACTACATGTGGGGGTCTGACTACAGGAAACAAGTTTTGTCATCCATATTCCACTAGGAGGTTTCAAATTAAACACAGAGTCACCTGTACTACTAAGTACATAGTGTATCTTCTCCACTGTATATATGGCATGTTTTACGTGGGGAAGACTGTTGATGACATTAGAACCAGTATAATCAATCACCGGTCAGTCATAAGGACCGCCATTGACAAAGGTACATCAGACTAGCCAGTGGCGAGGCACTTTGCGGAGGCAGGACATATGGTATCTGATTTAAAATATATTATAATCAACCATATTCCTCCTCCCCCACAAGGCGGCAACAGAGCTAAGATACTGCTACAGAGTCCAGATGGATTTTCAATCTAGGTACTATGGCCCCCAGAGATGTGCATCTTGATTGCCACTGTTGCATGTAATGTTGTACTAGGTATTCCAACAGCTAAGATTCTTATGAACTTGCATTTTTATAACTGGTATTCTCTGCAATTGTCCATATCTAGCAACATACATAATAGTTACAGGGTATATAAAATAGTCCCTTTTATATATATATATATATATTATATATATATATATATATATATATATATATATATATATATATATATATATATATATATATATATATATATATATATATATATATATATATATATATATATATATATATATATATATATATATATATATATATATAAAGGGACTTCCTAACATAGAAGCTGAAAGCATTTTTCACAAAAAAAATAAATGCCAAAACAAGGGGTCACAATCTAAAGTTAGAGGGTAGCAGATTTAGGAGAAATTTAAGGAAGCATTTTTTACAGAAAGGTCATGGAATGAACTTCCATTTGAGGTGGTAAACACAAAGACTGTAAAGGAATTTAAAAATGCCTGGGACATACATAAGGCTATCCTAAGGAAAAAGTAACTTGTAATATGGGTAGACTTGATGGGCCTTTTTGGTTTGTATCTACCGTCAAATTCTATGTTTCTATGTTCTATGTATAAATCTATGTATTATGACCATCCCTCCCCTTTTTTTTTTTACTTTTTTGTTTTGTTTTAGTATACTTGCCAGTATACATCTTACATAATATAAGGGTAACAATACTTATCCCCTATGTTCTAGACAACAAGCTAGGTACAGTAGCCTGTACTAGAGATCATAAGAGACACTAGAAATTAGACAAACAGGCTGGAGTATGTTAAAGTATCCTGTCTTTTACTTATATAGCTCTGTTTTGTTGCATTTACGATATGGAGCATACATTTATTAACAGATGCAACTAAGCCTACTGTGTTATGTTCATTTTTGATGTTTATTTCTGATGCCTATGCCAATTTCTGCATTTTATGTAATGTATACTTTATATTGACAGCAAATTGTTAAAAGATACTCTTGTCATTATATGCACACTACTCTAGTATATCTAGTATTCATTCAATGTGCGTTTTAGATTGTTCCATTACGTTGCCATACAGCACGGTCTACTTGTTTTTAATCACACGACGATCCCAACTGAGCGTCCAGTTGCCCTGACGATGCAACGTGATGCAAGGATCACGTGACACCAACAACTTCTGGGAAGGTGGCCGTGGATGCCGTTTTCAGTGAGATGTGGAGATATAAGGTGGGGAGTTGTTGCACTATGCTTATACTTGTTTTGAAAACGGGGAAAACCCCGAAACGTCAATAAATACTTTGGTTATTTAAGCTTAAGACCCTGTGAGTGACTTCCATTTCTGGGACTATACAGGGAGTGCAGAATTATTAGGCAAGTTGTATTTTTGAGGATTAATTTTATTATTGAACAACAACCATGTTCTCAATGAACCCAAAAAACTCATTAATATCAAAGCTGAATAGTTTTGGAAGTAGTTTTTAGTTTGTTTTTAGTTATAGCTATTTTAGGGGGATATCTGTGTGTGCAGGTGACTATTACTGTGCATAATTATTAGGCAACTTAACAAAAAACAAATATATACCCATTTCAATTATTTATTTTTACCAGTGAAACCAATATAACATCTCAACATTCACAAATATACATTTCTGACATTCAAAAACAAAACAAAAACAAATCAGTGACCAATATAGCCACCTTTCTTTGCAAGGACACTCAAAAGCCTGCCATCCATGGATTCTGTCAGTGTTTTGATCTGTTCACCATCAACATTGCGTGCAGCAGCAACCACAGCCTCCCAGACACTGTTCAGAGAGGTGTACTGTTTTCCCTCCTTGTAAATCTCACATTTGATGATGGACCACAGGTTCTCAATGGGGTTCAGATCAGGTGAACAAGGAGGCCATGTCATTAGATTTTCTTCTTTTATACCCTCTCTTGCCAGCCACGCTGTGGAGTACTTGGACGCGTGTGATGGAGCATTGCCCTGCATGAAAATCATGTTTTTCTTGAAGGATGCATACTTCTTCCTGTACCACTGCTTGAAGAAGGTGTCTTCCAGAAACTGGCAGTAGGACTGGGAGTTGAGCTTGACTCCATCCTCAACCCGAAAAGGCCCCACAAGCTCATCTTTGATGATACCAGCCCAAACCAGTACTCCACCTCCACCTTGCTGGCGTCTGAGTCGGACTGGAGCTCTCTGCCCTTTACCAATCCAGCCACGGGCCCATCCATCTGGCCCATCAAGACTCACTCTCATTTCATCAGTCCATAAAACCTTAGAAAAATCAGTCTTGAGATATTTCTTGGCCCAGTCTTGACGTTTCAGCTTGTGTGTCTTGTTCAGTGGTGGTCGTCTTTCAGCCTTTCTTACCTTGGCCATGTCTCTGAGTATTGCACACCTTGTGCTTTTGGGCACTCCAGTGATGTTGCAGCTCTGAAATATGGCCAAACTGGTGGCAAGTGGCATCTTGGCAGCTGCACGCTTGACTTTTCTCAGTTCATGGGCAGTTATTTTGCGCCTTGGTTTTTCCACACGCTTCTTGCGACCCTGTTGACTATTTTGAATGAAACTCTTGATTGTTCGATGATCACGCTTCAGAAGCTTTGCAATTTTAAGAGTGCTGCATCCCTCTGCAAGATATCTCACTATTTTTTACTTTTCTGAGCCTGTCAAGTCCTTCTTTTGACCCATTTTGCCAAAGGAAAGGAAGTTGCCTAATAATTATGCACACCTGATATAGGGTGTTGATGTCATTAGACCACACCCCTTCTCATTACAGAGATGCACATCTCCTAATATGCTTAATTGGTAGTAGGCTTTCGAGCCTATACAGCTTGGAGTAAGACAACATGCATAAAGAGGATGATCGGGTCAAAATACTCATTTGCCTAATAATTCTGCACTCACTGTATATATATATATATATATATATATATATATATATATATATATATATATATATATTTATATTTTATACATCCTACATCCTAAAACACCCACATAGCTCTCTAAACATTTACTATGTGTGCTCAGTTTTGGTTGTACAGGAGTGCAGGGTGGTGCAAAAGTACCCTAATAATTGCACCTTCTTTGGGCTGCTTGGGCTAAGGAACAGGGTGAAAATTGACACACCCCCCCGCCACTGTCTCTTCACTCTTAGCCACATCCACAAACTAATTAGTCATGTCCCTGAAGCAACCTGTTTTCGATTCCATAATAGTTGTTAGAAGTCTTTCTCTGGTGGCTTTGCATCTTTGCTGTTCTCATTGTAGGTAATTGAAAATGGGTACATCACTAAACAATCCATTTAAGAGTACACGCAGAAGATGGGGTCAGTGCCTTACTTCTCCATTAGTTCAAAACACCTCTGCATTCTTTTATACACTAAAAACATTTTATTTATTAGAGCACAGACAGGCACATAGGTAATGTTTAAGGACATCATGTTTCTATTCATGCATTAATGAATAACAAAACATGATGTACTAAAACATCACCTATGTGTACTATTATTTTATAATAAATAAGTTCTACATGCTGTGGAGTTTAACATTTTTTGTTGTCCTTATTGTGAGGCTGAATTACTCATAGGGGTCTGTTAATCAAGCTGTGGATGCAGCAGTCTTAAGATCACTGGTTTTTAACCTCTATGTCCCTTCATAGGTTATGGAGTTAAAATCTTCCGAGATTGATTCGTCTGACATGATTGACAACCAATGAGAGCAGGGGGCTAGACAGCACAAACAGGTACTTGCGTAATTTTAAATCTGGAGAGCAGATGCTACCCCCAAAGTGCTGAACATGGGAATGGGGAGGACAGGTTCCCTTTCTTGGAACATTTTCTATCCACATAATAATAAATGGGGCCAATTAAGTTTTGATTTTTCAGCTGTGGGGTCCCATGAAATGTTTTAGAACATTTGCACTGTTTTTATTTTTTTATACTGTTTTTATTTCATTTTCCATCTTAATACTTTCTAGAGTATTCTAAGATAGGTGCTTTCTCCTCCGGTATGGTATGTATATATTTGACTGCAAAATTAAAATTGTGTAATAAAGATTTTTCTATTCTGTCACATGGAACCTCCAATCTTATGGGTTTATTTTCTTTTTCTAAGACTGACAATCATTATGGTTAATGCTAGATAACAGTATTTAAAATGAAGTCCAGTATTGTTCTGTCAGATTTGTGCTGGACTCAGGTGTGAGGAGCATACTTTCGCCTAGATTATGAGTGGTGCGCTAACTGTAGCGCAAGAGTGATATTGGGTTTTTAAGGCTCCCTAGAGCATCTTCAGCTTCTCTAGCCTCACCAATCCTTATGTTATTATATATTATTTAATAACATAAGGACTGGTGAGGCTAGAGAGGCTGAAGACGCTCTAGGGAGCCTCAAAAAAATATAGTTCTTGTGCTACAGTTAGCTCACCACTCATAATCTAGGCTAAAGTAAGCTCCTCATAATAATATGATCACACTGTAGCAAACGTGCTCTATATTAATAGTAATATATATATGTGTGTGTGTAAGATGTGTATAGGAATGGCGCTGGATATAGTGTAGTAAGAAATATAGGTGAAAGTGCTGCCTTAGTTACTATCTCAATGTTGGAGAACCCTAATACCCCAACATTAGATAGATGAAGAATTATTGATTATAAATGGTGGGAAGGGTAGGGATAAACACTTGACAATACATATAAGGAAAAACTCCAATGGCGCAACCTATATTAAATAGAGACTAATAAAAGTAATAATTAAATAGATATAGTGTGTCATAGATGTTGATCTATGATAGACGCTGTTGGATGGATTGATGAGTCTGTAAATACACTATCCTGACTTCAATAACTGGTGTGCGAATGTCAAAATAATATATTATCAAATTTTCAACATATAAGGTGTGCAAACATTCAAATGTGATCTAGTTTGTAGCATCGATCTTATCTTAATACTGTTGTGCCGTTTCCAAAAGTGAACCCGTGCTTTTGCAATACTAACATCATATATCGTATATGTGAAAACATACAGAAAAATAGGATCCACTTAACGCATTAAGTGCATATCAGTAGTTCCTACCTGTGTCTTACCCAAATGTGTGACCAATGTTTGATTGGGGCATATTCTCTCAGGTCTGTCTCGTCCACCTCAGAAGACTCGTGTGCACGGAACTACCGCTGGTTGCCATGGGAACCCGGGTAAACATAAACACATGCACACTTTCTCTACGGTGTCTGAGATAGCACTAAAACCTTCGGTCTAATGGTTGTGAGTACCAACCAGGAGAGATACATGCTCCATATTCCAGAGGTCAGCCCCATTTGGAGTGTCACAGAATATTAAAACAGTATATACATAAAAAAAATAAATTATATACATAGAAAACATATTTTGATAAACTCTAGATATGTTAGAAGTAATGCCCTTTCATTACTTTTGGTACTATCGATGTGAGAGCAAAGCCCTCAATTGACATTCATCAACTTATCGAAATATTGTTGCCGTTCCCCCGGCACACAAGTTGCAACACTTTAGTACAAATAGAAAATGAATACGAAACAGGCTATTTAGCCCATGAGTAAAGAATTATATACTTTGTATCATGACTTCCATTCTATTGGGATTATATCATATAGTACTGAGACCAGGTGTATTGTACCCCTACTATATCATAACCCATATACATAATTACAGAGCTCCATTAGTATCACATAATTGGCACCATATATAAAATTATCATGCCGCATCCATTCTTCATGAGTCCCCAATATATATCCAGAGGGTATCATAAGGTTTTCGCTAGTTGTAGACAACTGATTTCCACAGCACCAAAAAATGATAGGAAAATTGTTAAATAAACTTAGCCTTTATTGTTCCATTTCAGCACTTGGCACACAGCAGCAAAAAAAGCGACGTTTCGGGCTGTTAACCCTTACTCATGCTTATTCAGAACACCTGTTAGCTGCTCCTTAAATACCATATGACATTAACCCTTAATACACCAAATAACATTGTGTTAACTAAACAACTACAAAATATCGCCACCTAGTGGTCAAAACTCATTATTCCTATAAAAATTGTTAAATACATAGTTAAAAACAATCTGCTGTTAGTAGTTACAATTTCCAGATATATATCTTACACATTCATCATATGATAATATTATTATCTTTGCTACAGTTTACTTATTTACAGTGAATACTATATTGTGTTGTATTACAAACTGAGAGAAATATCTTTTATTTCAAATTTTTAAATTCAAATTTTTACTCACAAGAATACTGTCATATCTATTTCTCTATTGATCCCTTTGGGAACTAAAGCATCTAACTTGTGTATCCAGAAGGATTCTTTCCTCTTTAGCTGAGTTTCCCTATTCCCACCCCTTCTATGGGGTTCAACACTATCAATGACTTGCCACCTCAATTGTGAGATATTATGACCAGCTTCAATAAAGTGACAGGCTACCGGGGCTTTCATGTCCCCACATCTTATATTTGATCTGTGCTGACTGAGGCGATCACGTATTTTTCTAACAGTCTCGCCCAAGTAGATTTTGGAGCATGGACACTTAATAAGATAAATTACATGTGTAGACTCACATGTATAAAATTTGTTGATGTTAAACTTCTTACCTGTTTGGGGGTGTACAAACTCTCTACCCTTTATGACCGAATGGCAACTGGCACAGTTTAAACAGGGATAGGTGCCACATGATTTAGATGATATGTATGTCTGTTTTTTCACCTTGGCCCCAATGTCATTCTTTACCACTAGATCTTTAATATTGGGCTCTCTCCTATATGCCATTAGTGGATAGTTTTGAAATTCAGTAATATCTGTATTACAATTTTTTATAATATGCCAATGTTTTTTAAGGTATTGGGCAATTTCAGCACTATAAGGATTATATTGTGTTACACACACTATTCTATCCTGTTTATTCCTAATTTTGTGCCTATTTTCACTGACACTATTGGCTTTTTGTTTTTCTCTTTCCACTAAGCTAGAAGGATAACCCCTTTGTACAAATCTCTCAGTCATCTCTCTAAGTCTTATCTCTTTCACATGGCTGTCACTTACTATTTTATGAACTCTGAGCATCTGGCTTTTAGGTAGGGAATTTTTCAAAGACTCATGATGGAAGCTATCATATTTAAGTAGGGAATTTCTATCTATACTCTTCCTGTACATGTCAATTTTTAAATTACCAGTCATGACATCCTTGTGCACTTCAGTATCCAAGAATACAATATTTGTCTCGCTAAAATTAAGTGTAAATTTCAGTCCCTGCACTGCACTATTCAACTGATCTACAAAAGCCAAAAGGGAACCAATGTCACCCCACCACACGCCAAACACGTCATCTATGAAGCGCCACCAGGCTGCCCCATACTTTAAGAATAAAGCATTTTCATAGACAAATTTGTCTTCAAAACAACTCATGAACATGTTGGCGTATGATGGGGCAACATTGGACCCCATGGCTGTCCCCTTCAACTGCAAGTACCATGTTTCACCAAATAAAAAATAATTGCAATACAATACCACTCTAAGCAGATCTTCAATAAATTTCAATTGTATGTAGCTATATTTATTGGTTTTAGTCATAGTGGTCATAACAGCTCCAATTCCACTTTCATGCTTGATGGATGTGTATAAGCTACAAACATCAAGTGAAAAAAGTATATACTTTGTGTCATTTAGCGGCAAATCTTTAAGCTTCAAAATGAAGTCACTAGTATCTTTAATGTAAGAAGTTGCTTTCATAACTTCAGGCTGTAAGATTTTATCAAGATATACCGCTATATGACTAAATACAGATTGTATACCAGCAACATGAGTCCCCAATATATATCCAGAGGGTATCATAAGGTTTTCGCTAGAGAGATAGAGTCAAATCAAGCCAAATATGCCCGGTTCATTGGGTTTAGGAGAACTCTAAGTGGGTAACTTTTGGAATAAAGACCTGTTGATTACATGGTGCCACAGGATCACAGAATGACCCAATTGCATCATGGGGCTTGGTTTAGAAAACAGTGGGTCTACCCACCCTAGGGTCTGACCCCAAGCTTCACCAGTCCACACCAACGTCTAATTCTTGCGTACCCCAAGTATGTATCTCAACCCTAAATTAACATTTTGAAATCCGGTGGTGAGTTAAGCCCCCTGGGATTATTGTGCCCAGGCGGTACATCCACTCAGCTTCTCGTCGGAGCAGAGTCCTATCCCGATTACCACCCCTATCCAGACAGGGAATATGGTCAATCAAGATATATCTGATTGAAGATACTTGATGGCCCATTTGGGCACAATGCCTTGCCACCGGTTGTTCGGATTCGCCTGATGTCAAAGCCACGCGTATTGCTCGTCTGTGATTGGCCCTTCTCTCTCGTAGTGTGCCAATGGTTTTGCCCACATAAAACCAGGCACATGGGCAAAACAGCAAGTAAACCACGTGAGTGGTGGTGCATGTGATGGAATGCTTTATGGAGAAAACTTGGTTGGTATGTGGGTGGTAGAATGTTTTTGTGGAGATAAGACCATTGCATGTAGTGCACCCAAGACACTTATATGAGCCTTTGATATTCTTATATGTCCTCTCTTGGTAACACTTCTTTTGGTCAGTTTTGACCAGGATGTCCCGCAAGTTGGTACCCCGCTTCTATGCTACCATTGGTGTAAGGTCCTTGGTGATGACCAATCTTGTGTCTGATTGCATTAAAGCCCAGTGTTGTCTCAGGGCCTTCCCTGCTTCTGTAGTGTTAGGAGCAAATGTAGTGGCCATGATTATTATTGGGCTTTGAACAGGGATATATATCAGATCAGATATTTGAGTTTTGCATCACACTATATCTTAAAATCCCGATTTTATATACAATTCCTAAAATACACAAAACTTTGGAAAAGCCCCCGGGTCGACCCATCGTCTCTGCCCTTCAATCTCTGACACAACCTGTAGTCCAATTTATTGACATTCTCTTACAGCCCACTGTGAGGAATACACAATCATATATCCTGGACACCACAGACCTGATCCGCAAGATGAGGGGGGTGGCGGTGGAGTCTGGGGACATCCTAGTCACCCTGGATGTCAACAGCCTCTACACCATCATCCCTCATCGGGCGGGCCTAGCTGCAGTACATGCACTAATAGCATGAACTATGAGGGCCCCCCGGTTGAGTACTTACTGACTCTGTTGGAATATTGTCTTAATCGAAATTACTTTAGATTTGAGAATGATTTTTACCTACAGGTAGCTGGGACTGCGATGGGGTCTAATATGGCCCCATCATACGCCAATATCTACATGTCCCAATTTGAAGATGAGTATCTGTGGCGCACGGGCACATCCTCTATCACGTTTTACGTCCGGTACATTGACGAAATCTTTCTGGTCTGGCGCGGGGGACAACAGACACTTATGGAGTGGTTTGACAAATTCAACAATACAGATACACCGGTAAGGTTTAAAATGACACATAGTGACACCCAGATACATTTCCTAGATTTGAATATATTCATACAGGAACATACATTGGGTAGTGCACTATATAATAAGCCTACTGATCGTAATTCACTATTGAATGCTGCTAGTTGCCACCCCCCTGCACTACTTAAGGGTATTATCAAATCCCAATTTATCAGAGTGATTCGGAACAATTCCAATACAGCCACGGGGGTCTCCCAGTTACAGTTGATGAGGGACAAATTCCTCCAGAGAGGCTATAAAGCATGAATGGTGAATGATGTACTACAGGAGGTGATGGAGCTTACACAGGATAGCCTTATCAACAAGGTTGCTACAGCCTGTGAAGCAAAAAGGTTAATCATGGCCACTACATTTGCTCCTAACACTACAGAAGCAGGGAAGGCCCTGAGACAACACAGGCCTTTAATGCAATCAGACACAAGATTGGTCTTCACCAAGGACCTTACACCAATGGTAGCATATAAGCGGGGTACCAACTTGCGGGACATCCTGGTCAAGACTGACCCAAAGAAGTGTTACCAAGAGAGGACGTATAAGAATATCAAAGGCTCATATAAGTGTCTTGGGTGCACTACATGCAATGGTCTTATCTCCACAAAAACATTCCACCACCCACATACCAACCAAGTTTTCTCCATAAAGCATTCCATCACATGCACCACCACTCATGTGGCTTACTTGCTGTTTTGCCCATGTGCCTGGTTTTATGTGGGCAAAACCATTGGCACACTACGAAAGAGAATGGCCAATCACAGACAAGCAATACGCGTGGCTTTGACATCAGGCGAATCCGAACAACCGGTGGCAAGGCATTGTGCCCAAATGGGCCATCAAGTATCTTCAATCAGATATATCTTGATTAACCATATCCCCTGTCTGGATAGGGGTGGTGATCGGGATAGGACTCTGCTCCAACGAGAAGCTGAGTGGATGTACCACCTGGGCACAATAATCCCAGGGGGGCTTAACTCACCACCGGATTTCAAAATGTTAATTTAGGGTTGAGATACATACTTGGGGTACGCAAGAATTAGACGTTGGTGTGGACTGGTGAAGCTTGGGGTCAGACCCTAGGGAGGGTAGACCCACTGTTTCTAAACCAAGCCCCATGATGCAATTAGGTCATTCTGTGATCCTGTGGCACCATGTAATCAACAGGTTTTTATTCTAAAAGTTACCCACTTAGAGTTCTCCTAAATGCAATGAACCAGGCATATTTGGCTTGATTTGACTCTATCTCTCTAGCGAAAACCTTATGATACCCTCTGGATATATATTGGGGACTCATGAAGAATGGATGCAGCATGATAATTTTATATATGGTGCCAATTATGTGATACTAATGGAGCTCTGTAATTATGCATATGGGTTATGATATAGTAGGGGTACAATACACCTGGTCTCAGTACTATATGATATAATCCCAATAGAATGGAAGTCATGATACAAAGTATATAATTCTTTACTCATGGGCTAAATAGCCTGTTTCATATTCATTTTCTATTTGTACTAAAGTGTTGCAACTTGTGTGCCGGGAACGGCAACAATATTTCGATAAGTTGATGAATGTCAATTGAGGGCTTTGCTCTCACATCGATAGTACCAAAAGTAATGAAAGGGCATTACTTCTAACATATCTAGAGTTTATTAAAATATGTTTTCTATGTATATAATTAATTTTTTTTATGTATATACTGTTTTAATATTCTGTGACACTCCAAATGGGGCTGACCTCTGGAATATGGAGCATGTATCTCTCCTGGTTGGTACTCACAACCATTAGACCGAAGGTTTTAGTGCTATCTCAGACACCGTAGAGAAAGTGTGCATGTGTTTATATTTACCCGGGTTCCCATGGCAACCAGCGGTAGTTCCGTGCACACAAGTCTTCTGAGGTGGACGAGACAGACCTGAGAAAATATGCCCCAATCAAACATCGGTCACACATTTGGGTAAGACACAGGTAGGAACTACTGATGTGCACTTAAAAGCACGGGTTGATTCACTTTTGGAAATGGCACAACAGTATTAAGATAAGATCGCAGATTTCAAGGTGGAGCTAGGGAAGCAGCTGGAGCGGCTGGGAAAGATTACTAAACCCAATGTGATGCAATCCCCGGATCACAGGCAAGTACCTACAGATGCGCCATTGATCACAGAGCAGCGGGAGTGGGAACCCGAATATAATGAGATGGTATGGGACAGCTTGGCCACGGGGAAAGCGGCAGACCCGGAGACACGGGAGGTATCCCAATTGGCTTATACAGGTGGCAGATCAATATCCATGCAGAGCAACCCCCAGGATTGCATGGAGTCTTACATGTTTGTTTGGCTATTTTTCTCTGTGGAGTGGGATGGCTGCGTTCTCACACAGCTGAGCCTGAAGGCGCTATCCTCAGTACTACAAACCTGCTTCGTAGGAGCCGGAGTCATGGGTATGCAGTCCCTACCTAGCTGCTCTGAAACCCCATTGGGATGTATTGTCTGGCAATTTGATACGGGGTAAGATAAACATTGCTTCACCGGTGGAAACTGTCTTGCTTTGCTAGTGAGACATTGTCCTCCTTCAGACTGTCTAGCTAGCTATGGGAGATATGAACGGCAAGACAGCAACTGACGTTACAGCATGTTAATCTCCTACTTGAGGCTACGTTATACTCTGTTATGAGATGCTGGGGACGCTTACAGCACCTACCGGTCAATTCCCCCAATAGAGCAGGAGCAGGCTGAATCTACAGCTGTGAAGCTAGATAGAGACACAAGTTTTTTTTTGTATTGTTTTTTCTTTTTTGTTCTTTTTTGCTCTTCTTTTCTTTTCCAGGTTATCTGACTTGTATAATATGTTTATATAGTCTTTGGTTTCCAGACATCTGCATAATATTGTTAGCCACCTAATAAATTTTTTATTTTTATTTTTTTGTGAGGAAGATAGGTGTGCTGCTGTATAGTCAAAATCTAACTATATTGATATAGATGGTTCATAGCATTATACCACTCCATGTTGTCAATATATTACTCCATGATACTAATATAGTATGCTCTGTAGTGTACCTTAGCCTCTAAGATTGTACTGAATTTTTCATCTGTATTGGTCACTGATGCCCAGCGAGTTGTGCTGCTAAGCCTATACTAGTTGCACAAGGTTATGGGATATCTTTAGGGGCAGTTTTCTTAATGTCTATAGAGGTGACACTAAACATGATTACTGCTGGAATTATGACACGGAGTGTGCTCTAGTGATAATATGGAGTGTATGAACCACCTTGTTGCAGGTTTCATTTTGATCTGAGCCCTTATCCCCAAATAGTTATTTTTACACAATGAGTGGATGCTGCTATATTCTTATCTAGAAGAAAACTAAATCATTATACGTAAGTATAGATTTCTAACTCCTCTAGCCTGAGGGAGATATATCCCTGTAGTAGTTGTAAATTTAATCTCAACTGAGTCTAGATTCCCTAACTTGACAGTAAGTAAGATCTACTCATCTATTGGTACTGTATTCTTCAAAGGATTAACCACCCTAGACCAGTTAGAACTTTTGGCTACCAGGTGTATTCCTCTGCTATGCCTGTGTCCTCTACACAGTACGTTAAGTTCTATTTGAGAAACCACATGAAGTAGCAGAACTGTTCTTAAGAAATAGTCCTAAGGGTCCAATGGTGGCCCTATATATATTTTATTCTATTCTTATTACATATCCCCTACCGCGCTCCCCTATTTACAGAAGTTAAAGGTTAAGATCCAAAGGAGGCCACTATTTCTTTTTAAGGGGCTGCTATAGCTATGTATACATTTATTGAAACTAGGGGTTAACTAGTTTATATTATAGGGAACAAAAGAAAAAGGGAGGTTTATCATTTGAGACCTAAGAGTGGTCTCCCTACCTACTATACCTTCTGTAGATTTATATTTTATATGTTGTTAGGGGGTTCAGGAGTGGCCCCAAGTGTCAGTTGGAGGTACTCAATTCATATGGGGAAGTTATATGTCTACATACATGTTTGCAAAAATGTTATATTTATGTTTTACACCAAACTTTATGTATATTTTTCAAATGTCACAGCTTGTATATATGCCCTATTTCAAACCTCAATAAAAATATTAATAAAAAAAAAAAAAAAAGATAAGATCGATGCTACAAACTAGATCACATTTGAATGTTTGCACACGTTATATGTGGAAAATTTGATAATATATTATTTTGACATTCGCACACCGGTAGTGCTTAGATACATAGCACTTCCTGTTTTTCACTCTGAATGGAACGCAAGGCTTGCGTTCCTTTTCAATGCCTATATGTTTTTAAATTCACTGATTACACACAGGTAAAGCTTGTTTAACTAATTTTTTTTTATTGTTAAAGATATATATATATATATATATATATATATATATATATATATATATTTATATATATATATACCTATACAGGGAGTGCAGAATTATTAGGCAAGTTGTATTTTTGAGGATTAATTTTATTATTGAACAACAACCATGTTCAAAAACAAAACAAAAACAAATCAGTGACCAATATAGCCACCTTTCTTTGCAAGGACACTCAAAAGCCTGCCATCCATGGATTCTGTCAGTGTTTTGATCTGTTCACCATCAACATTGCATGCAGCAGCAACCACAGCCTCCCAGACACTGTTCAGAGAGGTGTACTGTTTTCCCTCCTTGTAAATCTCACATTTGATGATGGACCACAGGTTCTCAATGTGGTTCAGATCAGGTGAACAAGGAGGCCATGTCATTAGATTTTCTTCTTTTATACCCTTTCTTGCCAGCCACGCTGTGGAGTACTTGGACGCGTGTGATGGAGCATTGTCCTGCATGAAAATCATGTTTTTCTTGAAGGATGCAGACTTCTTCCTGTACCACTGCTTGAAGAAGGTGTCTTCTAGAAACTGGCAGTAGGACTGGGAGTTGAGCTTGACTCCATCCTCAACCCAAAAAGGCCCCACAAGCTCATCTTTGATGATACCAGCCCAAACCAGTACTCCACCTCCACCTTGCTGGCGTCTGAGTTGGACTGGAGCTCTCTGCCCTTTACCAATCCAGCCACGGGCCCATCCATCCAGCCCATCAAGACTCACTCTCATTTCATCAGTCCATAAAACCTTAGAAAAAGGTTTTATGGCCCAGTCTTGACGTTTCAGCTTGTGTGTCTTGTTCAGTGGTGGTCGTCTTTCAGCCTTTCTTACCTTGGCCATGTCTCTGAGTATTGCACACCTTGTGCTTTTGGGCACTCCAGTGATGTTGCAGCTCTGAAATATGGCCAAACTGGTGGCAAGTGGCATCTTGGAAGCTGCACGCTTGACTTTTCTCAGTTCATTGGCAGTTATTTTGCGCCTTGGTTTTTCCACAAGCTTCTTGCGACCCTGTTGACTATTTTGAATGAAACGCTTGATTGTCCGATGATCACGCTTCAGAAGCTTTGCAATTTTAAAAGTGCTGCATCCCTCTGCAAGATATCTCACTATTTTTGACTTTTCTGAGCCTGTCAAGTCCTTCTTTTGACCCATTTTGCCAAAGGAAAGGAAGTTGCCTAATAATTATGCACACCTGATATAGGGTGTTGATGTCATTAGACCACACCCCTTCTCATTACAGAGATGCACATCACCTAATATGCTTAATTGGTAGTAGGCTTTCGAGCCTATACAGCTTGGAGTAAGACAACATGCATAAAGAGGATGATGTGGTCAAAATACTCATTTGCCTAATAATTCTGCACTCCCTGTATATATTTAGGAATAGATCTACAGTATATATATATATATATATTGATAGATAGATATCAAAATAATAAGAGTATTGCATTGAGCAATGATACTTTTTTATTGAACTAACTATACATTTATAAGCTTTCGGAAGAGTGTCTTCCTTTTTCAAGTCTGAAGCAATACTGATCAATTTGATGGAATTTACAGATTATATCTTAAAACACAGGCTAAAAAGACAAAGGGGCCTATCTATCAAGCTCCCAATGGCGAGCTCCATAACCCTGTCCGTCTGCTCTGAGCAGGCGGACAGACATCGTCGGAAATCAACCAAATCGAGTACGATCGGGTTGATTGACACCTCCCTGATGGCGGCTGATTGGCCGCGAATCTGCAGGGGGCTGCATCTAGCGTATTGCTCTCCGTATTCAGCTAGGTCTGGCGGACCTGATCCGCACTGTCGGATCAGGTCCGCCAGACCTTGTTAAATAAAGGCCTAAGTGTTGCAGAGGTCTGAATGCAGGGGGAGGAGGGCTGTCGTAAAAATCATGATGGGGGTTTAGGAGACAGGCAGATAGTGTCAGTAAAAGATTACAGGCAGGGGAAAACAATATTTTGATACACACAGCATATACTGACATAAAGTTATATATCAACATAGAATCCATATGAATAAAGATGAAAAATTAGGTATACAGGGGAATAAAAAATAGTCAAAAAAGGAGGAAGGAAAGAAAGAAAAAAAGGGGAATAATAATAATGACAAAAGTGTGGACATAGGCTTACCTGCGTACCTATGCATAGAGAGTGTGGAACATACAAGGTAATTGACTACAGTATATGAAAGTACATTACAAAAAAATTGATAATGGGTTAAGAAACCAGAGTCCACATTTAGTCCAGAATTTAGCAAGTTGAAGTGCATTATCATTTTCATTTCAAAGGTTTTTCTTTCCATGGTGTTTTTGAAGTTGCCTCTGAGAATCTTGATTTTGAGGTTTTGGATGGAGTGGTCAGGTTGGGTGAAATGGTGACCAACAGGGGTACTGTATTTTGTTTCACAGTGGTTTTTGATTGAGTGTCTCTGTAAGTTCATCTGAAGGTGCAGTTTTTGGCTTGTTTCTCCAATATAACATCCCACTTCACATGCAGTGCAATGTATCATGTATACCACATTTGCAGATATACATGAATATGCCCCTTTAATGTTATAGGATTTGCTCTTGCAATTAGCTGTGTTGCTTTAACAAATGTGTTGACATAGTTTGCAGAGAGCTTTGTTGCAGCGCTTGGTTCCATTCTGGGTGTTCTTTTTATCAAGGGGTAGCTTTCTGTGGACCAGTTTCTGTTTTAGGTTGGTTTCTAAGTGCCAGGATAGGGGGTTTTGGAAAGATTTTTTTGAGTGTGGGATCCTCTAAGAGTAGTGGCTGTAAGTCTTTTATGATTTTTCGTATTCCTTCTACAGCAGGGTTATATTTGACAACTAGTGGGATGCGCAATATGTTTTTCTTCTCCTTGTATTGTAGCAAGTGTTCACGTGGGGTATTAAGGGCAGAGTTCATTTGTTTGTTTATAACCCTTGTTTTGTAACCTTTTTCTCTGAATGATTGGGACAGTGTGATGAGATGTTTGTCATGGTCCTTGGTGTTTGAGTAAATTATGTGATATCTGGTGGCCTGACTGTAGATTATGTATTTTTAAATTTTATTGGGGTGGGAGCTGGAGCTGTGGAGGTAGCTTCATCTATCTGTTGGTTTCCTGTATACAGATGAGTGTAGTTTGCCATTTGTGATGGATATTGTTCTATCAAGGAAGCTGACACAGTCTCTAGAAAAGTCAATTTTAAGCTTGATTGATGCATGAAATAGATTAAATTATTTATGAAAATGTTCTAGGTTTTTTTCTCCTTCTGTCCATATGATGAAAATATCATCTATGTAGCAAAAGTATTTGAAGGGTTTGGGAGGGTGAGTAGCTAGGAATCTCTGTTCTAAATCAGCCATGAAGAGGTTTGCATACTGTGGTGCCATATAGAATAGATGGAGTTATTGAAGATTAAATAATTGTGGGTGACTGGTAACTTCAATAACTGGTCATAAAACTTATGAAATTAGGCAATTCGGTCATTGTAAATCTGACAATGTTATCTATGTTTTATACT